>NC_071266.1:87500-410000 GCF_023375685.1 Ictalurus furcatus
TGTTGAATTTTACTGTGAAACTTAAATGTGTTGCTGTCTTGATCAGGACTTAAGAGACTGTACTATCTCAATGTAACCTTCATGGTTAAATTAGGGGGGGGGGGGGATAAATAAAGTACATCTATGCATAATATGACTAATGTAAACCTCTATTGATTGGCTTTGACTCATAAATGATAACATGGCCAGCCTTTCTGAGACAGCGAGAGAGAGAGAGAGAGAGAGAGAAGAGAGGAACGACTGTGTATGGCTGGTATAATGTAAGTGAGTACAGGAACTAACTTGTTTAGCATGGAGACGTGCTATTAAAGGAAAATGATCAGTTTTGGGGTGGTAACAGTAATCCTGCTTCATCACACTGCCCTGTTGTGGATTATTTTCCAATAAAAGTGTTTTATTACTCATATCCTACTAACTAATTATCAGAATACAGTCCTAAAGTCCATGAGCTGTCATGTAGGTGTAGTAACTGCTCATAAAACCAGATTTTATTCCCTTCATTATGTGAGGTTGATGAAATTTACCTGCTGCAATCTAGTGGTCAAATTGAACAATTTCAGCATGCATGTTCTCCAGCTGTGAGAAGGATAAAAAAAAGACCTTTTTTTCTTTTCGTTTTTACAACTGACATACAAATTCAAAACAATGAAAATAAGCAAAAGAGAAATATTCTTTATAACTGTACATGGACAAAAAGCACAAACTCAGCAGGGAAGCATTTCGGTGTGACTTATGTTTTACAGAAGAGGAGGAGTTGTACAGTGACTTCCAATGGAATAAGAGAATGAGAATTTAAAAGATATATATTGTCTTTGGAAGTTATGTTCAGTTTCAAAAGCCATGACTTTTTGTGTGTGCGCACACGTGCGTGATTACTATTTAAATAAAAAAAAAAAAAAAAAAAAAAAAAAAAACTTGTTTTTAATGTCAAATCCATAAAAATATGATAAACATATTAAACCAATTGTCACGAACCTCGAATCGGCACGGAAGCAGGTGCGGGCGGCAGGTGTAGAGCGTGGTAACGGGAAGTACAAGAAACGTAGTCGTAAAACAGGCAAAGGTTAAGCGATCGGACGAACACCACAAACGGGGTCAGGCAGAGAGCGTAGTCGAAACCGGAAACAAGGGTCGAGGATAACAAGAAGATAAACTAACTGGAACGGCTTGGTATCGCAGAGAAACGAGTTGTCTGAGCGTATACTTCGCATCGATTCTGGATGAATGACTTCCTTAAGTACTAGCGGTGTGTGTGTGTGAGATTGGTGCCAGGTGTGTCTGATCAGAACTCCGGGGATGGTGAGCGCATGCGTGCATGAGAAGTGAGTGTTGTATCTTGGGAATTTGAGTTCTGATCTGACTGAGCTGTGACAATATACAAATGTAATTCACTCTCATAGTGAGAGCCCAGCCCAGTCACGCCCACAGCCCAGCTCTAAAAACAACTTCTGTCTAGTTTATGTTATGTTGTCACTAAAATGGTATTTATAAAATACTGTTCAATTGCATTAATTTTGACCCATTTTCTTCTTTAAAAAAATACATGTTAGTATGTTTCACACAGGTGATTTATTTATTTATTTATTTATTTATTTATTTATTTATTTATTTTACAAAAAGAAGGAAATGGGTCAAAATGATCTGCTATCCAGCTGATGGAGTGGAAATTCCAGGTCAGATTACCCTGTGTTCTAAATAAAAACAGCTTCTAACTAGTTTATATTATGTTGTGTCACTAAGATAAGATAACTTTGTTAATCCCCCGTAGGGGAAATTTAGGTCAACATAGCAGCATGAAGGAATATAAAGAACAGAACAGATGCCATATTGTAGAAGTATTCACACACACTATTTACACTATACAATCAATAATAATTATTTACAACCAGATAATGTCTCAGATTTAAGCCTGATTATATCTGCCAGTTTGGTGCTGTGGTATTGTGCAGCCTGATGGCACAAATGAGCCTCCAAAGCGCTTTGAGGCTCGGGGCTGGATGAGTCAATGGCTGAAGGAGCTCCTGAGCTGCCTCAGCTCAGCATAGAGAGGATGAGAAGGGTTGTCCATGATGGTTTTCAGCTTCCTTCTCATCCTCCTCTTAGTCCCCACCTCCACACCATCCAGTTCCACCCCCTCCATCAAGCTGGCCTTCTTCACCAGCTTGCCCAGTTTGTTGGCGCCACAAGTCCCGATGCCACCTCCCCAGCAAAGATGATGACATTGGCCACCCCAGACTGGTAGAACATCCGTAGCAGCCTGGTGCACACATTGAAGGACCTGAGCCTCCTTAGGAAGAACAGCCTGCTCTGTCCTTTCCTGTAGAGGGTCTCTGTTGTCTGTCCTGTCCAGTTTATTGTTGAGGTGCACCCCCAGGAACTTACGGGTGTCCACCCTCTCTACCCCTTCACCCCTTATTACAACAGGGGTGTGGGGCCTCTTGCTGCATCTGAAGTTCATCACCAGCTCCTTGGTTTTTGCTGTGTTGAGCTGGAGGTGGTTGCTGTCACACCATCCGATGAAGCTTTCAATCAAGTCTCTGTACTCCTCCTCTCTGTCATCTGTGATACAGCCGACGATGGAGGAGTCATCTGAGAACTTCTGGAGGTGGCTCGTTCCAGAGTCGAAGCAAAAGACAGAAGTGTAGAGTGTGAAGAGAAATTGTGACAGTACAGTTCCCTGGGGTGTGCCAGTGTTGCTCACCACAATGTCTGTCTGGCAGCCATGTAGCCTGACATACTGCGGCCTGTCAGTGAGGTAGTCAGTGATCCAGGCCACCAGGTCCTTATCCATTTGCATCACGGAGAGCTTCTCAGCCAGCCTGAGAGGCTGAACGGTGTCAAAAGCATTGGAGAAATCGAAGAACATGATCCTCACAGTGCCGTTTGGCTTCTCCAGGTGGGTGTAGGCTCTGTGAAGCAGATAGATGATTGCGTCATCCACGCTGATGTCAGCCTGGTATGCAAACTGCAGAGGGTCCAGGCAGTTACGTACCAGGGGCCTAAGGTGCTGCAGAACCAGTCTCTCGAAAGTCTTCATTACATGAGACGTTAGTGCCACAGGCCTGAAGTTGGAGAGGTCGCTGGAACGTCCCTTTTTGGGGATGGGGACAATGCAGGAAGTCTTCCAGATCTTCGGCACCTTCTTCTACCTCAGCGAGAGGTCAAAAAGAGGCCGGAACACTCCTGCCAGCTGCTCTGCACACACCTTGAGGACCCTCGGGTGGATGTCGTCGGGTCCTCTGGCCTTGTTGGTCCAGGTTTTGGTGAGCTGCCGTCTCACCTGGCTGGTTGGGAAGACCAGGGTGGTGAATAGGGGGGATTGGAGGGGAGAGAAGGGAGGGGGGTGGTTGACAGGAGAGGTGTGGAGGGAGGAGCCTGAGTTGGAGGGGACGGGGCGGGGGGATAACCTTGATGGAGCTACTTGAGGAAGTGGAGAGGAAGATGGGTCCAGTCAGCGTTGTTGAGTCAAACCTATTAAAAAAACTGGTTTAACTCGTTGGCTTGGTCCTTTGGCCCTCTACTGCTCTTGCTGGTCTATTCATGCCTGTAATGGTTCTCACCCCCCACCTCTCTGCTGTTGTTCAGCTGCAGCTTCCCTTCGATCCGGTTCTCATACGAGTCCTTAACTCTCCTCAGCTCTCTCTTCAGCTCCCCCTGGATTGCTTTCTTGGCCTCTTCGTTGTCCCCTGTCATGAAAGCAATCTTTCATGTAAACAGTGACGGCATTGGCAACTGAGATCTCTCGAGGCAGGTAATATGGTCTCAATCCAACGGCCAGCACCTCAACATCTGGGGTGCAGATTTCTCCCTTCGTGGTAATATGTCCTGGGTTACACCATTTGGAGTTAACAAAGACAGCAAGTCCGCCTCCCAACTTCTTACCACTCTGTTTTTTCTTATCTGCTCAAACTAGCGAGAAGCCAGCTAGTTCCACTGAGCAGTCTGGGGTTTTCCCATTCAGCCAAGTTTCAGTCAGACATAGCATGCTGCACTCCCGATGGCCGAGAGTTCACCCATCTTGTTCGTCAGTGAGCGGACGTTCCCCATGACGGCCGAGGGAAGACAGGGCTTGTATCTTCACCGACTCCCCATCTTCTTGTTCCTCACCATCACGACATCCTCGCCTTCTAATCCTTAATTTCACCGTGATCTCCTTCGGACATGCAACAGGTCGATCCTGGGACTGCAAGAGCTCCTCACGTGAGTAGACTCTGGTGTTTCGTTGTCTGGTGGTCGCGGTGTTCATTGTGTAACGTTATCCTGATTCAGGTAAAGTTAACTGTAGTCGGTAAATTAGACTTCACAAGAATAGTATTTACAAAAGAAAAAGGCTAAAATGTGCCAATAAATAAAGTATAAGTTAGTGCGCGAGTAAAAAAGATGAATAAAAGTATATAAAATATAAAAAAGGTTAACTAGGAAAGGGGAGAGGTAGCTGCTGTGTTGTGCTGCCACTCTCTGTGGTGCCGGGAAGCCAAAAGCTATTTAATATATATATATGCACACTATTCAACTGCATTAATTTTGACCCATTTTCTCCTTTAAAAAAATAAATAAATAATGGACTAGTTTGAATAGTCTACACAATTGAATAGTTGCATAACAATGTTATGAAGCATAACATTGATTGGACACTAATTTTAATTATCGTCCTATATCAAACCTTCCCTTTTTGGCCAAAATTTTAGAACATGTTTCTTTGCAACTGCACAATCACCTTACTGTTAATCTTTTTGAGCCCCTTCAGTCTGGTTTTTGTAAACGTCACAGTACAGAGACAGCTGTGGTCACCAGTGATCTGTTAATAGCCCCAGATTCTGGCTCTTTCCATCCTTATTCTTCTTGATCTTAGAGCTGCTTTTGACACTGTCAATCACAACCTCTTACTCAACTGACTTGAAAATGTCTTTGGTGTTTGAGACTGTTATAACCTGGTTTAGATCTTAACTCTCTGATCGCCGCCAGTTTGTTTTTGAGTGGTTTCAGGTCTGACATTGGCTCTGTTCCTACTGGTGTCCCTCAGGGATCAATTGTAGGCCAATTACTTTTTAGTATTTATATATTTCCTCTTGGATTGCTCTTAAGAACACTCAGTATCGTCTGCATAGAAGTGATAATTAAGCCTCAGATTTATATTAATTCCAAGCCTGGTAAAATGTGGATGTTTCTTTTCTCTCACATTGTATTTCTGAGATAAAAACATGGATGACCCAAGACTTTTTGTGTCTTACTAGTGATGACTGAGGATTTGCTTATTGTCTCTTCTCATCTGCTTCAAAAAGCTGGATCACTAATGTTGAAAGTAGATGGCTCTGCATTGGAGTTCCAAACAAAATTAAAAAATGTAGGAGTCGTTTGATTAGAGTTTGTCTTTTGACCCACGCGTACAATCTACTGTGATGAATTCCCTTTTTCATCTCAGAAATTTCGCTAGACTTCACCCTATGCTATCTTCTCCTGTGACTGAAAGGCTGATCAACATTTTTGTTTTTTCTCAGATTTATTACTGCCATGTACTTCTTGCTGGGGTTCCTAAAGCCACACTAAATTAATTGCAACGTGTACAAAATTCTGCTGCTAGGATCCTAACTGGTGTCAGGAGAAGTGAACACATCACTCCAATACTGAAGTCCTTGCACTGGCTCCCGGTCAGTTTCCACCTCGATTTTAAAATCCTAATGCTCACATATAAGGCACTGCATGGTCTGGCCCCTCTGTATCTGTCTGCACCTTGAACTCTATATACTCCCAAGTGTTATCTGTGCTCCTCTCGAGCTGGTCTACTGGCTGTCCCACAGACACGGTTGCAATCTGTAGGGGACAGGGCTTTCTTGTCCTATGCTCATAGACTCTGGAATGCACTCCCTGCTCATATTAGAGATGCACAGAAGTAGTTATATCATACACTTTCTGTCAAACTGTCAATCAAAGTAGTGTGTTTGATAATTTATGACCCTCTGTGCTTCCCTGACTGGCAGGTCTGTAGGGGTGGTGAGGGGGGGTTAACCCTATGGAGTGTATCAGCTGGTCAATCTGGCTCCTTTGTGTCTGGGGCTGTTGTGGAGAGGTGTGTGTGTGTGTGTGGGGGGGGGGGAATAGCCCCCCTCCCAACAAAAGGTGTTTATTTCTTTTCAGACGTATTTCACCCCACCAAAAACCAAACTCATTAACATAATGTTTTTAATATGGGGATGTGTTTGTGTTACTGTGTGGCGTTATTTCATTTGTGTAAACACACTGTTAGAAAAGCATGATGTTTGAATGTGTACAGATATGAGTAGAATATTTGTTTTGTGAAATAAATGAAAACAGTTGTTGATTATGTCTTTAGGGATCCCGGTTTACCTTTGAATAAAAAGTTTAGGAGTTAAAGCGTCTTTTTTTTAAAAAAAGAATCCGTTTAAAATAATCGTTTGTATTACATACATTCTAAACACAAACCTTTAGGATGTAAAAATGGTTAAAAGAGCTGTTTAAAAAGAATAGCGCGTATTACATGACTTCTAAACAAAGATCCTTACGAGGTAAAAATGTTAGTGCTGGTTAAAAGATGTTTAAACTAGGAGAAGTTTTTTCCAGAGATGTCTTCCAGTCGCTGTGTTAAGCAGTAATGAAGTTAAACTGAAACACCTCACTCTCGCTAAACCCCGCCCACACATACATGTCTTCAGACACACCTCTCTCTCTCTCTCTAAACACACCCATACACGTGTTTTCATCGTAGCCAGTACGTTCTGCCAAAATGTCAATCACGGCGGTAGAACTAGAGGGCTAATTTATGGCCTTGTCCTTGTCAGGCCTGCGTTTCTCTAGGAGTGCTTAATTTATGGCCCTTTGTTTCTTCCTGACCAAGAGTTTTTATGACCAGGGGGGTCATGGTGTGATCCTACAGATTGTTTATGATGAGTGTCTGTGGGGGTGTTAATGGCTTTACGACACACCCTACAATAGGTATGTGTTATGTTTAAAAGTAGGGTCAGTTACGCAGAAGTCTCTAAGATCTCGGCTGTGTATCAGAGCGCTGTGTAATTTTAGGCGAATCGTCGATTCTCGTTTTAACTCGCCACTAAAGCTTTATATTTTATTTTGGAGAATACTTCAACGAGGAGATGGCCGTCTATCGTAACAGAGTTTTTTGCTTTATTTTATTATTATTATTATTATTATTATTATTATTATTATTATTATTATTATTATTATTATTATTACTACTACTACTACTACTACTACACATTGCTAAGAATGTTTTTATTTATAAACAAATTTATGGGTTTTTTGTGGTGGATAAAACAGGTATCTAACACTACAGGTGATGCTGACATTGTGTCTATCCCGGACATCGTAGACGAAATAAATTTTCTGAACAAGGCAAACAGTACGTACGTTGTTATTCTTTATAAGTATACAATCCTATGTATGATGTATTGTGTATGTGTTTAATGATTTTACTTTATTTTACACAAAGGGGCAAACACAGAAGCCCCGCAGGTCAGGTTGGAAAAGATAAAGAAAGATATTTAACTATAATGTTTTAAAGCGGTTTAAGATGTTTTCTTATGTATTGTGTTCGTTTGTTTACTGCTCAAGGCTTGTCAAATCTTGTAAACAAGATCGTTGCACCCGAGTTCAAAGATAGTGCTGTGGTTTCTACTGAACGCCGTATACCAACGAGCTCTGGAAAGGCCAAGCGTAAGACAGTCGCTCAGGTCCACAGCGTGGGTGTCGCTACATCTAAACGTAAATGATCGAGATCTCCCCCACGATCGACAGACGGTATGTAACAATTTTTAAATTGTAGTAATTTTCTTTTTTTTTTTTTTCTTTTCTTTTCTTTTTTTTTTTTTTAAAGTGTTTCATCCTAATTAGTGCCGGTATCCTAAGCAATGTTTTGTGTTTTTTTTCCCCAACAGCGTCAGCTGTGAATGAACCGTGCGCTGGAATCAGGAGCTGTTTGATTCGTGGGACGCCTGTGTATTTACCCCGGTTCCTGGAGACGATCTGCCTTCAAACCAAGCAGCATTTGGTCGCGAGGCTACCGTTATAGACAATAACAGACTCGGCGGAGGTGATACGAACCGGGTTCAAGGCCATCGAGGATCGTATTGCTGGATTTGAAGAGACTTTTGCTAGCGTCACCGAGCGTCTGGACATTATAGAGAAGAATCAGCGTCTTTATAATCAAAGTGTTGTGGAAACATCACAAAACAATAACATCACACAAACAAATCATAGCAACCCAGAAGCTTCTTGCTGGGGAGATTCGTCACGTTGATCACAATCAACACCTGACGACGGAATTGTTAAAACAGTTTGTACAGTTGGTTAAAAACAAAAAACTCGGGTGAGTTGTACAATAAGTATTTTATACCCCTGTGTCTGTTTATTTGCTGGTTCGTATCTGGTTTACTGTGTGTGTTTTTTTGTTTGTTTTTTTTTAAACTAGTTTGTGTTTCAATTTAAAAAAAATCTGTAAAAATGTCAAAGCGGTGTGGTGAAAACTTGTGTAATCTGGGAGCAGCATTTAAATTTAGAAGATGCGACGATGGTTTGTGTACTTTTGAACAACGTGGCAATAAGAGATGTTACAGGGTTTAATTCGGACAATGGAGGATCTGAATAGACAGCAGTCTACCACTGATACTTTGTTGGACTTATTGAACAGTGTTAGATCAATGGCTGAGGTTCAAACAGTACCACTGCCTAATTCGTTGTTAGACAGCAATTCAAATTCGCAGCAGGTGGGGTGGGGGTCAGACAGTCAATCGTTATATCCTTCGGAGCCAAATTTTGGGTTATCCGAAGCCGCTATTGAGTCTATCGTAAGAGAGGGTGGGTCTGTTGGTGGTTATACGGTGGTACCGAGACGCAGATTTAATTCTGACGTACAGGCTGATGAATGTCTAGATCTGAATGTGTCTATAGCTCGCGGTAAACACGGTGGTGCTTATCGAAAGATACGTGATTTAGCTCATAACGAGGTGATTGTTAGATATGTTGTTGGGACAGAACAGATTCATTCTGTTTCTGGCAATCTGTGTTTTGCGATCTGTCTGTCCCATTTTCTACAACCGCATACGCCATGTAGTGAACTTGAGGCGTTAGCCCCGTCTCTACAGAAAACTGCAGGGTATTCGGTACAACAAAAGATAGGGTTTAATGACATCACACGGTTTGAACGGTTGTTACATGTTAAAATAGCGGTATTCCATAGAACATGTTCTGGTCTGTTGGAACACTTTACGAACAATGACGAGCCTCATAATAAGATCGTGTTCTTGTATCTACACAACGAACATTATTTCTTGATTAAGAACCTAAAAGCATTCATTGGTACACCATACGTTTGCGAATTCTGCTATCATGGTTTTACTAGCCGTAGAGACCACAGGTGTAAATACGTTTGCGATGTATGTAATGCACCTGATTGTCAAATACGTTGGCAAAACGAGGCAATGTCACGATTGTTTGCGGTACTGCAGATCAGCCTACTGTTACAACGCGCATAAACAAACAAACAAACAAACAAACAAACACAAACAAACAAACAAACAGGACAACAGTATGCTCAGTGTGATGTCACTAAATACTGTCAGAAATGTAATAGCCGATATCACGTCAACGGAGCCGCACCAAAAAAAAAGTGTGCCCTGCAGAACACTATACATTGTAAAGCTGAATTGGTTAATGACCGAGTACACCAATGTTTCATACAACTGATAAAAATGGAACCATCTAGCGACAAATACATTATGATTTTGAGACACAACACAGACGGTAAACACGTAGCAAATTTCGTATGCGCCATTCTTTGGTGGACTATGGCGAGGCCTGTTCTGAGTGGAACCGGCCCTGTTAAACTGCGGTATGGTCTTGGCCACCATGCTGCAGCTCACTGTCAGAGTCTTGGCAATCTTATAGCCTAGGCCATCTTTATGTAGAGCAACAATTCTTTTTTTCAGATCCTCAGAGAGTTCTTTGCCATGAGGTGCCATGTTGAACTTCCAGTGACCAGTATGAGGGAGTGTGAGAGCGATGGCACCAAATTTAACACACCTGCTCCCCATTCACACCTGAGATAGGTCAAGCAGGAAGCAGCGCCCTTCGAGCTAACGCTATTACATAAATTTCTTCTAATCTCTATACTTTAAAATTATTTACCTTACGTTATACAAATATAACTGACACTACTTTAGATAAAACAATCGTAACGTTGCGCTGTCGCTAAATTTGATCTGTTTTTACAAACATCCACGACTACCTTGCGACTAGCTTGTAGCCCGTAGCATCACCTACCGCTAGCCTTGCTTACGTTCCTTATTTCTCATTTACCGCTGTTTTGTTTAAAAAACAAATATGTCTGCTGTCTCTCCAGTTTTGAGTGCAGATGAGGACTCGCTCAAGCTTCACATGGTGCGGCTGGAACTGGAGGATGTGGAGAAGCAGATCCGAGGCCTACTTGACAACCAGGCCCAGCTGCTGGAGCGACAAACTGCACTGGAAACATCTTGTGCCTCTGCCCACATATCCAAGGTAAGCACACAGCGTGGTACTTCCACTCCCAGGCCCTCTATGCCATGTGTTTCTCTGTGCAGGGACCGTGCGCCTAGGACTTTCCCAGCCGTGGTCTCAATCACGCCGGCGCCAACACACCTCGGGCTTTGGGTGAACCAAGGGCGGAAGGCGCGGGCTGGACCCCAGGTGAGGAGCTCTCCACCTCTGGTGTTCAAGATTCCAACCAGGAACCGCTTCGACCCTCTCCGTCAGACCAGACCTAATGCTGTGATCGTCGGGGACTCCATTGTGTGGAACATCAGTGTAGCCTCATCTAAAGGTAAGGTGCACACACACTCTTTTTCTGGTGCTCGTGTCCTTGATGTCGCTGTGCAGGTATCCGGGATCCTGAAGAAGGATGAGCGCATTGGAGCGGTTGTGCTGCACGCGGGGACGAAGGACACCAGGCTGCGGCAGACGGAGGTTCTGAAGAGGGACTTCTCCAGCTTGATCGAGACTGTACGAGGCAGATCACCCACCGAAGATCATCGTCTCTGGACCTCTTCCCACATACAGACGTGGAGCAGAAAAGTTCAGTAGACTTCTAGCTTTAAATGATTGGTTAGTCTCTTGGTGTAATTAGCAGAATCTGGTGTTTGTTAATAACTGGAATCTGTTCTGGGAGCGTCCTAGGTTGCTTCGTCCTGATGGCCTGCACCCCAGCAGCCTTGGAGCGGAACTGCTGTCTGACAACATCTCCAAGGCGCTACACTCCAAGTGACTGCCTTCCGCAAGTACATCTTCTGACAATAACAACATTCAGTATAATCAATGTTCAATTAATAATCCGGCACCGGTAATACATACTATAGAGACTGTGTCTGTTCCCCGAGCTATACAAATATACAGAAAATCTCGGAAAGTCTGTCTTCGTAACCTAATTAACATAAAATTAAATCATATTGAATGCACAGCCAGCACTTTTGATCTAAAGCTAGGACTATTAAACATTAGATCTCTTGTGTCTAAGGCTCTTATTGTTAACTACATTACTGATCAGGAATGTAATTTAATGGGTTTAACAGAAACTTGGATTAAACCAAACGAGTACATAGCATTAAATGAAGCCAGTCCTCCTGGATACAGTTATGTACATCAGCCTCGTTAAACTGGTAGAGGAGGAGGTGTTGGTCTCATCCATAGTAAAAATCTAGTCGTCACACAAAAACCTAAGCATAAATTTAATTCTTTTGAAATTCTTTATACCAGTATAAGTTATGTAGCCACAAAAAATAAGTCAATTCCTCTAATTATTATTTACAGACCCCCAGGGCCATATACTGAATTTCTTAGTGAATTTGCAGACTTTGTCTCAAACCTGGTTGTGTCTGTAGATAAAGCATTAATCGTCGGAGACTTTAATATTCATTTTGATAACCTGGAAGACCCTCTAAGAATAGCGGTTGTGTCCATCTTAGACTCAGTAGGGATTAATCAGAACGTAATCGGGCCTACTCATAATGGTGGTCACACTCTTGACCTCATACTAACATACGGACTAAGTATAGAAAATATTATAATTTTTCCACAGTCTGAAGTTGTCTCAGACCATTATCTTATCTCGTTCATAATACATATTGATCATAATATTTCCACCTCGCCACCACGTAAAACGTACCCACACATCAGCTACTGCACCGAGCTTCATAAATAACCTCGCAGAAACATCAATTAGATTTGGATCACCGTCAGATCCCATAGAACTCGATCAGGCGACTGAAAGCTTGGAGTCAACACTCCGCTACACGCTAGATAGAGTGGCTCCACTCAAAAGAAAAATAATTAGAGAGAAAAAATTAGCACCCTGGTATAACGATTGCTGGCTCAAATTTAGCCTATTACCCAAAAACACTTAAAATTTAACATAGAAGCCAATACTCACATCTACCTCTGATCCCAGTTGGAGATAGAAAAAAAAAAAAAGACACCAGCCGTGAGTGAGAAGCAGCAAGGGTCCAGATTTATTGTTCCGTTCCACCACACGAGATCCACACCGATGAGAATTCTCAGAAGTGATCTGATACCCTGAGCTTAAGCTCCAGTATTTATACTGTATTTACACAGTAAATAACCCATATGTTTCAAGAAGACTATGATATCAATACCAATAGGGTTAAAAAAGAGCTCATCTACCTTACTATTATGTTCAAAAAGAAGGCTATTCCACTTACCAATAGCTCAAAAAACAGGGCTTTTCAACTTACACATAGAATTTGAAAACCAGGGGTTTTCAAATTACACATAGAATCAAAACCAGGGGTTTTCAAATTACACATAGAATCAAAACCAAGGGTTTTCGAATAACCCATAGAATCAAAAGTGGAGAGACAAAACAATCTAGAGTGACCTTGGTCTTAC
The DNA here is from genome assembly GCF_023375685.1 of Ictalurus furcatus. Taxonomy (NCBI): domain Eukaryota; kingdom Metazoa; phylum Chordata; class Actinopteri; order Siluriformes; family Ictaluridae; genus Ictalurus; species Ictalurus furcatus. The sequence continues at coordinate 100,410 of NC_071266.1, forward strand.
TATTATCTCGTGGTGGGGGGGGGGGGGGGGGGGGGGGTCTTTATTCTTATAAAGTTATAATGTTATGTGAGAGAGAGAGTGTGTGTGTGTGTGTGTGTGTGTGTGTGTGTGTGTGTTAGCACTCCTCCGCTCGTATACTTCTTTTTGACTTTTTGATTAATCAACCATAGTGTAGTACTCTTAAAGATCTTAACGTGTAAATCCACTTTGTCAATATCCACCTAATACCGCTTCTGTGTGTCTAGGTGCCAGTCTTTTCTTCTTCTCCCCTTTACTGGATACTAGGTCTCCCTCATGTTTATTTTATGACATTTTTATCCACAACACGATCAAACGCGAACCTTAAAACAGACATCTCGACAATTAGAATGTAAATGGCGTCAAACCATACTGGTGATATTTCAAACAGCATGGAAGGAGAGCCTACTGAAATATAGGAAATCTCTTGGCGATGCTAGAAAAATCTATTTCTTCACCTTAATAGGAGATAAAAACAATTCTAGATTCCTTTTCAACACGGTAGCAAAATTAACTAGGAATAAAACCACTACAGAGAGAAACACTCAATCATTACATAGCAGTGAAGATTTCATGAAATTTTTCATTGATAACGTTGAAAATATTAGACGTGAAATACAGGCCATTAAATTAAAACCGGACAGTACTGTAACAAACCCATTACATGACAATGTAGCAATATCAGATCAATGTTAAGAGTGTTTTGCTCCACTTAGAGAGACCTGGCTACATTAATCTCTTCAGCCAATTCATCAACTTGCATATTAGATCCTGTACCTACATGTTTGTTTAAACAGATTTGTCCAGGAGTAATTGAACCACTTTTAAACATAATCAATTCTTCCCTAAGCACTGGCTATGTACCTAAGTCACTTAAATTAGCAGTTATTAAACCCTTGATTAAAAAACCTGACCTTGACCCGTCTCAATTGTCCAGCTATAGACCAATATCAAATCTCCCCTTTATCTCTAAGATTTTAGAAAAGGTTGTAGCAAAGCAGTTATGCTCATACTTAGATAGGAATAACATTCATGAAATGTATCAGTCAGGATTTAGACCTCATCATAGCACAGAGACAGCTTTAGTTAAAGTAATAAATGACCTTCTACTGACCTCTGATCAGGGTTGTGTCTCACTGCTTGTGTTACTCAACCTTAGTGCAGCTTTTGATACTATAGATCACACTATTCTCCTTGATAGATTAGAAAATGTTGGCATTAAGGGAACAGTCCTCTCCTGGCTCAGGTCTTATCTGACCGATCGTTATCAGTTCGTAGATGTAAATGGTGAATTCTCCATGCGTACTGAGGTTACTTTTGGAGTTCCACAGGGTTCTGTTTTAGGCCCACTGCTCTTTACTTTATATATGCTACCCCTAGGACAAATTATTCGTAAACATGGAATTAGCTTCCACTGTTATGCTGATGATACACAGTTGTATGTTTCAGCGAAGCCAGAGGACAGACAGAAGCTTAGTAAAATTGAGGATTGTGTAAAGGACATTAGACGTTGGATGTTAACTAACTTCCTTTTACTTAATTCTGATAAAACAGAAATACTTTTATTAGGCCCACGTGTAGCTAGAAGTAATCTTTCTGATCACATGGTTACTCTGGATGGTCTTCGTTTCATCATGTGCAGCAGTTAAAGACCTTGGAGTGATTATTGACTCCAGTCTATCATTTGATGCTCATGTAGATAATATTACTAGGATAGCTTTCTTTCATCTCAGAAATATTTCTAAGATAAGAAACATATTGTCACTACATGATGCAGAAATACTAGTTCATGCATTCGTCACCTCTAGATTAGATTACTGTAATGCCTTACTGTCTGGATGTTCCAGTAGGAATATAAATAAGCTCCAGTTAGTCCAGAATGCAGCTGCTAGAGTCCCAACTAGAACTAGGAGATACGACCATATCACACCAATATTATCAATACTGCATTGGCTCCCAGTAAAATCTCGCATTAACTATAAAATACTTTTATTAACCTATAAAGCACTAAACGGTCTCGCGCCACAATATCCAAGCGACCTTTTGGTTTTATATGATCCGCCACAACTACTTAGATCAAAAGATGCAGGCTATTTGACTGTACCTCGAATAGTGAAGGCTACAGCAGGGGGAAGAGCTTTCGCTTATAGAACCCCACAGTTATGGAACAGTCTTCCTATTAGTGTTCGGGACTCAGACACAGTCTCAGTGTTTAAGTCTAGGCTTAAAACATATTTGTTTACTCAAGCCTACCCTGACTAGATTCTATTTTACTACTTCGCAGTCATAATAATCTTTTTTCTCCCTCTCTCTTTTTGCCGAGCCCCACACAAAGTTATGGAGATACTAGAGATCCAGATCCTTTCTGCCTCTGGATGGAGCTCAAATCTTCTCTAATTCCAGACTGCTGGGACTACGGCTGCTCCTAAGGCCATACAGACTTCATATAAATCCATAATGAACTTTTTCACACTATCTGTTGTTACCTAGATGAGGATGGGTTCCCTTGTGAGTCGGGTTCCTCTCAAGGTTTCTTCCTCTTAAAACATCTTAGGGAGTTTTTCCATGCCACCGTCGCCACTCAGTGGCTTGCTCAGTTGGGATAAATTCACACCTTTAATATCTGTATACCATGTTGATATTTCTGTAAAGCTGCTTTGAGACAATGTCTATTGTAAATATTGTAGCGCTATACAAATAAAATTGAATTGAATAGATCTTGTAGCACTAAGTCACATGACACCAGGGAGGGAAAATGGCTAATTGGACCCAATTTGGACATTTTCACTTAGGGGTGTAGTCACTTTTGTTGTCAGTGGTTTAGACATTAATGGCTGTGTGTTGAGTTATTTTGAGGGGACAGCAAATTTACACTGTTATACAAGCTGTACACTCACTACTTTACATTGTAGCAAAGTGTCATTTCTTCAGTGTTGTCACATTAAAAGATACAATCAAATATTTACAAAAATGTGAGGGGTGTACTCACTTTTGAGAGATACTGTATCATAGCCAATCCACATCTTAAATCAGCTGACTTCAGCCCCTGGCTTGCTCAGCTTAGCTCATCTCACCTCATCAATGGTGGAGGGAAGGCTCCAGTCAACATCTGCTTGGAGATCCAGCCTAGAGCGCCCCAGCTTTTCGAACCTTCACCCGCCAGCTCTCCAAACATCCCTCATACTAGAGGCCATTTTGTTCATCATTCCAGTTAGTCTTCAGAGATGCCATTCAAATGCCAACCAGACCACAACATAAGGAAATCCCTTTAACACAACCATGGACAGGCAAGCAATATCCCAGGATTTAGCCAAAACTGGTACACAATGTTTAAAGCCCTACAAAATTAGTGAAATTCGATTGCTAAAATTGATGGCTGGTTCAGATCATGTTCTGTGAAATTACATCCTTTGTTATAAACTCAGAACTTCCTTCACTCGATTAAAACAATTTTCACCTCTGCTTGCATGCATATGTGCACGTGTTAGATTACTTTCAGTCATAGAATAGTTCAATAAAGTTTAGTCCATTTTTAAAAACATACGTGTCTTATTGTTTGAGGTCTGTTGCTTTGCTACATGCTCTTCAAATAATGTTCACTGTATTTAGGATATTATTGCCATTGACCCTAAAGGTAATATCTAATGCATAATTAATCAATATGCTAACGTCAACTTCTTACTGGACGAACAGTTGATCAGAAATACTAAATTAGCCAAATTTCCCATTTCGAGCTGATCTGCTAGTCTATCTGCTAGACTGTATCCAGGAAAGAAAAAAAAAAAGTGATACAACATTACTGCTAATTCATTATGCTACAGTGTTGAAAGTTAGTGTAGATATTTACTTGTACATATTGTATATCACACATGCACAATTAAATAGACCATGAATAATCATGACAATGTACTTGGCTTACTGCATAATGAAGCACATGGCCAAATATGTTCAACAGTATCTTAATACCTTTTAAAAAACAAAAACTCAGTTCTGAAAGTTTGTGTACACGTACATGCTCCACAGAAAAAAGTCTCGAGTTTAGGACCTCATAAGGAAGTAAATAATGAGAGAATTATAGTTTTGGGTGAACTCTCCCTTTAAGAGAAATTCTAATCATGATGACTAAATGAAGTTGCCTTTAATTGCCTTCAGCGAGTTGGTGAAATAACGTGGAAATCAGGTTCAGATGCACAAAGCAATAAAAGTATTACATTGTTTTCAGTTTGTCTTCAACCTTACTGCAGCTTCCAATCATAAAGTAGTATTACACAGTACCAATTTCTAAGGCATGTCTTCTGTAATTTTAAGAACTGGAGATACAAAAATATTTTATTCATATCCATATTAATAAGTATTTAAAGTTCTCAACATGATCTCTTCATTTGATTCATTGGACAGATCAGTGTGGAACCAGCTACAGAGTGAAAAACCCTGCTTGCCCGTGTATTCATAAGCTAGCAGGGGTTCCCTACATATAGGCAAGATCAAGGGTTTGTGTATGTTTTGTGCACTTTGAAAAACAGTCCCAAGCAGGACTTGAACCAGTAATGCTCTTCTACCTTGTACTATGTGGCCATACTACTGATGGGACAGACATTGCAACAACACAGAATGAGGGGGAAAAAAGGCAGGAAAAGCTAAACAAAGGAGACACCAAAATGGCATAATCAAATAAAGAAGTCTTATTTACTAAATATGGACAAGTAAAATATCAAAATAGCAATGGTTGTCCACAACTGAAGCAATCTTCAATTCTCACCAATATTTATACTTCCCAAAACATACTTTTTATCTGTTAGTTTGCACTTTTCAATTGTGTCTTAGATCTTTGTCTTAAGTTCTGGCTCTTTTCCTTGTTCTGCCTTAAATCACTCTTTCAAGTCTTTTATCCACTTTCCTTTCTATTTTCTTTTCTAATTCATATTTTCTTTTATTCTGGTTTTTTTTGCACCTTTTACTATTACATTAGACAAAGCCTTGCCTTGCCAGTCACCCTTCTACACAAGTGTGACAAAAAGCCCTGTCAAAGGCTAGCCTTAATATCCTGCCTGGCAGGTGCAGGCAATCCCGTTATCAAGCCTGGAGTATTCTGGGTAACTGAGTTCCCCCACAGGCAACTCTCACTGTGTGCCGCTGCTGCCCTCTGCTGGCTTCTGGGGGTGTAGCACAGCCTCGTACACCTCCCTTGTGCCTTAAAGTGTCTTAAAATGCTACTAGCAACATATGGAGAAAAGAAGCATTTGTTTTAATCCTATGTGCAATAGTATGGCAATGACGGTTCCATGGATACAGCATTCCCTATTATTGAAACATGACATGAGTTTTAATGCAGTTAAAAGCATTTTAATATATTTTTTCTTTGGAAAAAAATGGAATGATAATGAAAAGCTGGGTTTGGGTGCAGAGCAACTGAAAGCTCTGGCACCCATAGTGCTGAACCAAATGGACCCCATGGTTTTAATTTCCAGATGACCAGATGTTCCACCATACAGAAGACCATTCATCTGATTTTCACGAAATTTGAAAGAGGTCATCTACAGACTATGCTCACAAAAAATTATCAAAAGCTTTTTGATAGACCAAACCATTCTTCGTTAGTGTTCTTTCTTCTTCTTCTTCTTCTTCTTCTTCTTCTTCTTCTTCTTCTTCTTCTTCTTCTGTTCAGTTTATGGCAGCCCATAGAATTGCTTGTGTGAAAATTATTAAATTTGCACATATAGAGGACAGTCTCAACATTAACCAGAGCAATGTTGGAGTCTCTATCTCAAACCCTCTAGCACCACCAGCAGCTCAAATTTGCACTCACGTTTATGTTAATAACATTTCCCCCTCATTCCTTAGCTCATTCTAATCCACAAAATATGATGTCATTTTCCGTCCTGAAACATTTTCCACCATATTGAATTTTCTGAAAAACCTACTTTTTCAAATTACTCCTAGGTGGTTTGTCTGATTTTCACCAAAATTGAATCAAATCATCTACAGACCGTGCTGACAAAGTTATCAAAAGCTTTTTGATAGACCCAACTGTTCTTATATAGCGTATCAACAAATTCAAGTAAGTGCAACCCAAAATGGACATGAGGCTCTATCTCCGCAACGGTTTGGCATATTAAGATGAAACTTGGTAACTGTAATCACAAGCATTACCTGAGGGTAGCTGGACAGTGGGCATGAGATATTAAAAATAGCCAAGTTTGCTTATAACTTCTGAATAGATTGACCTGACTTATCTCATTAGATTTGGCATGGCATCCCGACTTGAACGGTAGCCAGTTTTCTCATGTTGGCCATTTTGAGCATTGGAGCCATTTATAATTTTGTTGTAAAATGCTATTTTTTATGTAGGCATTGGCATATCATTACAAAACTTGGTATTTGTTATTGGCACCATGCCATGAAGGAACTCAAGAAGCTTTGAGACAGTGCCACCTTGTGGTCAAAAACTATAATTAATTTTTTTTTACATGCATATATCTTTTGAATAATCTTGCCTATTGTAATGAAAATTGACTTGATAAATTCTGTGTCATGCCAAGAACAATGATGTATGAATTATGCCAGAGTCGGTCGAACTTGCTGTCCACCATTTTGAATTTCAATGAAAACATACTTTATCAAACTCCTCCTAGAACGTTGGCCCAATTTTGACAAAATTTGATTCAGATCATCTTCAGACCATGCCAGCAAAAATTTAGCAAAGGATTTTTTATACCAAACCATTCGCATTTAATGCATCAACAAAATGATGGCATGATGTCAAACTGAATCTGAGGCTGTATCTCTGCAACACATTGGCAAATTCACACCAAACTTTGTGTGTGGCATTGACACCCCACCTTGACCACTCCACATCAATTTGGTGACATCGCCACCTATTGGTAAACCATGATAAGCATTAAATCATATAACAATTGATTGTATTTATGACTTGAAACATGAAACATTTAGCCTAAAATCATATACAAATATCTAAATTGCTCTTCTTTTGCAGTCGGTCTTGATGCTCCCTGACATGCTTGTTTAGCTCCTCATTTAGCCTCTTTATGCTTGGCCCCTTAAATGCTGTTGCACCTATATTTATCATTATAGCTCTTTTTTCTGGCCTAAACGTGTCTGGCCAACCAAAACAGTAAGTCATAGAAACACAAAATTTGGCAGGATGGTCCCAAATTCCCTCCACTACTAAGGTGCACACACAAACACACACACACACACACACACACACACACACACACACACACACACACACACACACACCAATCAGACCATAGGTGGTACAATAATAAGTAGTTTTGTTTTCACTCATACCTCCACAACCATACAGATTAGAATCAAAATTCCTTTTTCTCTTTTTTTCTTAGTCAAGCTGAATATTTCTGATTTAATTTCCATCATGAAAAATTTTCCGCCATTTTGATTAATTCGAAAAATCTACTTTTTTGTTTGTGTACTTTTCATCCTCCTCTTAGGCCGTTGATCTCATTCACACTAAACCTGACATGCATCATCGCAAGACCTTCCTAACAAAAAGTTATCAAAATAATTTTGATTTGTCAATGCTTTTTGAAGATATTAGTTAATTAGTTGGTCAGCCAATGCCTATTTTTACAAACCAACCTATATCTCTGGTCGATTGGGCACGCTGCTGCGTTTTGGCTGCCATTCCTCTCACCGTCTGTTTGTTTGTTTGTTTTTATTTTAATGTGGGTTCTGTAATCCTGCTGTTCAAGTCATCCTGTACACTTGTGATGTGCTGGGACTATTACCCATACCTTGGATTCTTGCTTTTATCTGCTTGCATTCTCTGGAGGACAGTGGAGCTTAATCTGAGGAGTTTACCCTGTGGCTTTACCGAGAACATACGCTGCCTTGGGACTGCTCGGTCCTGGACTCATGAAATATGGCTTTAAGGTACATCGCACACCAGCCGTTGAAATTAAAACAGAACTATCATTTGCAAAATTATGAACACTGTCGAAATGCTGGCCTGTTGAGACAAAGGCTTTATATACATCGGAGTCTTGGACACAGTTACAGCCTTTTGTATTCTTCTTCTTCCTTTACCTTCAGTGTTCTTATGAGTTGGCGACAGATTAAAAGAGTGTCTCAAACTGGTGCAGTCCTCAGTAATTTATCTCCGCTTGTCCAATCGGAGTTGCCTTCTGTGGTGTCCCAGAGCCCGGTACTTGCTGCATTATTTAATGTTCATTCAGTAAACAACAGGCTCTGCTTTTGTGACATCATCACAGATAGAAAACTGGATTTACTGTTCTTACTGAAACATGGCACAGACAAAATGAAGGACTTCTCTTTAGCCAGATTACTCCAGAGGGCTATGTGCTGTTTGCTCTCCCGCAACTCACTGGCAGAGGTGGGGGAATCATTGTAGTGTACAGACTGCAATTTGACATCAGCACTGTGTGTACCACAGTTTACATCACTTGACTGCCTTGTGTTGAGTCTCTCTGCCTCCAAAGCATATGTCATCGCTACAGTCTATTGACCACCTAAGCCAAATGAAGCTTTTGTGTCTGAGCTTGCTGACTTGTTATCAATGTTGTGTTGTAAATTCAAGAGAATTCTTATTTTGGGTGATTTTAATATACACATTGACCAAAATGACTGTGTGACAAAGGACTTTTTATTTTTACTGGATTGTTTTAATCTTTCATAATTTATTAGTGGCCACACACACAGAAAAGGTCATACGCTAGACCTTGTGATTGCAGATGATTCATTTGTGTCTCAGCTGTCTTCTGTTGATATTGGTCTTTCTGAGCATTTGGCAATCTTTTTAAATCTGGAATGGCCTCTTCTTTGTACATCATCTTCACACACTGTTAATTTTCATAAATGGAAATCAGTTAATCCAACAGATTATGCAGACTCTGTTCCTCTCTTCATGGATTCTCATCAGCTCCTCTTGAAGATCAGATTTTACAGTTGAATAATGTTCTCACCTCTAATATGGACTCCGTTGCTCCCTTGAAGTCACACAATGTCACTGTTGCACGTTCTGCTCCTTGGGATAATGACAACCTGCGCTATATGAAGGCACCTTGTCATAAATTTGAGCAAGTGGCGTTACTATTTTTTCAAGCTTGGAATGACAGCTTGGGGGAATATAGAGCTGCAATTGAGTCTTCAAGATCTGCCTGTTTCCCCAGATTATTGAGAATAATCAAAGCAATCCCAGGCATCTCTTCAGTACTATAAACAAACTCCTTAAAAATTGATGTTGGTACCTCTTTGCCTGTTTCAAATCAGTTATGTAATAAGTTTCTTAATTTTTCACTGTTAAAATTGACAATGTTCATAACCTTATTCATACTACACCTGTTTCCTCTTCAACACTCTACTTGCCTAATTTCTCTGGCACATCTTTAATTAATTTTTCTCAAATTGACTCAGAGTTGCTTACCAGGGAGGTATGACGTATGAAAGCCACCATTTGCATGCTTGATCCCGTTCCTACAAGCTTATTTAAATCTTGCTTTAACTCTTTGTGCCTGATTGTTCTCAGCATTATTAATGACTCTCTGCACACTGGTGTTGTACCAGCAGCATTGAAAACTGCTGCTGTAACCCCAGTTCCAAAAAAGCATAACACTGATTTTGACAATTGACAATTTAAATAATTGTCATCCTATATCAAACCTTCCCTTTTTGGCCAAAATTTTAGAACATGTTGTGGCTTTCCAACTGCACAAATCACCTTACTGTTAATAATCTTTTCGAGCCCCTTCAGTCTGGTTTTCGTGAACGTCACAGTATAGAGACAGCTGTGGTCACCAATGATCTGTTAATAGCCTCAGATTCTGGCTCTCGTTCCATCCTTATCCTTCTTGATCTTAGAGCTGCTTTTGACACTGTCAATCACAACCTCTTACTCAACTGACTTGAAAATGTCTTTGGTGTTTCTGAGACTGTTATAACCTGGTTTAGATCTTGACTCTCTGATCGCCGCCAGTTTGTTTTTATGAGTGGTTTCAGGTCTGACACTGGCTCTGTTCCTACTGGTGTCCCTCAGGGATCAATGTTGGGCCCCTTACTTTTTAGTATTTATATATTTCCTCTTTGATTGCTCTTAAGAACACTCAGGCTTAATTATCACTTCTATGCAGACGATACTCAGATTTGTATTCATTCCAAGCCTGGTCAAAATGTGGATGTTTCTTTTCTCTCAAATTGTATTTCTGAGATTAAATAATGGATGACCCAAAACTTTTTGTGTCTTACTAGTGATAAGACTGAGGATTTGCTTATTGTCTCTTCTCATCTGCTTCATAAAGCTGGATCACTAATGTTGAAGGTAGAGGGCTCTGCGTTGGAGTTCCAAACAAAATTAAAAAATGTAGGAGTCATATTTGATTAGAGTTTGTCTTTTGACCCACATGTACAATCTACTGTGAAGTATTCCCTTTTTCATCTCAGAAATTTCGCTAGACTTCACCCTATGCTATCTTCTCCTGTGACTGAAAGGCTTATCAGCATTTTTCTTTTTTCTCGGATTGATTACTGCCATGTACTTCTTGCTGGGGTTCCTAAAGCCACACTAAATTAATTGCAATGTGTACAAAATTCTGCTGCTAGGATCCTAACTGGTGTCAGGAGAAATGAACACATCACTCCAATACTGAAGTCCTTGCACTGGCTCCCGGTCAGTTTCCGCCTCGATTTTAAAATCCTTATACTCACATATAAGGCACTGCATGGTCTGGCCCTTCAGTATCTGTCTGCGCTTTTAACTCTATATACTCCCAAGCATCATCTGCGCTCCTCTCGAGCTGGTCTACTGGTTGTCCCACTGATACGGTTGCGATCTGTAGGGGACAGGGCTTTCTCGTCCTATGCTCATAGACTCTGGAATGCACTCCCTGCTCATATTAGAGATGCGCAGAATTTAAGCATTTTTAAGTCTAACCTAAAAACTCATATTTTTAGTTTAGCTTTTTCTTAATGGTTTTAACCATTTTGTATTCACGTCTGTTCTTAGTTTTTGTATGTTTTCTTTTTATGTGTTTATTTATTTATTTTTGGTATTTTCTTATTGTTCCTTGAGAAGCTGCTTTAAAGGTGCTCTATAAAGGCACTATATACAAATAAACTTTATTATTATTATTATTATTATTATTATTATTATTATTATTATTATTATTATTATTATTATCTCCTGAATACAAAGTCCAAACTTAGTGAATCTTGACAAACATAGACAACAGGTCGTTCTGAGGATGCATGCCAAGTTTTGTCAAATTCCACCAATAGAGGGTGCTACAACCATAAAAAACTTGTATGATCCCGGAAGTTGAAAATTGGTATGCATCATCTTTAGTGGATGTCCTAAAGTATCCTCTATTATGACTTGGATACATTAAAAAACATGGCCATTAGCAGCCAATACAATTTCAGTGGCTAATAAAATGAAAACTGAATTGAATATCCATTACAAAAATGGATATATTCTTGTGAAAACAAATATGTGCAGCAAATTTTGTGAAAATCGGCCACAAGGTGACACTATAACAAGTAAACAACTTTGTAAGCCTTTGTATGTATGTAAGCCTTGTATGATAGAATCAAACTTCTGAATCCCTGCTTTAAGCCTGATCAAGAATAAATCTACTTTTTATGATTATCTATAAAAAATTATTGACCATCCTAATTTGTTAAAAAAAAAATTAAATACTTTTTCTAACTCATCTTAGGTCATCTTATGTTCGATTCTTACAAAAGTTGGCATGTATCATCCCCAGACCCTCATGAAATTTATCAAAATAATTTGTTTTATCATTTTTATCTGAGATAAAGGCTGATGTTTCTGGGTCTGGCCCATAATGACTAATTGGCCAATATCTTCTGAACGCAATATTCAAACTTCACAAAATGTGGTATACATGGAGAATTAGACATTCTGAGTAAACATGTCATGTTTCATGGATTTCTGAGGCTCTGAGTGCAAACAACAATTTTTCAAATATCTGCCATTTATATCAATGAGAATGAGAGGTGAAGGCCATAATTCTAATGTTGTCCACCAGACGGAGGCACATGATAACAAATCCATTTAGGTCTCATAGTTTAAAATCTCTGTATAAATGGTTCAATTGGTCCACTATGCATAAAATTCACTATAGTTTCCTAAAGTTTAATAAAGTCTAAAACAATCTAATTCTAATCAATTTGCAAAGAAATCTGTGATCTCCAAAATACCTTCGTATTTTTATATGTCCTAAATACTGAAAACATATGTCGAGTTGACAGACATGACTGAATGTATTGCTGTCTAATTAAAATGAAGAGACAATAATGTTTGTCTTTTGTAATATAGTACAAAGAATAACACTTCCATACAGAGTCACTTTTAGACTTGTATTATATTTGAAAAGAGACATGGCCAACCGTATAACTCTATTGTATGCACAAGCCGTTTGTGCTTGGATCCCGATAATCACCGCTTGTGGCTATATTTGTATGTTGTCTTTCTTGTTAGGTATCCTTGAGTGTTATGAAAGGTGGCAACAAATAAAATTTATTATTATTATTATTATTATTATTATTATTATTATTATTATTATTGTATAGTTTTCCCATCTGACCATGCAGAGTCCATCGGTGGTGTTGTCCCAGTAATAGCAGTGGGCTGTGTGTAGTGCCGTGTCACTCTTCTGCATTATAGAACAGTTACCAATGTACTTTAATGCTTTTCCATGTCTGTTTTTTTGGGTGAGAGAGTGTGCTACGATACTCGGTGTCCACTGGTTCAGTTTGTTCTGACTTCAGTCCAAACCTGACACCTTCACATTCATCAGGCACTTAAAGAGATGTTTTGGGCTGAGCAGGTGCTTTGGGAAATAGTATAGACACTGGTCTATGTGCTGTTTTTGTGAGCAAGGGGTCTCACTGGGGACACTATTTGGAATGCTATTGTGTAGCTGTGCCTTTACCATTTTGACTCATGTCCTGGACTCAGGATCATACTGCTGGCACTGGCAGTGTCAGGTTCTTTTAAGAACACACTTACACATGCTACGCTACTCACTGTAGGCCATTACCATTCCGTTTCTTTCCAACAAAAAACAAGCTTTTTACTGCATTAAAACTCATGTTGTGTTTCAATAAAAGGAAATGCTGCATCCATGGAATTGTCATTGCCATGTCATTGCACATAGGATTAAAACAAATGCTTTGTTTCTGCATATGTTGCTTGTAGCATTTTAAGACATATTAAGGCTCAATTGAGGTGTAAGAGGCTGTGCTACACCCTGCACAGCCAGCAGAGGGCAGCAGCAGCACACAGTGAGAGTAGCCGTGTGGGGGAACTCAGTTACCCAGATTTCTCAAGGCTGATTAACCGGGATTGCCTGCACCTGCCAGGCAGGATACTTAAGGCAAGACTTTGACGCTTCTCTTTGTCATACCTTTGTAGAGGGGTGATTGGTATGGTATGTCAGGGCTTTGCCTGAGGTAAGCGTGAAAGGAGAAAGAAATGGTGTAAAAGAAAATATAAATTAGAAAAGAAACAGGATTGGAAAGTGGAGGAAAAAGAAAGATGAAAAATTAAGATCTAAGACAACTGAAAAGTGTGAACTAATGTAGTTTTTATCTTTAGAATTATAAATACTTGTGAATCCTGAAGATTGCTAAGTTGTGAAAGACCACTGCTATTGCTAATTTTATTTGTTCCTATTTAATTATGAAGACTGCTTTGTTTTGATTGTGCCACTTGTGTGTGGTCTTTGTTTAGTGTTCCCCACCTTTTTTTTCCCTCACTCTGCACTGTACTAATGTCTATCCAATCAGTAGTAAGTCCACCTAGTGGCAGGGTAGAAAAGCATTCAATTCAATTTTATTTGTATAGCACTTTTTACAATAGATGTTTCAAAGCTGCTCTACAAAAATATCAACATGGTATACAGGTATTAAGTGTGAATTTATCCCAACTGAGCAAGCCGGTGGCAAGGAAAAACTCCCTAAGATGTTAAGAGGAAGAAACCTTGAGAGGAACCAGACTTAGAAGGGAACTCATCCTCATCTGGGTAACAGGTAGTGTGAAAAAGTTTGTTATGGATTTATATGAAGTCTGTTTGGCCTTAGAAGTAGCTGTAGTCCCAGTAATCTGTAATTGGAGTAGGTGAGCGCTCCATCCAGAGGTAGGACATCTGAAACGTATCAGGAAGGTCTGGAGAGCAGAAAGCATCAGGATCTCTAGTATCTATGAAGTCGTGTGGGCTCGACAGAACACGAGAGAGCGAAAAGATTGGGACTGTGCTTAGCGTAACAGTCTAATCATGGTAGGCTTGAGTAAGTGAATACGTTTTAAGCCTGGACTTAAACACTGAGACTGTGTCTGAGTCCCGAACACTAATTGGAAGACTGTTCCATAACTGTGGGGCTCTATAAGAGAGAGCTCTTCACCTTGCTGTAGCCTTCGCTATTCGTGGTACCGTCAAATAGCCTGCATCTTTTGGTCTAGGTAGGAATAGCGGATCATAGAAAACCAAACAGTTGCTTAGATACTGTGGTGCAAGACCATTTAGTGCTTTATAGGTTAATAATAGTATTTTATAATCAATGTGAGCTGTCAATGTCTGAATCAATGTTTCACTGGGAGCCATTGCAGTGTGGATAAGATCGGGGGGATATGGTCGTATCTTCTGGTTCTTGTTAGGACTCTAGCAGCTGCATTCTGGACTAACTGGAGTTTGTTTATGCTCCTACTGGAACATCCAGACAGTAAGGCATTACGGTAATCTAGTCTAGAGGTGACAAATGCATGAACTAATATTTTTGCATCATGTAGTGACCATATATTTCTGACATGAAAGAAGGCTATACTAGTAATATCTACATGAGCATCAAATGATAGGCTGGAGTCAATCACACCAAGGTCTTTTACTGCTGCACATGATGAAATAAAGACCATCCAGAGAAACTATGATCAGAAAGATTACTTCTAGCTACACGTGGGCCTAATAAAAGTATTTGTTTTATCAGAATTAAGTAAAAGGAAGTTAGTTAACATCAAATGTCTAATGTCCTCTACACAATCCTCTTTTATTAAGCTGCTGTCTGTCCTCTGGCTTTGCTGAAACATACAACTGTATCATCAGCATAACAGTGGAAGCTAATTCAATCTTTACGAATATTTTTGACCTAGAGGTAGCATATGTAAAGTAAAAAGCAGTGGGCCTAAAACTGAACCTTGTGGAGCACCAAATTTAACCTCGGTATGCGTGGGGAAGTCTCTATTCACATCTATGAACTGATAATGATCGGTCAAATAGGACCTGAGCCAGGAGAGGACTGTTCCCTTAATGCCAACATTTTCTAATCTATCAAGGAGAAAAGTATGATCTATAGTATCAAAAGCTGTACTAAGGTCAAGTAACACAAGCAATGAGACACAACCCTGATCAGAGCCCAGTAGTAGGTCGTTTACTACTTTAACTAACGCTGTCTCTGTGCTATGATGAGGTCTAAATCCTGACTGCTACATTTCATGAATGTTGTTCCTATGCAAGTATGAGCATAGCTGCTGTGCTACAACCTTTTCTAAGATCTTGGTGATGAAGGGGAGATTTGATCTAGGTCTATAGCTGGACAGTTGAGAGGGGTCAAGGTCAGGTTTTTAATCAGGGATTAATAACTGCTAATTTAAGTGATTTGGCTACATAGCCAGTGCTAAAGGAAGAATTGATTATATTTAAAAGTGGTTCAATTACTCCAGGACAAATCTGTTTAAAGAAACCTGTAGGTACAGGATCTAGTATGCAAGTTGATGAATTTGCTGAAGAGATTAATGAAGCTAGTTCGGTCTCTCTAAGAAGAGTAAACATGATATACCAATATCAGATCAATGTTTATTATAGTCCATAGGGTTAATTATAATACTGTCTGGTTTTAATTTAATAGCCTGAATTTCACATCTAATATTTTCAACCTTACTAATGGAAAAACTTCATGAAATTTTCACTGCTATGTAATGGTTGAGTGCTTCTTTCTGTAGTTTTATTCCTAGTTAATTTTGCTACTGTGTTGAATAGAAATCTAGAATTGTTTTTTCTCTCCTGTTAAGTTGGAGAGATGGCCTTTTCTAGCATCGCTAAGAGGTTTTCTATAGTTCAGTAGGCTCTCCTTCCATGCTGTTTTAAATACTACCAATTTGGTTTGACGCCATTTACTTTGTAGTTGTCAAGTGGTCTGTTTTAAGGTACACGTTTGATCGTTATACCAGGGTGCTAGTTTTCTCTGATTGAGTCGTTACACACTCCTTAGCGGGTTCCAATTTCCATGGCCACCGTCCTGCTGTTTATCAAACACCTTTTTATGGGGTCTGACGAGCGTCTGCATCAGGTGCCTTAACCCAGCTTTCGGTTCATCCCGCAGCACCAGTTCTGCTTACCAAAAGTGGCCCACTGGGCACTCTCATTCCATGCCTGGCTCCAAGCCAGTGAGCCGGGCTTCTTACCCATTTAAAGTTTGAGGAAAAGTTTGATCATTTTGGCGGCAATGCCTCTAGCCATTAGCTTTGCCAGATGAAACCGAGGTCTGAGTGCCCTCTATCCTAAGGGAAACTTCAGAGGGAACCAGCTACTAGATGGTTCGATTAGTCTTTCACCCCTATACCCAGGTTGGATGACCAATTTGCATGTCAGGACTGCTGCGGCCCTCCACCAGAGTTTTCTCTGGCTTCGCCCTGTCCGGGCATAGTTCACCATATTTCGGGTACCATCACGTGCGCTCTTGCTCCACCTCACGGTGATGAGCCAAAACAGACAATATGAACTCTCTTCTGTTTCCATTAGTCCAATAAATAAACAGATTTTACGAACCAAAGCCAGTGTACATTTTTACAATCTGTCTATAAATAAAATATAATCTACATAAACCAGAAACAAAGTTTTGGAGAAAGACAAAGTGAAATGTGAAGCATTACACCAGAGAAGGTGTATCCCTCCAGACCTCAACCCAGATTTGTTTTACCTTAATGGCCCATCAACAAACTGTAGCAGCCCCAAACTGGTTTTCAATGGATCTGATTGGTTCATGGCATGATGCCCCAGAATATAATGTACAGGGTAAGTCAACAGAGTGGAGTATGCTAAACACCGTGCCGGAGTTGAAACAAATCTCCCTTGGTCTATTAACTCTGCCACTTTGTGGTGGGTGTATATGATCAAAGGGTGTCCCGTGGTCGGATGCTTTTTCATATGCATAGTATAAGGCAGCAAGTCCCTGTTGATAACATGGGGGGTAACCTTGAGCTACACTGTCTAGCCTGGTGCTATAATATGCAATGGGCTGTTTTCCCCTACCACTACATTTCCTGCATCAATATTGCAGATGCATTAACATTTGCCCTATCGGCTACATACAAATGAAACAGTTTGGTGTAGTCTGGGAAAGCTAGTGCGGGTGCAACTTAAAGCTACCTTTTTAATGACTCAAAAGCTATTAGAGCATCAGTGCTCCATTGTAATGTAGCACTCAAATTTTGATGCCCAGCTTGCTCCATGAGTGCCCTCAATGGATCTGTTTTTGATTGCATAATCGGCTATCTAGTCTGAACTAAACCCAGTCATGCCCAAAAAGGTCATCTTTCCTACAGTTTGTGGCAGTGGTGCTTTACTTGTGCCTACGAGCTGTGTTGGATATAGTGTTAGTTTTGTATGCAGTCAATCAACCTAAATACGTTACCTGGGATTGACAATACTGCGATTTTGCTTTGGAGGCTTTATGCCCTCTTTGAGCTAATTTAGTCAGTACCTTAATAGAATCTCTGTGGCATTGTTCGAGTGTCGGAGAACAAATCTACATGCGTGAGACAACTGTCCAGACCAAGGTCATCAAGGTCAGCTTTTAAAACCTGATTAAACACATGTGGAGAATGTTTTAAAACCTTGAGGCATTCTGGTATGTGTACTGCTTTCCAGCATACGTAAAAGCAAACAAGTGCCTGCTTTCCTCTGCCAGTGGAACACTAAAGAAAGCAGAATATAGATCAATCTTTCTTCAGGAGGAACATTAGTCAGTAGCATGTGTGTGGATTGGGAACATCAGCTGGCCAACCTTGTACAACATCATTGACTGATCACCAATCATGTACTAGATGCCATCTTGATTTGTCTGATTTTGCAATCGGTAAAATTGGAGTGTTGCAATAGCTTGATGTTTCAATCAACACTGCTGCCTTAATCCTACAATGGCCGACTTAATACCCCGGTCGGCATCGGGACGTAATGGGTAGTGATTTCTGCACGGCAAGCATGCACCTGGTTTTATTCCTTATGTACCTGGTCTGGCAGATTTTACCAGCCCCCCATTGGTGTCATGCTGAGACCGTATTTCATTTGGCACCGGTTTTCCCACATCTTTTAGTAATTCAGCTGTCTTAGTTTCCATCACCTGTATTTCTGGCATCTGAATTTGGGTGTGGTCACCCATCACTGTTTCCTGTGGGGTTCCTATCATGACAGTAGCACAGAGAATATTGATGTTTTATCAGCAGTTTGATAAATTAAAAAATTCTGTAGTCTCCCACTTAGTTGTTTCTGCCTCCTTCATCGTTGGTCCTAAATCTTTTGACTCCCATCCTCTGTTTACAAAAAGTGCCACATGTGGTACTGAATTTGAAACAGAAATGAATTATTCATAAATGCACAATTGTCAATTTGTATGGCTGCACCCTGTGCCCATATGACTATGTACTGTGACATCATGGGAACCTTCTCTCCCTTTGTTTCACTTAACCACAGTTTCTCAATTTCTAAACCACAGTCTATGTCAAAGATCATTGTGCAATGGAATTCAATTTCTGTTGTTTTTTTCTCCCCAGGGATCTGAGCCTCAGTGTATGTCCCCCATTTACTAGTGCTTTGCTCTACATCACACTCTAAATTACCCAACCAATATACATTTGCTTTTGGGTCTGGAGGAAACATTTGTGTGTCGATTCCCTTACTATCTATGTATACTCCATCTGGGGAGCACCAAATTTGGAAATTCAATTTAAGTGCATCTCTGCCCAATAAACTGAAAGGAATGTGATCTGATAAAAAAATCTTAACCTTTTGTCTTCTTGGTTTGTAGACAAACAGGACCTGTCATAGGAACTAGCTGTGTACGTCCCAAGAATCCTGCAGTCTTAACAAATCTACTGGACATGGGGAGGTGAGAGGCATAATTTGGACTTACACATGTGTAAGTAGCTCCAGTGACTACCATCATTGGTGTAATTTTGCCCTCAACATTAACCTGCAGCAAAGGTTCTTGATCAGCATCGGATGTTATAAGTGGAAGCTGACTCTCCACATCAGCATTCCCTGGGCACCCCTAGTACCCCTGATTGGGCCTTCCCCACAGATTGATGGGCCTTGGGGAGGTCCTCAAGGGGTTTTAATGTAGCTAGCCTTCCCTCTACCCCAGGGAGGCTGTTGCCATGTATTGGTGGGGCAGTTACGCCAGTCGTGTCCACAATCACTGCTGACTATCCTGCTTCTCCATTGATAGGAGCTTGAGTTTTCTTAGAAAATTTAACATTTCCTAGTTATGCCAGGGGTCAGCCCATGGTATAACTGGGACTTAATTTTATTTAAAAAAAAAAACTTTTCAGTTATATGAAGTTATATGCCTTCAGTCAGAAGGCAAGACACGTTTATTTATATCGCACAATTCATACACAGTGGCAATTCAAAGTGCTTTACAAATGCTTTGAGTGCATGTCTGAATTCATATAGAGCACAACATCCCTTCTCTTACCTACCAAGACTGCATCCACAGCACACACCTTTTGAAGCAGTCAGCAAAAGACGGTCATAAAGGAGAACAATAGATTTATCCCTTGTGCTGGGGATGGGTCTGGATTGGTGAGAGAAGGAATGAGGTGCTCTATGTGAAACAAGATACAGATAGATAATAACTTGTGTGTGAAAGTCAATAAGGAATGACCATGCGACATCACTAAAACTTTGAGCACATCTTTATAGGGTAAACTTCTTGCAAAATGCATCTTGTAAAATACTGAATGCAATTCAAATCATTTTATTTATGCACTCATGCACATAAACAATTTATTTACAGAGGAGTATTTGCACACATTTAAACATGTATTTACACACTTATAACCAAATGAGGTCTAAACCCTTTGCTATAAAAGATTTCACCATAACAAAAAAAAAAAAAAAAGTTCTTCATTGACCCCAATGTCTCTTATGGCCAGGAAAATAATTGTTCTTTTCCTCCCCGTCTTGACATGTGTATGCACTGGGCCTCAGGTCACAACGTTTCCTTGAGTGATTGATCAACCCCCTAAAAGTCTGTTGGTTAGGATTGCACTCACAGCAAGGCGAATGTGCACATGGACTGTCCGTGTTTTTAAAAAAAACATGTGAACACCATCCTCCACACTGAGTGCTGTATCCCTCTGAGGCTGTGACGACCTGCCCGTGGTAGTCACACACCACCTCAACAGCCAGAAATCTTCGCGTTGCAATGACACCCTTGCCCTTCCCTGCAACTTCCGTCACAAGAAGTCCTTTCCACTTTTGGGTCCTGGTGAGGCTCCGGATTTGTTTAGCATCCATTGCTGTGTTCACGGATCCAGGGGGCTTCCATTCTTTAACCCCTTTCGCCCCGACACTAGCGTTCATTCCGCCGGCGGAATGGAAAATGACTTATCGGACATTTTCAATTAGTATAAACAAATGAATTATTGCATCACTGCAGTTCTGGTACAAGATTAGTCAGGACACTTGTGGCTTTCTGTGTGCTTAACTGCTGGTGAGGAGGGGGATGGGAAAGGGGCAGAGTTTGAGCTCCCTGCTCGGCGAACAATTCCCACCTCTCTACAAAAACATTGAGACAGATAAATCAGAGCACGACTAAAGATTTTCTGATAGTATACAACTGTATACAACTGCCACACTAAAATTATAACACTTAAACCAAAGATCGGACTTGTATAAACATTTACTACCTTACATTACCTACATAGACAAATTCATTTCGCTTGCGGCTTTATAAATCGTGCACATTTCCATCGGTATAAAGTCCATCAGCTTTATTGACGAAAACAAATGCAAAGTTCCATATTTGGTCACAAATGTCCTCTTCAAAATGCATTAAGTGTTTTGGTATCCCACCCCTCTGGAATATAGTAATTAGTCATAAACTGAACTGAGACACCATCTAAAAAAAGCTAATCTGCTTTGGCTATGCTGAACAATCCACCTCCTAAATTATAAACGGGCAGTCTAACTTGATTGACACCCACATGGACCAATTGTAGATACTTCTAGCTTTCAAACAAGCCCAAACTCTACATGATTGACCACTCAGAGGATGAGAAAATCAAACTCGTAATCAGCACAACCAAACATTTTACGCATGCATCTTGAGTTGTGTCAGCGGTACAGGCCAATCAGCACAGCGCTACAGGGCCGTGCAGAGAAACTATCAGGAAATGGCAGCACCACTCTAGCAGTCTTCCTGCAAAACTTCACACAGCAGGTTTTTGCATGTTTGGCAGTTTTTTCTGATCGCTATTTTTCTTCTGGTTCTCACTCAGCGTGCGATTTATCGGCGTCTTATAGCGGCGGCGCACTCCCGAAAAAGCCTGAATGCGTCACTGCTTCTGGAGCCGTTATTTCCGAGTGGCTCTTTTTATTTTATTTATTTTTTGAGAAGACTATGTGGATTGAGTTGAGGGGCTTCATCACCCCAGAGAAGTCACTCGTGTGTATCATTTGAGCCATTCAGAGAGCAAGTACTCCTTCACCTGGGGGCTATGGCACTATTTTTAATAAACATATTTTATAAGTATGTTTCAGACTTTTTTTGTCTGTGTGAAATAACAGATTGTGTAACAGAGTTCATGCTACTGCCATTTATTTTCATTTTGTGCCATTTGGAGAGGTTTTGTGCCTTATTAAAAAAAAAAAAAAAAAAAAGTTTGCTATTTCCAGAAGGCTGCGATATTTAAAGGCTTTGTGCCATTTAGAGAGGTTTTTACCTGTGTTTGGATAACCTTACACACAATTTTAGTGGTTAGAGATAACTTCCTCATATTTTGGGTGTTCATGGACAAGTACTTGGTGCATCTTTGAGACCAGGAATGGGGTTGATATAATTTGCTGTGCTGATATAACATTTGTGTTAAAAGTATAAAAAAAAAAAAAAAAAAAAAAAACTCTGAATATATTGCCCCAGGTAGGTTAGGTCAAAGAAGAAATACTTGAAATAACTGTTAATTCTTAAAGTCTTAAGTATCCACTTTCATATGAGCCATTAACCACTACTGTGGTGTAAGATCACAAAACAAATCAATGCTGAACACGGGTACCCCCAAAACAGACAAAAATGCCATTTTTCAGCTACCGGTAAAAGAGGTTAATGAACTGGGCTGCCCTGGGTATGTTGATCCTCCAACCCCGATCAAAGATCCACTTGCTGACCTTTTCCTCACTGGGTAGACGAGGGCCAAAGCACACTGTCAAGAAATCATGAAGATTTTGTTAGTTAAGACTATACTTGAACTTTGAACGTAGCATGTTACTTGGAAAATATCTATAGCTTTTAAAAAAAAAATACTTACAGTGAATATGCTGCTTGCACAGTTTCATCTGTGCCTTCAACCATAGCTCATAAAGCTTCCGTTTAAAGCTAGGTGAGATTTCAGCACGCAGAGTCTTATCTGGTGGCTCACCCTACAGAGTCACCGGGTGCTGTTCGACAAGCCGGCTGTACACTGCCTCAAAATCTATTTACAGATCTGTCATGTCTGCCTTCTGCTGGGCAGCACTGTGAGCAATGCTACGGACAGTGCGGCTGGATTCCCCTTCTGAAGGATCAGTGCTTTAAAAAAAAAAAAAAAAAAAATTATATGGAGAGGAGTATAAGACTAGTGTTCAAAGTGTGTGTAATATAGTTTGTTTACAAATTGTGGATTGTCTTAATTGTGTGGACAAATATAAAATATGCTTACCTCGACTGACCAGCCAGCAAATCCAGGAGCTGACTAGCCCTCACTACATTGTCCGCTTGCTTCATGCAGTAATGTTTCTCCGCTGTAGCAGTCGAATGTGTCAGGTAGTCAGCCACCAGAGACTTCTGTGTCAGTCAGACTCTTGGTGGCTGTCTCAAAGGCCCGGTGTGCTCTCTGGCTGTTCACCCATCATTTGATGCCATACCTGAAGTGCAAGTTGAAACAGTATATTAATTTTTATTTTATTTTTAATATAAAACAAATCTACCCTCAGACCTCAGATGCCGTACATATTGTATGGGAAATGAATCATGGTCAGCTTACTTTATGTGCAGCCGTTGGAGGGATTGTATATTCTTCCACTTGTGGATGAGATAAAGAATCTGTCTTTAGTCTCATCCATATCTTCCTTCTTCCACTTCTTGATGCAGGACTGGAGTTGTGGCTGCACACGTGTAGTACAGCTCAAACCACTGTTGGCAGAGGAAAATATTAAGTAATTATGTTCATTCGTTAATAACATGCATTAACATATCCTATTTCTGACAGGAAACTTATTTCCAACTTACAGTATCCTCCCCCTGAGAAAGGGCAAGTGTGCCCACTTGTTGAGCACTTGTCTTATGCTCCTTGAAACCCACAACTGTGTGTCCCGACATAGTGGTCTTGTTCAGCCACTCCCGAACCTACACAAAACAAGGATATCACGACGATTAATTTTGGTAATGGCAAAAACTTCAGATGATTCAGTATGAAATTTTAGGGAAAAGGAGAAAAACAATAGTACTCAGTCATGTGCTTCACCACGGCCTGGTCGTTGGAGGTGGTTCAGTATGACCAGTGCCTGGAGATAGTACATATCTCATACATAAATCCAAGCACTCGTCAGTGGCCAACTGTTTCTCTGAGAGCAGCTTCCGATTGATGGCCAGGAAGTCTCCTTTGGCGGCCCTGACACAGCTGTGCAGTCATGCGTTGTTAGTTCAGCATCTTCTGTCAACCTCTCGTGCCTATGAAAAAGATCAAACATATTAACAAATCATATTTCACATTGCTCACATATGTGGTGTAATTCAGTCAAATGGGTGCAAAAAATAAACTTACCTTTTTTGGGTAATCTCCTTGCTCACTTTCTTCTGCAGTAGTCCAAGGTAGTCTATGAACTCCTCCCTACAGTCTGTATGGAGGTCCTTGTCATCATGCTTCAGGTTGGTGTTGATTGTCTAGTAGGTGAGGAATCTGTATAGAAAGTACAAGTAAAAAGTATGTACATGTATTCAAGCAAAATTAAGTTCTTGTGTGCAAGTTTTAATACGAAAAAGAAAACCAAATTCTATCAACCTTTTCAGGTTTTTCATGTAGTTAAGTTAGTCTGCTTTGAAAGAACTGCATCAGTCAGCTCCCTGAAAAACTGCTGTCTTCTTCCTGTCCCTGACAAATTCCAGGGATGGTGCCCATGGGTCCATGTAACAAAACATGCAACGTTTTCAACCTGGGGGGAAAAGGACACGTTGGATAACTGTCATAACTATTTTGCAGTGTGAAAATATTTTTCTTGGATATCAAACTTTTAATAAACTCTAAAATGTTTTTATGGTAGTCCTCGCCTCCTGTTTAGGGTTCTCATTTTGAAGGTCTTTCTACAAAAATTAAAAAAAAAAAAAAAACCTTCAGCAATGCATGGTCAATAAAGCGCTTTCTCTGCCATTAGCTTTCTTGCCGGATTGGTCCACTGCACACCAGGGTTACTGCAATGAGGAAAGTGTTTGGTTATAAAACTGCACATGTCTGACTCAATTATTCAAAAGAAACACAATCAGTAAAGCTATAAAAACTAAGATTCTCACCATTTGAAAGGTCTCGCCACTGCTGTCACCGCTGCTCCTGCCACCGTTGACTGAGGAGTTCTCTGACTGTTCGCTGTCCAACCCTGTTGGCTGTGTGGCTCTGGAGGAGGAAGGCTCTGCCCTTGCACTGGTAGGAGGTAGTGGTGGGGGCACACCGGTCACCACCAAAAAGCGACTCTCCAGTTCCTCAATCAGCCTTTTAAAAACAAAGCAAAGTTACATTGCCTGTAAATACATTTCAGACAGAAGGAGACCAGAAGTTTTCAAAGGACTGAAAAGATCTTGCACCAACCTGCTGATTGGGTCAGCAGAGCCCAAAATCTGACACAGCCGGTCGTAATTAATCACCCTGCCTATTGCCAGAAGCACACGCGTTTCCACCGTTGCCTGCTCCACTGCTGTTTCAATGGCTTCTTCAGGATCTGTCTTCATGCAGACTCTGTGCAGATGCACTGACCAGCAATCCCAGGTCTTCTTGCAGACAGGGCAGAGAAGGTAGTTCCTTTAGAATTTACTGGAAATAGAAAAAAAGACACTTCAATAAAGCTTATTCAGAGATGGTTTTTCCAAGCCCTAGTACACATTAAAAGGGTATTAATTAAAAAGTACATAGAAGGGAGGATTTTTATAGAGTCAATATTTTCTACAGTTGCAAGTAGACTAATGAAAATGTATCTTCACTTATGGAATGGGATCCATTACTCAGTAAAGCAGATCTATCAGGAAGATGCAGGAAGGACAATGCTGAAAAACACAACTAAGGAAACAAGGAAGAAAACACCAGTAACACAAAATACAGTTAAGAACACAATGTTATAATAACCAAGCAAAAAAAATCAAGCAGGAGCAGAATAAGAATAGGAACAAAACAGAGTGAAGTGTCTTGAATATGAGGAGCAAACTCAAGTCTTCAGTGAAGATGGACAGCCCTTCTGCTGAAAAAGAATTTGAGTAACGAGTGGATGGCATTCTCATCCTATATACAGTATCTCACAAAAGTGAGTATACCCCTCACATTTTTGTAAATGTTTATCTTTTCATGTGACAACACTGAAATGACACTTTGCTACAATGTAAAGTAGTGAGTGTACAGCTTGTATAACAGTGTAAATTTGCAGTCCCCTCAAAATAACTCCACACACAGCTATTAATGTCTAAACTGCTGGCAACAAAAGTGAGTACACCCCTAAGTGAAAATGGCTAATTGGGCCCAATTTGGACATTTTCCCTCCCCGGTGTCTTGTGACTTGTTAGTGTTACAAGGTCTCAGGTGTGAATGGGGAGCAGGTGTTAAATTTAGTGTCATCGCTCTCACACTCCCTCATACTGGTCACTGGAAGTTCAACGTGGCACCTCATGGCAAAGAACCTTCTGAGGATCTGAAAAAAAGAATTGTTGCTCTACATAATGATGGCCTAGGCTATAAGAAGATTGACTAGACCCTGAAACTGAGCTGCAGCATGGTGGCCAAGACCATACAGCAGTTTAACAGGACTGGTTCCACTCAGAACAGGCCTCGCCATGGTCGACCAAAGGAGTTGAGTGCACGTGCTCAGCGTCATATCCGGAGGTTGTGTTTGGGGAAATAGATGCATAAGTGCTGCCAGCATTGCTGCAGAGGTTGAAGGGGTGGGGGTCAGCCTGTCGGTGCTCAGACCATAAGCCACATGCTGCAGTGTTCCGCAAACAGTTTTATTGACATACATGGATTACTGGAACCATGTACTGTGATCTGATGAGACCAAGATAAACTTATTTGGTTCAGATGGTGTCAAGCATGTGTGGCGGCAACCAGGTGAGGCATAAAAAGACGTGTCTTGCCTACAGTCAAGCATGGTGGTGGGAGTGTCATGGTCTGGGGCTGCATGAGTGTTGCCGGCACTGGGGAGATACAGTTCATTGAGGGAACCATGAATGCCAACATGTACTGTGACATACTGAAGCAGAGCATGATCCCCTCCCTGCGGTGACTGGGCCACAGGGCAGTATTCCAGCATGATAACGACCACAAACACATCTCCAAGACAACCACTGCCTTGCTAAAGAAGCTGAGGGTGAAGCTGATGGACTGGCCAAGCATGTGTCCAGACCTAAACCCTATTGAGCATCTGTGGGGCATCCTCAAACGGAAGGTGGAGGAGCACAAGGTCTCTAACATCCACCAGCTCCGTGATGTCGTCATGGAGGAGTGGAAGAGGACTCCAGTGGCAACCTGTGAAGCTCTGGTGAACTCCATGCCCAAGAGGGTTAAGGCAGTGCTGGAAAATAATGGTGGCTACACAAAATATTGACACTTTAGGCCCAATTTGGACATTTTCACTTAGGGGTGTACTCACTTTTGTTGCCAGCAGTTTTGACATTAATAGCTGTGTGTGGAGTTATTTTGAGGGGACTGCAAATTTACACTGTTATACAAGCTGTACACTCGCTACTTTACATTGTAGCAAAGTGTCATTTCTTCAGTGTTGTCACATGAAAAGATAATCAGATATTTACAAAAAATGTGAGCGGTGTACTCACTTTTGTGAGATACTGTACACTTGTAATTCACTCATAGCCCAGCCCTAATTAGTCAGCCTTGAAGTCCATTGTTCAGTGGTTTTGCTGATTAAATTTGCATTTACTCTTGGTGAGAATTTCACCCTATGTGCTGATGATTCTAAAACTCAGGAAGGGTCATAAACAGTTACAGGATTAAAAACCTATTCAATTTTGTGCTTGATGTGTTTGACAAACTATGATTATAGATAGAAATATAAAGTGTAGTAGATTTGGTATGTAACTACCAATAACAGAAAACACAATAACAGGTCAGAAAATGTCCGGGTTACGCATGTAACCCTGTTCCCTGAGAAGGGAACAAGATGTGTTTAGCATACCACTATGGCAGCGCCTCTTGCACGTGACCGGCATCTGAAGCTTGTGTAAAATCATGCCTATTTATAGGCCTGCCATGATCAGGTGATGTGGCAATTAGCACATCGTGTGATATACATATGGCACCTGTGAACCGTGCCATCAGCCTCTATCTGAAGCGAAGACACAATTCACAGGCCTGCCCTGGTATGACAAAGCTACACAACGTCTCGTTCCCTTCTCAGGGAACAGGGTGTAACCCAGACGTTCCCTTTCAAAGGAAGCTTCGACATTGCGTTTAGCATAACACTATGGGAACGAGAATACCCACTCGTCATACCGAGGGTACAGCCTTGTCAAAAAGACCCCGACCTGAGGGTCACTGCAAGACACTCGAGCCCAGCGTGGAATGTATATCCAGGCTGTAATAACAAATGAATGTGTGGCATAGACCACCCTGCAGCAGCGCACACATCCTGTAAGGATATCCCTTTGGACAAAGACTTCGTGGAGGTGCCCTCCCACCTGGAATGAGCCCTTATCCCCAGAGGCGTAGCAAGACTGCGCGCCTCATAAGCAATCGAGATTGCTTCCACTATCCAATTAGAGATGCGCTGCTTTGACACAACATCACCTCTACTGTCACCGCCAAAGCAGACCAGCAGCTGCTCCAACTTGTGCCACTGGCCGGCGCCGTGGACGTAAGTACAGAGTGCCCTTACTGGACACAGCAGGTGCATTCTTTTGTTCCGGTGTGGGGAATGGAGGAGGGCAGAAAGCTTGCAACACCACAGGGTGGGCAGCCGATGTACGCACCTTAGGAATATAATCCGGCATAGGATACAGGAAGGCCTTGGCTAATCCAGGGGCAAAGTCAAGGCAGGAAGGGGCAACAGGGAGCTTGTAGATCTCCTACTCGCTTGAGAGATGTCAGGGTCAGCAGAAGAGCTACCTTTAGAGTCAGAAGCTTCTCAGAGGCTGACCCTAAGGGCTCAAATGGGGCCCCTGACAAACCTTCCAGGACCACAGAAAGGTCCCAGGAAGGTATGTGCAGCCTGCAGGTCGGCCTCAGCTGCCTGACACCACACATGAACCTCGAAGTTAGAGGATGTTGCCCCACAGAGGCTCCATCAACAGGGGTGTGACTGGCCGAAATGGTGGCCACGTAAACCCTGATTGTACAAGGGGTCCACCCCGTTGAGAAATGTCATTGTAAGAACTCCAGGACTGTAGCTATAGCACAGTTCACTGGGACTACAGTGGATCCCTGCAGGTGGGAAGCTCCCAAGGAGTGCCATCTAGCAGGGATATCTCTGAGAACCATATTCGAGCTGGCCAATAAGGTGCTACTAGCAGCAGACATAGAGTGTCTAGGCGAACTTGTGGGAACGGAGCGATTGGGGGGGAAGCATACACCATGGCGTGGGCACCATGGTGTCCAGCCCTAATTGTGTGGGAGGAGTGAGGGCGAACCACAGCAGGCTATGTGTTGTCTGCCCGGAGGCAAACACATGCAGTCCCACTTGGCCAAACCACACCATATGGACTCCACCACTTGTGGATGGAGCCACCAATTCCTGGGCCTCAGCCCCTGCCTCAACAGGATGTCTGCCGCCATATTCCCAGAATGTACATTGCACTCACTGACAAACTTTCCTTCTGCCCAGAGAAGAATTAGTTGCGCCTGCCTGAACAGAGGTCATGGACATAATCCTCCCTGGTGGTCAATATGAGACCACCGGTGTGTTGTCTGTAAACACATGGTGACCTCTCAATTGAGGAAGAAGGAATTTCAGTGTAGAAATATGGCCCACATTTCTAGGCAAGAGACGGTGAGCTGGACAGCTGTCTAAGATCGCACTCCAGCCTGTGAGGGAGGTGGTCATCATTAGTCTTGCACTAAGGAGACACCCCTAGAGTGTGACCCAAGGCTAGAAACCGGGGACACTCAAATTCTCAGAGCACATAGGCATCGCCGCGTGACACTGATTATTCTCAGTGGTTTCGTCCTTGGATGAAACCCCCAACTTCTCAGCCACCACTGAACTGTCTCCTGTACAATAGGTCCATAAGCACCAATAGTTTTCCAAGATCCAACTTTATCTTGCTCAGTGTTGATAGGATTAACCCTTAATTATGCATGTTGGGTAGAAACGCCCTCATCATACTAGAATCCTTATAACCCCTAGAAGTTGTCCACTGCACTGGGGAAAGCATACTTTTCTGAGGTTCAACCTGAACCCCAAGCTCTTAATGTGGGCGAGAGCAACATCTCAACGTTGAACTGCCAGTTCCCTGGATCGTGCTAGAATTAACCAGTCGTCCAGGTAGTTTATTACACGGATGCCCTGGAGTCACAATGGAGCCAGAGTGACATCTATGCACTTTGTGAAGGTGCGAGGGGATAAAGCTGTCGATATTTCTATGTGGAAATATGCACCTTTTTAGATCTATTGTCACAAACCAGTCCTCAAACTGAATCTGTGGAACGATAAGTTTGGGCGTCAGCATCTTGAACCTGTATGTCAGAAGAGTACAGTTCAGATGACGCAGGTTAGAATGCAGAAAAATGGCCGCATACTCCTATTTTTTGCAACCAGGAAATAATGGCTGTTTTTAAAAAAAAAAAAAAAAAAAAAAAAAAAAAAAACACTCCCTTCCTCAGGGAATGGGGCACATGTTCTATGGCCCATTTTTCCACATTCTATTAGAGGGAAAGCATCAGATTTTCATTGCCCTGTTACAGCTCACTGACCAGAGAACACTGAAAACTTGGGACCACCTTGGCTAGAGGAGGCCCTATAGCTAACTGCCCTAACAACCTCATGTCCCCTGATACGTCCCTCCATGGCCACTCAGGACCACTCTTTGCCTGCTTGGCCTTTATGACCATTCTCAGGTCAGGCCTAGTAGCAGGCTGCGACTGTGGCTGCCCGGGTCCCCTGGTTGTCTGCGGGGGTTGGCGGGCTGCCATACTCATCTTCTGGGTCTCCCTTGCACTAGTGCTGGCCCGGGCTCCACTCGTGGATGCCCGCGTGAACTCGAGACAACAGGGAAGGAACTGGCTGAATGTTGCCATATGTCGAGTTCACTCAGCAGGTCTGCTTGGTAGGCCTGCAACACTGTCATTGTCTGCAGTGACCCACAAGCAAGACCACTACCGTGTAGGCCTTGCCCACCAATGCCACGGTGGCTTGGATGGCAAAGCTGGCCCTCCTAATTACCTGCCGTCGATGGAGAGGGGTACCTCGCAAGCGCCTCCTCCACCTTCAGCATAGCTAAATAGCCATGCTGTTCATTCACCACAATGGCCGAATAATCCAACATCGTAGGATTATAAATACAGCTTAAGCATGGGCTTCCCCAAGAAGCCTGATATTTTCTCATGCACTTCTGGAAGAAAGGGGGGTTTCTGCAGTATGAGGGATTTACTTTCACTGGGAGAAAAAGGCTCATCCAGCCTTAATCACTTCAAGCAGCTCTTTATATGCTGCTCTCAGTTTTCAGCACAACCCTCTGACTGACTCCTCCGAGTCAGAGAGGAATTACTATTATTTTTGCATTTTTTCCCCCCTTTTGGCTTTCGATAACGGGAGGAGTCGCCATGACGCGCGCTCCAAAATCCAACGGAGAACCAAACCTGGAAGACGGAGCAAGCGAGAGCAGCGCTAGTCTCCGGCTCCTCTTCCAGATCCATAAGAGATACCTCGAACCTGAGACGGCTAGCTGCCTCGACAGCAGCCAGCCCAGATCCGTGAGGCTCTGAAACCTAACTCACTTCGGCTTCCGAGAAAAGCCCGAGCCAAGCTGCTTTATGTAGGTGTTACCATGCGCAGCCTCTCGAGGCTGCCATCGCATGCTACCTCCCTAGACACTTCACCCAGAAAGTGTGCACTATTCCCGTGATGAAACAGGAGCAAGCCGTAACACACTTCCTGAATTCTCTCGCTCATTACTTTTTATTTATTTATTTTTTTTTATTATTTTTACTTTTTTTTTTTTTAAAGGGATAGGAAAGTTGAGAAGATAGTGAGGAAATGAAGCATCTTTTTGTTTCTATACACAAACAACTGACATGCAGTCTTTTGCTGAAGATAATAAAGGCTGATGACACAGTGCACAGGTGCCATATTTATATCACATGACGTGCTTAATTGCCACGTCACCTGATCATGGCAGGCCTATAAATAGGCATGATTTTACACAAGCTTCAGATGCCAGTCACGCACGAGAGGTGCTCCCATAGTGTTATGCTAAACACAACGTTGAAGTTTCCTTTGAAAGGGAACACAATAACAGTAAACACAAACGCACTTTCACCTAACATGTCTGATACACAGCTTGTCAGTCTGAAGTTCAGTGAAAAACTGAGCCTCTGAATTCTTTTCTGGAACAGAAGTGTGTTCTACTGACTGTGACGTCACAATGTTCTGTTGCCTAGGTAACGTGACACGGATTCCAGCAAAACACCTGTAATGTTCAGTGCTATTCAATTCAATCCAAATACGCTTTGACACTGAAAATGGACATCAGACCACTGCTAGGTTTTACACACAGATAGATAAACTTTACTGGTGTTGAAGCAGTAGACAAACTTGCACATTCAACACATGAATAAATGACCATGGATTAACAGTGGATTAAACATCATCCACAACAAAGCATGCTCTTACCTTTAGAAGATTTTCTTTTTGTCCTGGCAGCAAATTCCCTGATAAAGATTGTAAAGTCCATTCTGTGCGGGATTTCATGTTCATTTCCCCCCAGTCTCCACCCAGTGATCACCAAATCATATACATCTGAAACTAAAGACCCAAGGGGGAAAACACCAGCCATGCTCTTACCATTTCTCAAATAATCATCACAACAGTTACTTTTTATTTTTGGTACGTTTTAATGCAAATACTTAGTAAAATGTCTGGATAATAAAGATATTAATATCATTTAATTATCCATGACAACACTTGCTAACACTAAGTCTAGTTAGCATGTTAATTCTGTTTTGGGGAAAAAAAGGAGGGAAGAAATCATTTAAATCTTATTCAGCTTTAACTAATTAACTGATAGACACAATCTTGAGAAATTGAGAAATCTTACCAAATGAACCTTTTACCTAGCTACATTATTGCATTACATTAACTAAAAATATCATGTTTTAGCCTAGTTAATTAGATTTCCAGGCAACCAAACCATGGGATTGGGCAGCACACTAGAGATTTTACTTGCTGATTTGGTTAGCTAATGCATTTATGATTTCTCACCACTGGGTCAGCGATTATTACTGTAAATAGTTCTGCTTAACTTTCCTGAACTTTTCCGCTTCATTCTTAATGCTAGTTCCATGGCGCTGTTCCGAGGCTTGGGTTTCGTTTAGTCTTTAAGACCTACATTTTGAGTTGTTGGCTTTCATCTCTTTTTTTTGTTTCTTTTTTCCCCAGACATCAGATTAGGGTTAGGGTAACATTCATCATACCTGGGGGGGAAAAAAGTGCAAGAAGGCGGCAGGTAACGTGGGTTTTTTTTTTTTTTTTTTTTTTTAAACTCAAGAAAAATCAGTATATTGTGAATATAATTTGAATGGTTTGTAACTATATATGTAATGGCAATTCAGAAACATTATACGTTTAGTCAAACAGTAAAATAAGGTCTTTTGGTAACAAGTGAGCAGATCGCACAATTAGATTAGGTATATTAGAGTAGATGTGTATCTTTTTCAATAGTTGTATAATTAAATGTTGGGTCATTGATCTTTTACTCTTGAAACATGAAACCTGTGAAGTCATTAAAAAAAAAAAAATTACCATATTTTTACTTTACAAAACATTATGCATAACTATGAATATGCTTTTAGATATTTATCAACTGTTCATATCTATGGGTAATACTCAGGCTATCAGCATGAAGAAAACACCCCCCCCCCCCCTTCCGAAGTGTCCTTCAGGAGAGGCCCATCAGGTCACTTACGTCAGGACCCATCTGAAGAGGCAAGAAGGATTAAAGACCAGCATTCTTTGTAAGACAAGTCAACACCTCAAAGAGATGTGGCCAGGAACAATACAGCCACACTCTCCGTTCAGTCCACCTTCAAATGGTGTTCCTGAAGACATCCCACTGACACAGGCAGCAATTGAGAAGATGGTTAAAGACATCCTGGAGAAGCAGCAGGCAGCCCTGCAACAACAGCAGACACCAAAACAACAAATTAGATCCTGTTTAGCTTGACCGTAAGAGAAAATAACTCTGTTGTGAAACACAGCATTTAAGGTTTGTGCATGGCATGTCTGATTCCAAGCCAAGCACAGGGTTGGATTATGGTAAATTGTTACAAAGCCACAAGCACTTACTGTGTAATACTGTTGTCCATGAATCTCTTTTTGTACTGTGCTCTCTCGCACTCGCTCTCTCTCGCGCTGTCTCTCTCTCAATGTTGTGTGGTGTTTTCATTTTAAATATAAATATCTAAATATTTGAAGTAGTAACTACTAATGACAATGTCCCCATCAATAATGGTTTATTAATGATCATTTTTACATTTTGCTCACTGTAAAGAAATCTCTTAGGAAATTACTTTTATTTTTGTACATCATATTGGTTTAATGTTTATCATATTTTTATGGATTTGACATTTAAAAACAAGGTTTTTTTTTTAAATCTCTTTTTAGCCAAGGTGGGATTTGAACCACTGTTTTTACGTTAGGTTCATCCGACCTCCCTCCCGGATTTTTTTTTTTTTTAAGTATAAATTATTTTTTGTTAAATTGTTTAATCAAGTTTATTGACTAGATTCAACAACCGCCCTTATATTTCCATTATCAGTGAGCTTCAAGTAAACATTTCCATTTTTTTCTCAGTACAAAATTTTTTTAGTTCTCACACAAAAAACTCATAGCTTTTGAAACTGAACATAACTTCCAAAGACATATATATATATATATATATATATATATATATATATATATATATATATATATATATATATATATATATATATATATATATAAATAATATAAATTTTTAATTCTCTTATCTTTTATTCCACTGGAAATCACTGTACAACTCCTCCTCTTCTCTAAAACATATCACACCAAAATGCTGCCCTGTTGAGTTTGTGGGTTTTGTCCATGTACCATTACAAAGAATATTTGTTTTACTTATTTTCTTTATTGGCTTGAATTTGCATGTCAGTTGTAAAAAAAAATAAAGGAACAAAAAGGTCTTTTTATCCTTCTCACAGATGGAGAACATGCATGCTGAAAAGGTTCATTTTGACTACTAGATGGCAGCAGAATTTTCATCCACCTCACACACTGAAGGGAATAAAATCTGGTTTTATGAACAGTTACTACACCTACATGACAGATCATGGACTTTAGGACTGTATTGATAATTAGTTAGTAGGATATGAGTAATAAAACACTTTTATTGGAAAATAATCCACAACAGGACGGTGTGATGAAGCAGGATTACTGTTACCACCCCAAAGCTGATCATTTTCCTTTAACAGCACATCTCCATGCTAAACAATTTAGTTCCTGTTTCTCACTTACATTATAGCAGCTATACAGTCATTCCTCTTCCTCTTCTCTTTCTCTCTCTCGCTCTCTCAAAAATGCTGGCCATGTTATCATTTATATGATTCAAAGCCAATCAGTGGAGGTTTACATTAGTCATATTATGCATAGATGTACTTTATTTATATTCTCCCCCCCTCCCCCCCACTTTATTTAACCAGAAAGGTTCCATTGAGATAGTACAGTTGCTTAAGTCCTGATCATTTAAGTCCAAATCATTTGGCAATTCATTCCATACCCAAGGAGCATGAAAAGAGAAAGCTGTCTTAACAAATTCTGAATGTAGCCCAGGGACTTTCAGCCGAATTAGAGTTGTAGATCTCATGCAGTAACTTAGTTTAAAGACTAAAAGTTAAAAGATTAGAAACATAGGAGGGTAATTTACCTAAAAGTGCCTTGGCAATGAAAAAAAACATACTCAGCTTGGTCATCCTTAAATCACAGGAGAAAACTAACAATTCATATAAAATACAATGATGAGTACGTGACGCGCACAACAAAGTGTAGAGCATCATGATGGACAGCATCCAGATTTTTGAGTAAGGATGCAGCTGAATGCATATATAATAACTAGAGCTGCAACTAATGATTTTCATAATCGATTAGTTGTCCTTTTTTTTTTTTTTTTTTTTTTTTCTTCTCCTCCTTTTTTCGATTAATTGGATGGGGCCAACTTTCAGTAGCATTTTTCTGTTTATGTAAAATCAAATCCACAGACTGTTACAAATATAACTTCAGACTAGAGCTGTAACAACTAATCGATAAAATGGATAATTGATTATGCAAATCATTGTCAATGAATCTCATCATGGATTAGTTTGTCTGCGTGTGGTACGTTTACTCATAACGTTACTTCTGTTCCATAAACATTCATCAGAGAATAAATACACAATGCACTTACACTAAGCACTACTCTACCATCCAGTGCAACTGGGGGTCCCCTAGTGGTCAGTTGCAGGGGGTCTGTGGGAAAGTTTGAAAATTGTGATTTTTTTTTTATATATATATATATATAAAATTAGTTTTTTGTTTGTGTTTTTTTTGTTAAATGGATAAAAACCTTCAAATTAAATTTTTTCAAATTAACCAATTAGGTTATTTGCCTAGGGTGCACGGTGGCTTAGTGGTTAGCACGAGTCCCGCCGGGGCCACGTGTGTGCAGAGCTTGCATGTTCTCCCCATGCTGCGGGGGTTTCCTCCTGGTACTCCATTTTCCTCCCCCAGTCCAAAGACATGCATGGTAGGCTGATTGGCGTGTCTAAATTGTCCGTAGTGTATGAATGGGTGTGTGTGTGTGTGTGTATGTGATTATGGACTGGCACCCTGTCCAGGGTGTACCCTGCCTTGTGCCCGATGCTTCCTGGGATAGGCTCCAGGTTCCCCGTGACCCTGAAGAAGGAGTAAGCGGTAGAAGATGGATGGATGGTTATTTGCCTGCATTCACAAATATCACAATGGTTCATTGATGGATTTTATTTGAAATTTATTTACAAATGAAAAGATTATTTTCAAAAACCTGAGTGGTAGAGAAGTTCAAGTGTTGCACTGACAAATAAAATAACCATAAGATAATTCAGAGAGCCAAATTTAATGTCACACCAACAATAAAATGTAAAAAATATAATCTTGAAATGTTTTGATTCAATTGTAAATGTCCAATGTTAATATTATTAATGTTGAATATTAATAAAATAAAGCAACATGTATAGAAATGACTGTTAAATATATAGCCTATAATTGTTGTGGAGTGAGGGGGTCCTTGTGGATTGTTCGAAATATGCTAGGGGTCCAGAGCTCCCAAAAGGTTGAGAACCACTGGTCTAGTGTAATGAATTTTAGAAAGGTAATATAGTCTCAAATGGAACACATTAGTTTTTTACTGGCTAGAAGTATAAGCCGCTTCCTAATCAGTGACATGTGATGTCATGCATGTAATGCGACGCCGCTAGCTTTAGCAGATACCCAGAGTCACCAACAATGATTTTCTTCAGTTTACTGTTTGTCAACGTTACCTTTTATTCCCAACAGGACCTCAGTCCTCATCAGATGAAGGCAAAATCATCACATGACTGAGGAAGAAAGTGTGCAACCTCCAAGTCTTCTAAGGCAGGGATGCATTTTATTTTCATAGTCTAAATTCATTACACACAAAACAAAGGCTTGAAATGTGTTTAATTTTAATTAGGGCTTACAGCTCATGGAAATCAATAATGCAGTCTCTCAAAATATTAGAATAAAGATTTCATAATAGAGAATGTTGACGAGAAGATCTTTAATCAGCTAATTAACACAACACCTGCAAAGGTTTCCTGAGCCTTTAATCTCTCAGTCTGGTACAGTACACATAACCACAGTCACAGGGAAGATGGAAGTAAAGTTTGCATTTAATTTGGAAATCAAGGTCCCAGAGTCTGGAGGAAGAATGGAGAGGAACAGAATCCAAGTTGCTTGAAGTCCAGTGTGAAGTTTAAACAGTCAGTGATGATTTGGGGTGCCTTGTCATCTGCTGGTGTTGGTCCACTGTGTTTTCTCAAGTCGAGAGTCAATGCAGCATCTACCAGGAGATTTTAGAGGACTTCATGCTTCCATCTGCTGACAAGCTTTATGGAGATGCTGATTTCCTTTTCCAGCAGAACTTGGCACCTGCCCACAGTGTCAAAATTACTAGTAACTGGTTTGCTGACCATGGTATTATTGTGCTTGATTAGCCAGCCGACTCGCCTGATCTGAACACCATAGAGAATCTGAGAGACATGAGACCCAACAATACAGACGAGCTGAAGGTCACGATCAAAGCAACATGGGCTTCCAGAACACCCCAGCAGTGCTACAGGCTGATCACCTCTCTGCCACATCACATTGATGCAGTAATTCGTGTAAAAGGAGCCCCGAGCAAGTATTGAGTGCATAAATTAACATACTTTTCAGAAGGTTGACATTTCTGTATTTTAAATTCTTTATTCTAATATTTTGATGCTGGATTTTTGATTTCCATGTGCTGTAAGTCATAAGCAAGATTTAAAAAAAAAAAAAAAAAAAAAAATCTTGAAATATTTCACAACTGACATGAAGAAACCTTGAGAGGAACCAGACACAAAAGGGAACCCATCCTCATCTGGGAGACGCTGGATAATGAGAATATAAATCATTACTCTTCTACAATTTTATACCATACTGTCAAACATCAGGTTCATTGTAGAGTTTCAGATTTAAGTCTATAATATCCAGGTGAAGATTTTCAGTGTAGAATGAATCTTCAGCACAATTAACAGGTGCAACCATTAGACTCTCGAAGTGAGAACATCCTGTCATGGAAATTAGAAAAACAAGTGGAATCCTTAAGAAAGCAGTGTCCTTTATTGAAGCATATTAACAGCATGAGAAGAGAGGTAAAGAAAATGGTGCTCTGTGTCTCACAGCTCCATTTATACAGTGACCTTCTGGATATGTATGTGGTGGGGGGGGGGAAAGCATGCAGCTGTGTGTCTTGGTAAGAAGTCGAGCCTAGCTTTGGAAGGAACAGGTTACTCCCTACACCTGCGGTTTATCTGTCGACTATGTATGTAGCTATTGGCAGAGCACTTTATGTACAATATGTTGGCCTACAGAGTTATGAGGGTAAAAAGTATATTAATACAGAATGAGTACAATAATGAATTTCTCTCACAATCTACAATCATTTTTAGGGTATCCATGTGGTACCATCCACAGCAGCAGTGAGTGATTCTCAGGTGAATGAGGTTCCAAGCAGAAGAAGAGTATCAGGATGGGCCAGGCAGAACCAGAAGGCAGCAATCAGACAGCAGGAGTAACATGTAGTGACCGAGCAGAGTATTAACTATGCCCTTATCCTGTAGGGTCACTCCAGTGTCAACAAACCTGGGTGAGCACGTTTACCAAATCCCTAGGAACCTTCCAGGGGCCCGTATCATGAAGGTAGTTAAATGAGCTCAGGGTTATGGGATTAGTTTCGAGTTGACAAAACCAATCCAAATTAGGCTTGGTTTTTGGTTTTGTAAACGCGAAGCTAATCCCATTAGTTTTCAGCATGGTATAGAATAAATGATCAATGGGATATTTTGAGCTGAAACTTCACACATTCTGGGGACACCCAAGACTTATATTACATCTTGTAAAAAGGGTTACATCTCCAGTAAGTCAAGAGCGTGTCCACCGTTATTTTGTTCTGATTAAACAGATGGTCAGTTTAGCCTGCTTGTCTGCTCCCACGCCTCGGTGCAGGATTGGAAACAAATAACTAAACCTGTTCTGAGACCATGAGTTCTGCTGAAAAGTGAGAGCAGTACCTTGCAAGGGATGGATAGCATCCCACCCTAAAAGGAAGAACCTCTCCTCCCACTCATCAAACCCCTCATACTTAGGATTCTTGCAGCAAAATAAAAATGTGACACGAGTGTTTTTTGTTCACTTGTACTAGTTTAGGTTGGCCATTAAGCAGACACATAAGCATTGTTGCTCACAATCTTTGACTCAGGTCATTTAACTAAAATTCAAACT
Source organism: Ictalurus furcatus (assembly GCF_023375685.1). Taxonomy (NCBI): domain Eukaryota; kingdom Metazoa; phylum Chordata; class Actinopteri; order Siluriformes; family Ictaluridae; genus Ictalurus; species Ictalurus furcatus. The sequence goes on from NC_071266.1 coordinate 140,207, forward strand.
TGAAAGCACGGGGAAACCCTGTATCTTCTGTGCCATCAACAGCAGCAGAGGGCCATTAAGGAAGACAAAAGAGTAGGGGATGGGGGTGGGTTGGTGACAGAAGGACTTGCACATGAAACAAGACACAGACAGAACTTGTATAGGTGAGAGTAAACGACAAATTCTTTATCCTATTTCAACCAGAGCATTTATTCTCTCTGACATCCTGCCTTCTGCACACAGATCATAGACCAGTGAATTCGGCCAGCTATGACCAGCTGAAATGAATAGTTTTGCCATGTTTTAATTTCATCCTGACTTCCACCAGAGCATATTTTCATAGGTCTTCATTAAACCTTTTGACAACTTGTACATTATGGAGAACAATAGATTTAGCCCCTGTGCAGGGAATGGGTCTGGCTAGGTGAGATAAGGGATGAGATGCTCTCTGTGATAGACATATAATAACTTGTTTGATAATAGTGTGACTAAATAAATGTGTAAACATTAAATGTGACTGATCGTTTTGATCATTGGTGCCTTCATATGTTAACGGTCAGAAAGTCTGTCCTAGGAACTAATGTTTGATTATCGTTTCCTGCACGTTCTTACTGCAGTTTCTCTGCAGTAGTCCGAGGTACTCTATGAACTGCTTACAGTCTGTATGGAGTTCTGTCATCATGCCTCAGGTTGGTGATGATCGTCTGGTAGGTGAGGAATCTGTATAGAAAGTACAAGTAAAAAGTATGTATATGTATTCAAGCACAATTAAGTTCTTGTGTGCACAAGATTTAATACGAAAAGAAAACATCAAATTCTACCAACCTTTTCAGATTTTGCATGTAGTTAAGTTGAGTCTGCTTTGAAAGCCCTGCATCAGTCAGTTCCCTGAAAAACTGCTGAGTCTTCTCCCTGTCCCTGACAAATTCCAGGGATGGTGCCCATGGGTCCATGTAACAAAAAGAAAACATGCAACGTTTTCAACCTGGGGAAAAAAGGACACGTTAGATGACCTTGTCATCATAACTATTTTGCAGTGTGAAAATATTTTTCTTGGATATCAAACTCAAAACAACTGTTTTTTTTGGTAGTCCTCACCTCCTGTTTAGGGTTCTCATTTTGAAGATCTCTCTACAAAAATGAAGGGGGGAAAAAAAAACCCCTTCAGCAATGCTTGGTTGATGGAGTGCTTCTTGTAAAGCCCCTTCTGTCATCAGCTTTCTTGCCGGGTTGGTCCACTGCACAACACAGTAACTGCTGTGAGGAAAAGGTGTGTTGGTTATAAAACTGCATATGGCTGACGCAATTATTCAAAAGAAACACAATCGGTAAAGCTATAAAACTGAGATTCTCGCCATTGCTCTCACCGCTGCTTTTGCCACTGCTGACAGAGGAGAAGGAGACCAGAAGTTTTTAAAGGACTGAAAAGATCTTCCACCAACCTGCTGATTGGGTCAGCAGAGCCCAAAATCTGACACAGCCAGCCATAATTAAACACCCTGCCTGTTGCCAGAAGCACACGCATTTCTGACTTTGCCCGCTCCACTGCTGCTTCAATTGCTGCTTCATCATGTGTCTTTATGCAGACTCTGTGCAGATGCACTGACGGGCAATCCCAGGTCTTCTTACAGACAGGGCAGAAAAGGTAGTTCCTTTTGATTTCACAGGAAATAGAAAAAGACACTTCATTTAAAATTTATTCAGCAAAAAGTTTTTCCAAGGCCTTGTACACATTAAAAGGGTTTTAATTAAAAAAGTACATAGAAGGGAGGATTTTTAGTCAATAGTTTCTACAGTTGCAAATAGACTAATGAAAATGTATCTTCACTTACGGAATGGGATCCATTATTCAGTAAAGCAGATGTATCAGGACATGCAGGAAGGGCAATGCTGAAAATCAGGACTAAGGAAACCAGGAAGAAAATACCAGTAACACAAGCAAATAGTTATGTACACAAAATGTTATCACCAAGCAAAACAATCAAGCAAATGCAGGAACAGAATAAGAACAAAACAGCGTGGAGCGTCTTGAAAATCAGGAGCAAACTCAAGTCTTCAGTGACAGACAACCCTTCTGCTGAAAAAGAATTTGAGTAACAAGGGGATGGCATTCTCATCCTATATATTCACTCTCACAGTGAGAGCCCAGCCCACAGTCACACCCACAGCCCAGCCCTAAGAACAGCTTCTGACTAGTTTATATTGCGTTATAAAATTATGAAATATTCAATTGCATTAATTTTGACCCATTTTCCTCTTTTAAAAAATAAATTAAAAAAATACATGTTATGTTTCAGACAGGTGATTTTTTTTTTTTTTTTTTTTTTTTTTTTTTAAACAAAAACAAGGAAATGGGTCAAAATTATCAGCTATCCAGCTGACTGAGCTGAAATTCCAGGTCAGACTACTTTATCTGTGTTCTAAATAAAAACAGCTTCTAACTAGTTGATATGTTATGTGTCACTAAAATAGTATCTATAAAATACTATTCAATTGCTTAGTGTTTAGCACGGTCGCCTCATGTCTCCAGGGTCCGGAGTTCGAGTCCCACTGGGGCCATGTGTGTGCGGAGTTTGCATGTTCTCCCTGTGCTGTTGGGGTTTCCTCCGGGTACTCCGGTTTCCTCCCCCAGTCCAAAGACATGCATGGTAAGCTGATTGGCATGTCTAAAGTGTCCGTAGTGTATGAATGGGTGTGTGAGTGTGTATGTGATTGTGCCCCACAATGGACTGGCACCCTGTCCAGGGTGTACCCTGCCTTGTGCCCGATGCTCCCTGGGATAGGCTCCAGGTTCCCCGTGACCCTGAAAAGGAGTAAGCAGTAGAAGATGGATGGATGGGGACTAGTTCAACAATTGAATAGTTGCATAACAATGTTATGAAGCATAACATTAATTTGCACAATTTAAATAATTATCGTCCGATATCAAACCTACCCTTTTTGGCCAAAATTTTAGAACATGTTGTGGCTTTGCAACTGCACATTCACCTTACTGTTAATAATCTTTTCAAGCCCTTTCAGTCTGGTTTTTGTAAACGTCACAGTACAGAGACAGCTGTGGTCACCAATGATCTGTTAATAGCCTCAGATTATGGCTCTCTTTCCATCCTTATTCTTCTTGATCTTAGAGCTGCTTTTGACACGGTCAATCACAACCTCTTGGTAGTCTGTTAACAGCCCGCGAACTAGCGCCTAACCCTGCTGATATTCATGCAGGCTTTTACACAATGTATGTGTATATACAGACATTATTGAGCAGCAAAGAGTTGGTGACTGTTCCATCCTGTTACTGAGATTGGTACATATAACGGGTGAAAACAAGTCATCACAATTATTTATGATAAGCTGCATTACGTACCTCTCACCAAGAACCACATTACCGATTATAGTAATCGAAGTCAAAATGGATCAGAATAAGCATATACCTTTTTTAGTTATGGGAAGTTTAGCTATAAATTACACTTTAGACCCACTAAACCTTCGTTCCGTATGTAAAAATGAAGGATGGGGCTACATTCATCCGTAGTCCTATGTGAATTATGTCCACCAGGCTTTAAATGGCCTTCCAGGATTTCAAGGCACCCCCACCATGTATGGGTCGGGACTCGGTCTGTTCAAGGGTCTTTTTTAGAATGGCTGTTCCGTTCCCTAAAAGGGGGTTTGCTATTGCAAACCAAATTTAAGAACAGCGGCTAAAAGTTTCGTAAGCGACGTAGTGAGCAACATAATGAGCAAGACACAAACTCTGAATCAAGACTGATCAGGCCTTGCATTGATTGTGCAATAATAATAATAATAATAATAATAATAATAATAATAATAATAATAATAAATATTATTATTATTATTATTATTATTATTATTATTATTATTATTATTATTCATTTTTTAAAAAAATCTATAAGGCTCCCAGGGTGTCGACACGTGATTCCGAAAAAAAAAAGACGTAAGGTTACTAAAATCAAGACCAGTGTGAAAGACAGAGCAGATAGGCAATAGACATCCTTCCATCTCTCAAGAGAAAGCAGCTGAACATTTTCTAACACCATGGCTTTCTTACAGTCTATCCTCAGAATGTATCAAGACACAATTGGATATTTTCACATTACCTTATACCCAAACGGGTATCTGAAAGTACACTTATGTCGAAATACCTGCTCTTACGGACAACGGGCCTCTGGAGTTCTACGTGGCTGGAAATGGGGAGGATTACCTCTATTTGAACCCTTTTTTTTTTTTTTTTTTTTTTTTTTTTTTTTTTTTTTTTTTTTTTTCCACATCTGTTGAACCCTGACAGTTCCAACATGGCTAACGATGCAACGGTTGGGGTCATTAACTATTCTGTAGCCTCACTTTTTTTCACAAGTGGATGTCATGTTCAGGGATTGTCTTATTTCACAATCTAGCGGTACATATCCATGCCATGCTACATTTTGAAAGTCTTCTCAACTATGGAAAAGAGACCCTGGAAACACAATTTTGCCCTGGGCTATTCTACAATTACACAGCGAGGCAGAAGGATGCCACAGACCCAGATGGTCGAAATGAAGGTCTCAAAAAAGGGCCAGTTTCAATGCCGAAAGCAACACCTTTGGACACATTCACTCGGATATATGTTTTCAGGATAAACTTTTACTGAATGGTATCGATTTGAGGATTAAAATAGTTTGCAGCAAAGATGACTTCTGCTTGATAAAGGAAGGAAATGCAAGTTTCGTTCAGAAAATACTCAGTGCTTCTCTTTTTGTGAAAGTAAACGTCTCACTGTCTGTACAACTCTGTCATGGGAGAGCACGTCTCAGTGCCACAGCCATGTACCCGATCGAAAGAGTTTGTATGAAGACCTTCAGTCTAGCTGCAGGGAGCCGCATTTGTTCACAAGAGAACCTTTTCCTAGGACCCTTACTTAAAATCATTATCTTTGGGATGGTAGACAACGATGCATTCAGCGGATCGTACAATAAAAACCCTTTTTAATTTTGCACATTATGATGCAGAGTTTATCACGCTCTACATAGCTCTACATCCCCCTGTGCCCTACACATGCTGAACGTTTAGCGGGGAATTGTTTATTTTTAAATTTTTATGCTCTTAAAATGCACTTAAAAAATAGCGACCCATTAAATCCATGCAGACTGGGGAAAAAGAGCCCTCCTGTGGGTGGGGGGGTATCGAAGCCCCGGGGACTAAAAAAAAGCACTATTTTGATTTAAAATCATGCCCATAAATAGAGCGTTCAGCCCGGGGTGGAAGCATACACGGCGGACCATGGAGGAACCACGCTTGAGCCCAGTTGCGTGTGGTTGGTATTAGGGATGTTCCTATACTTTTGCACACTTCAAAATGTGCTCCAAAAAACTACTAGGGTGTACTATATAACATATTAAAAGATGACCTAATGTTTCAGCTGTGTGCTCTTGCTATGAGGGATGTTCCAATACTTGTGCATACTTAAGAGCAGAGCACTTCAGGTGGGGAGAAAATTCAGAAAAGTGGCCAAAATTATACCCAGCCCTACATGAAATCTCTATTCATGAGGAGAGTCCTTAAGACGGGCAAGTTTTCTGGAAAAGTCCCAGAAAAATAGAGGCCGGCTCATATAACACGCATGCCCACCAACAGAGCACTTAAAACCGGCAAGTTTTCCGAAAAAGTTCCTGAAATTATAACAGTGGAGATCCGTTTGGAACTTGCTCATTTTACCCGAAAATCATGCACTTCAGCCAGTGGCACTTCACAACCCCACTGCGCGTTCATTACATTACCAGACAGTAGTTATATCGTACACTTTGTCAAACTGTCAAAGTAGTGTGTGCTGATTTATGGCCCTTTTGTGCTTCCGTGGCCGCCATTTCTGTAGGTAACCTAATTTATGACCGGGGTGGGGGTAACCCTATCGACTGTATCAGTGGGTCAATCTGGCCCCTGTGTGTCTGGGCTGTGGTGGAGGGGGTGTGTGGGTGAGTAACCCCCAACAAAGGTATTTGTGTTGAGTCTGGTTTTTGGGGGGGCGAAATACATCTGAAAAAGCGTGTCAATGGTTAATATTGGGTATGTGTTTGTGTTACTATGTGAGGGGTATTTTGTTTGTGTAACCACATTGTTAGAAAAAGCATGATGTTTGAATGTGTACCTGATGTGAGTAGAATATTTGTTTGTGAAATAAATTAAAAATGTTGATTTATGTTTTTTGGGGGCCCGGTTTGCCTTTGAATAAAAAGTTTAGGAGGTAAAACTTCTTCTTTTCTTTTTTTTATATATAAAAGAATGTTTAACATTTTTTACCTCAAGGATCTTTTGTTTAGAAGTCATGTAATACGTGAAGTTGGAGGCTCCTGCTGATTTCGATTAAAATTAATTAATTTGCGCTTTTTGGTCATACAATATATTTTGACTTATTCTACTCTGTTTCCTTGTTTGCAATTTTAACTTTGTGGTACGTTAAAATGTCTGGAAAGAACACGAAAACCCGTGGTACCATTCAGACACGACTGAGGCCAAGTGTGCGTGCCGCGAGCGAGTCTCCTTCTCCCCCTGTATCCACATCGCCGAGCGGTGACCCTGACTTCGCCGCACTCAGGCTTGAGCTGCTGGCTTTACTGAGAAGGACATCGCCGATATTTTTAAAAAGAAGCTCCAGGAGACTCTCAGGGGTGCGCTGTCTACTATCCAGCTTGACCTGCAGGCCATGAAAACATAGCTGGCTAGTGATAAAGTTGCGACCGATGCTACCATATCAACACTGAAAGGTACTGTTGGGGGAAATGGAGCACGCGCTCTCCGGTTGCACCGATGACATGGTTCATATGAAGACTACTATCGAGTCTCTCACTGTGACCGTGACTCAATTAGAGAATAAATGTGAGGATTTGGAGTCGAGGTCACGGCACAATAACGTTAGGATAGTCGGAGTTCCAGAGGGCCCTGACACCTGTACAACTGCTGTTGTAGCGGCCTTGTTAAAAGAGGCGTTTGGTCTGGAGAAGGAGCCGGTTTTGGACCGGTCCCACTGGACCCTTCAGTCGAAGCCCAAGCCTGGTGAACGACCACGAGCTATTGTGTGCAGATTCCACTATCACAGTGACTGACATTTTACGCTGTGCGAGAGAGCTCCAGAGGATTAAAGTGAGGGATCTGACCATCTCCGTTTTCCCTGACTACACAGCCAGGAAAGCCCGGGCCGTGTTTAACAAGGTTCGGCGTCAACTGCGCGGTATTGAGGAAGCTCGCTATGGAATACTTCATCCAGCTCGGCTTCGCATTACATATAACGGTGTTCAGAAGGACTTTATTTCAGCGGAGGAAGCAGGAGACTGTTAAACTCTTGATATTGGGGTGAACTGCATCAACTACACAGCGGAGTCTTTTTTGCTCTTCTATTATTTTTATTTTTTGCACTCGGCCTTCCAGCTCTACAGAATTCGGATTTTTATTGAAGATATTGTCATTGCATTACTTCACCTAGATTTTGTGGACTCACTCCTCTTAAATTTACTTCTGTTTTAATGTGCTTCTCTGTTCTGATGCTCTAACCGGGTTAGAGTTTGTTTATTTAATTTTATTAGTGTTATCTCCTCGGCTTTATGTGCTACACTGTTATATTATGTTACAAGTCTTTAAAGGGTAAGGACATTATATTTATTATTGTGTGCAGACTGTTTATCAGTCTTGGTAATTTTGTTGGTTAGTCCAGTTTACTCTCCGAGTTGTTTTCACATTGTGGACAACGTTTGGTTTTTGTAGGATACACTGCTGTCTCATTTGTTTATGGAGACTTTGGGTGTGGGTGTTTGGAGGATTGTGAGAGTAAGCAGAACATGCCAATGCTTTGAAGGATGTAATGTTATTTAATTGCGAATCTGTTTTTAGAAGATTTAAACCTAACATGGTGAACAAATTATATTCTAGAATTCAGGCAATTTTTTCTGGGGTTATCTCATACAGTGTAGCAAGTAGTAATCTGGAAAGACCTTTGTAATATCACACTCTAAAACTGGATTTAAAGAGAAGCAAATTAGTAAATGAATCACATGTAAATGAACCGTATGAAAATGACTTTTTTTTTTTTTTGTCTTTAATTTATTTACTCATGTAATATGCACCATTCTTTTTAGTGTTTGCTAAAAGAATTGCCCGTTTTGTTTAAACTAGAAGAACTTTTCGCAAGATGTCTTCCATTCGCTGGGGTAAAGCAGTAATGATGTTAAAACCGAATCACCTCTCTCTCTAAACCCTGCCCATACACGTGTCTCACTGGCAGACAGTTTCTGTAGGCTATGTGCATCTAATTTATGAGCGATGTGTTTTGCCTCAGTTTACCACAGTTTTTTTGGGGGGGACACTTCTTTTATTACCAGGGTCTGGAGTAATCCTATCAGTTTATGATAAGATGATATTTAAAAGCAATTAACACCCCCAGACACTAACTCATTAAGACATTATGGTTAAAACACAGACAGTCTGCAACTATCTGATACAATGGTTACTCCGAGAACTCCTAATATCCCTAGAAGACTGTCCTGCATCCTACCTATAAGAGACTCTGATGAAAAGCTTGAGGAGTTAACTTTTGCTCCAAGAGAAAAAACTGGTAGTTTGTCAAATTCTTTGTGAGAATGACATTGTAAAGGAGCTGATGTTTAACCCTGAGCAGGGCATTACCAACTCCGGAAAACCTCGCTTAAGACCACCCTCATGCTGCGATGATTAAAACAGGGTGGACAGTGTTACAGTGGACAAATATTAAAAAGATGTCTCAAGATTCTGCATATGCCTGCTACAGCAACAACCTGGAAACAGCACTGCTTTGCCTGAGAACAACGCTAGAAACCTTCCCACAAACATGTGACAACAGTTGGCTAGATAATTTCTGCAAGGAATTAGGATATCACAACCTAAGTTTCCTCAAAACTCTGTACGGAACCACCGGTACTTTAACTGGTGCATCTGTCTACACCGGTATTGATATTACAGACGGATCTATTCAGTCTGACTCATTCAAGATTATAAAAGCGACAGTTGTGGTCCTTCTGGAACATCTTATCAAAAAGCTAAAAGAGCTCTGTTTGTGGTGTGAAGTGAATCACCCGAGTCAATTTAGACACTCATGTCTGTTCGAACCTGACGCGTATTTCTTTGACAAATACTTTGAGGAACTATCGTGTGATCTGCTCAAACCCAGACTTAAACATTTCATCACTGAATCATTGAGTCAGTGTGGCTTGAGGATTCAGCCCCAGAGGATTCAAGGATTGGTGGATGCCATTCTGCACGAGTTGTGTAACAAAGTGTACATTGTGTGAAGGCTTCATGCAGTCAGAGAAACTTCTGGAGGTCAGCAGCGAGCAGATTGTCTATGACTCCGTGGACAGCTGGAAGGGGATCGCACCAGTCGTTTGAGATGGGGAAACGCGTGTAACAAATCTCGTGAATCAGATGTGTCTTGTGCGAGGTACGGTGTGCAATTGGTGAGCTTTGTTGCATATGTGTATTAATGCATGCGATCTGATTTGGGCTTCTATCACAAAAATACTAGATCTTGTGACTGAATGTGGCAGACGTGTTAAATCATGCACATATGTACACATCCATAAAATGTCTACAATTCTATGTGTAATCCTTCTGTCGAGAAATGAGCAGACTGTTGTCTGAGAAATAATCTATACATTTATTGCCTATATGGTTGAGAAACACATCATTGAGGGAGTGTAGAAATTTTACACACATCACAGTATGATAACACTTGTGTTCTTTTACTGAAATAAATACAATTACATTTACGACCATCGGAGTTATTCTTTTGTGGAGGCTAAAGTGTCTGTCTAAAAATGAAAAAAGTCTCTCACCGTCAAATGCGGGGTCTTTTGGTGGTAAACGTTTAAAAGATGTTTCTGTTAAATGAACCCGTTTCTTTTAAAACACCAAGTTTCGGATTGGCTCGCTGGCGAGGATGTTTACACGTTACACAGAACTGCTCTGTTAAAATACGAAAGAAATCATGTGTGTTTTTTTTTTTTTTTTTTTTAAATGGTGTTGATATGCAGTTTCAATATACGACAATGTTCATTTTCTGTTGACATGCATAGACATGTTTAGTAAATATGTATGGACTCGGGTTTTAAAAAATAAACCCGGTGTCGAGGTGTCTAAAGCTTTCGAATCTATACTGGATGAGGGCAGGGTGCCCCATAAACTACAGACAGATAATGGGAAATCATTTTTTAATAAACATTTTTCAAAGCATGACAAAAAAAGTACAACATTTTGCAACAGCCACTGATTTAAAAGGATGCATAGGCGAACGGTTTAACAGAAAATGAAAAGGGCGGATGTGGAGATATTTAACTGCTACAAACTCCAAACGCTATATCGATATTCTACAAGACATCATGGATGGATACCATGCCAGCTATCACAGGAGCATTAAGATGAGACCTTTTGATGTGAACAAAGAAAATGAATCTGCGGTGTATAAAAACCTATATGGACCTAATGACGGCCCCACTGTAACCACCAAATTTAAATATAAACGTGGCGACATTGTTAGAATTTCTAAAGTAAGAGGCCCTTTCACAAAAGATTATAGTGAATAACTCGTGCGTATAGTTTTCTTTATAACAGAATGCATATCACGCGAACATCCCGTCTATAGATTCTGTGATTATGGTGGCGATGTCATCGATGGTGTTTTTTATGAAGAGGAATTACAAAAAATATTTGAACAAAAACAAAACATTTAAAGTGGGGAAAAATTTATAGACAAAAAGAAACAAGGCCGAAAAACATTTGTTTTGGTTATATGGCTCGGATGGCCCTCAAAATTCGCATCATGGATTGACCAGAAAGAATTGGCCTTAACACAAATGAAACCTCATGGATGGCACACATTCATGTAAAAATCTAACCATGGCTAAGGGTGGACTTTATGTAACGCTTCCCTGTAATGCCTCAATGACTGTTTATTCGGAAAATTGTATCTCGTGTTATACAACTCGATTATCAAAAACCATCTAACCATCTAAAAGGAGAATGGCAAGTCGGGTTAATCGAATTTGAATATCCGCTTTTGTGGTACACATTTAATGAGGAAGATGCTACGTTCATTATTATTTGATGACTTGATTCTCAGTCTTCGTTGTTTCACCATAGTTGAAAATGGAGTCAATATCAAATGCGTCTTACAGGTTAAAAATTGGATATGTTTTTTGATCATGGAGATCAACGCGTCCCTGACACAAGGTGCAAGTCTTGGCTATGATCATGTTAAAAATAGTGTTTCTGAAAGGCCCTCCGAAGACATCGCTGACATTTTATGGAAAAGTGGCCAATATTTTAAGATTAAAACCAGGGGTAGCTATTGAAACTATGGACCATACTCTTGAAAGGTCTGGTATGACTTATGCATCCTATCAGGCTGACATTAATTATTATTAATTATTATATTATTATATTATATTATATTATATTATATTATTATATATTATTATATTATTATATTACAGTATGTATATTTATACCGATATCATAGAATACCAGACCGTGGGTGATTTCTACGTACTGCTGCTACGATATGTGCTTATAGAGGGAATCACAAGATTGTTAATGTTGGATACGACACCCCACATTATGTATCGGTTAATAAATCATCTGTCAGTGAGATAACCCTGACAAGGGATGCAAAAACCATTTGAAATCAACAAGGAAAAAATTCCGCATTAATTGGTCCGGAGCTCCCGAGAGTATGCCCGGGGTGACGTGTTGTGGATAAAAATGACATGAAATAAACATGAGGGAGATTTGGTAATATGTAATTTTATTGATAATTCACAGGACTTGTGGGTGCGTAATCTTGAGGAGAGCGGTGGGGGGAAGAAAATGGGGTGCGTCCTGGGAACATGGGATAGTCAGCGAAGGTGAAGTGAGAGGACCACTGAGAGTGGGGCGGACTGACAGGTGAGAAGAGGGAAGAATGGTCGGGGCCCAGATCAGAGAAGGTGACATCTTCCTCAGACTGAAAGCTGGAGGGGGGTTCTGGCTGTGTAGAGGCGTCAATACACACGTTCACGGGGTAGATTCTGTATCGGAGAGTGGGGGGGAACCCCGCATTTCCATTTCCAGAGGGGGCGCTGCGAAGAAAGTTAAGTAGCACCATGATATCAGCAGTGAGATGCGCAAGCTGATAATGAGTGTCCAGATCCAGATCCAGTAAAGGGGAGAAGGAATGACAATGGGCACCTAGACACACAGAAGCGGTATTAGGCGGATATTGACAAATTGGATTTACACTTTAAAGATCTTTAAGAGTACTACACTATGGTTTATTAGTCAAAGCGTCAAAAAGATTTATAAGAGCTGAGGAGTGCTAACACACACGCTCTCGCACAGTCAAGGGCGGGCATGTAGACATAATACTCCTTTTTATTATTCTTATAAAGTTATAATGTGGTGTGTGTGTGTGTGTGTGTGTGTGTGTGTGTTAAGATATTATAAGGGTAATATCTTATAATAGAAAACTCTTTATAAAATACAGAATAGTAGGATATGTAGGACAGTGGAAGGGTAATATAATGATATGAAGTAGGAAGTACAGTAAACCGTTTTGCAAGCAGTATAACTATATATAAAATAGAGATATAGAGCAAATATGAAAATAAATTATAAACTAGAAATACAGAAAAATGTAACTTACTCATAATTCAGATGGTGAAGATTCTTGTCTCGCAAGGAAGGCCTTAATTTTAAAGAGAAAACCATGAGGAGCCATTTATAAGGGTACCTGAGTCAAGCTGCCCCCGTGAGATAATAGGGAGACCAAGGTCACTCTAAATTGTTTTGTCTCTCCACTTTTGAAGCTAATGGTAAATTGAAAAGCCCTTTACTATTATGTTCTAAAAAGGGCTTTTCAATTTACTTTTAGGCTCCAAAGAATGGCTTTTCAATTTACTATTATATAGAAATGTAGATGAGCTCTTTTTTTAACCCTGTTGGTATTGATATCATAGTCTTTTTGAAACATATTGGTTATCTACTGAGTAAATACGGTATAAATACTGGAGCTTAAGCTCAGGGTGTCAGATCACTTCTGAGAATTCTCATCGGTGTGGATCTCGTGTGGTGGAACGGAACCAATAAATCTGGACCCTTGCTTCTTCTCACTCACGGCTGGTGTCTTTTTTCTACCTCCAACTGGGTTCAGAGGTAGATGTGAGTATTTGCTTCTATGTTGAATTTTAAGTGTTTTTGGGTAATAGGCTAAATTTGAGCCAGCAGACGCTCTCTCACCGGGCAAAGCCTGCGAGCTTCGCCCGCTGCCCGGAGCTCCGTCCATGAACTTAAAAAAAAAAAAAAAAAAAGAGGAAATTTCGGCTGTGTGGTTTTACCATGAGTGATGCTATTGTACTGGTGGACACTTCCAAGTATTAAGACCAGGGGAATTCAGTTCCAACATGAGCACTCTTTAATGAACTATTTACATAAGTTACTAAGTACATAGGTCAGTTGTTTTCAGCTAATGGCCCGGGGTGTGTGTGTGTGTGTGTGTGTATGACCTATGTCCGCAGCGGACTCGAGCGCAGACTGGATGGAGTGTGCCTTGCTGACCGACAGCTCTGTGACGAAAAACCAGTCTGTTACGGCCCAGCCTAGGTTAGGCCGCACAGAATAACCAGCTTGGGATGCAATTGGAGTGACCTTTAAAAAATGAGGGAGCTAGGAACAATACCACAAACAGGGTTGTTAAAAAAGTAGTGGTATATTGTAAATCACAGAATTATATACATACAACTGTACAAGGAACTAAACCAGGCATAACTTCAGGGTGGGCCAAGGCCAAAATAATAAACAAAAGGATTCTATTGTTGGGTAGTTAGGGAAGTATTTGTATTTTCTTTTTCTTTTTAGGTAAGCTAGCTACCTGAGATAAAAACAGAGACAAAAGGACCCTCTCCCATAAGAAAGGGCAGCCACACCCCTACTGCCAGTGAACCAAGTGAACATATATAAAACGGTGAATATAATGCACATAAACAGGTACAGGGACAAACAAACTCGGTCAAAAATCCAGGCAAAAGTCAAAAACCAGAACAGCAGTCATAATATAGCAGAAAGCAGCACCACCAAACACACTCTCTAAACCACCAACACACATGTAACCACCTCCAACATCCCACCCCATTCTCACTCCTCTTTAAATGGCGGCCATATTTAGTGATGTCATCCTGGGAGGCAGGAGCAAGGCAGTCTAGGGCAGGCTGGAAACTCTAGGATGGGAAGTTTTTGTGTGCAGGTCCTAACTCCCTCCCAAAGATAACGGGTTGTGACAGGTCTGATGTCCCCTTGCTGTGGCACATGGTTTCGGTCATGAGCATACGCTGTTCGTCAGACAGATTGCGTTCGCACTGTGAACAGAGGAAACATTTCTCCATCACTTTAAAATGTTTCTTTAACAAATTCATTCCTATGTGTTAAACATTTAATCATGCATATATTCTCTTACGTGGGTCGCTAGAGCTGTGCGGACGTCCGACACGGTGATGTCCCGTCGCACGAGCGGCCGCAGGGCAAGCTTGATGTGCACGGTAATCCTGGCCCGGATTTGTGCTGCTTCACCTGGGAGAAAAGGACAATGAATGAATGAATAAATGGAAAAAAAATATTAAACACCCCCAATGTACAACACAGCAGCCCCTGGAAATAAAAGTGAAATACACAGAAGTAACTTACATTGATCAGAAAGAGCCCGCCGTCAGCCTCCTCGAGGTTCTTGAACTCCTCGGCTGTGAGGTTCTGCAGGACGCTGGTCCTGTGTCTGCTGACCGAAAAGAAGTGAGCGCACAGCAGCTTGATTCAACGGTTGACCGTGTCCGGGTCTGCTGGATGAGCCTTCAGATCGGCCAGCAAAGGAGGCACGGCGTCCGACAGTTTGCCGTGCAGGAGCTGTAAATTTGCCCTCGAGGGCACCCACTTGCTCTTCTCTGCTCGCACGCCTTGCCTGTGGAGCAAGACTTGGCCGGCCAGATGTCTGCACTCCCACTGCATCAGACGCAGGAGACTCAACAGCCTCGTGGAGCCAACACAGACCTCCGGCAGCCTCTCCTCGAAGAGGTAACGGAGGAACTTGGAAACGTGAGTCAGAAACAACTTGGCCGTTGTGACCTTCTACCGCTGGCACAACGATTTCCTCCATTCAAGGACGCTCGGGACGTCGTCGATGTACTTCAGGTGGGCTGCTGGGGGACAGTCCGCATTGGCCCACATGAAGTGAAGGAAGTGCTCCACGTGTCTCCTCTCCTGCTTGCCGTTGTCAGCGGCTTTGGGGGCATCTCTGAGGCCTATCAGACAAGCCGTGTAGACTTTTAACATTGGCTCTGGAAAAGAGAAAAACATGGGGTGAAGGAAAAAAAAAAAAAAACGGTGAAAGAAAAACAAACTTCATCCCGGGATGTCCACCCCAGGCGGCCACCTGGAGCTTGCCAAGAATAATGCACTAACACCGGGGAAACGCACAATATAAATAGGCCTAGACATAGTTTAGGTACTCACCCACAGAGCCGCTACTCTTCCCGGGTGAGCATCAAGGCATTGGTGCAGCGGAATGAGCCAAAGAATTTTTTTTTTTTTTTTTTTTTTTATGTTTGTGTATTGTGGGGGATCTCCCCCCAATAAATGTGTGTTAATGAGACTGTTGTGAAACGTGTTTCTCCCAGTGTTAATCGCACACAAATGTATACCTTTTTGCGGTATAAGAGAATGTTTGTTTTCTGAAACTACTCTTTGTGGTATTTTTATTTTGAAGCTTAAAGATGGCTTGGGTTAAATACATCTGAAAAGGAATATCAAATGGTTAATATTGGGTATACTTGTGCTACTATGTGAGGGATTTCATTTTGTTTAACTAGATTGTTAGAAAAAAGCATGATGGTTGAATGTGAACATATATGAGCCGAATGTTTTGTTTACAAAATAAATGATTACAATTGTTGATTAAATTTTTTGGGAGAAGGGCTTGGCTTTGAATAAAAATTTCAGGAGGTAAAACATAAAAAAAAAAGCTGTTTAAAAGAATATGTATTACATGCCTTCTAAACATAACCCTTAGGAGGAAAAATGTTAGTGTTGACTAAAAGAATCACATGTATTGTTTAAACTAGAGAAGTTTTTCGCGAGATGTCTTGCAATCACTGGATAAAGTAGGAACGAGGAAAAAAAAAAAAAAAACAACTCAGCCCTCTCTCTATACACTCCGCCCATCCACATGTTTTTCTTGGCAGACAGTTTCTGTAGATAACGTAAATTTATGACTCAAGCAGACTGTTCTGTATGTGCACCTAATTTATGACTGTGTTTTCCTGACCGACAGTTCTGTAGGTACACTTAATTCACAACCAGGGGTGGGGTGTAACCCTATGTACTTTTGTTGATGTTTATGAGTTAGCATCTGGGGGTGCTAATGGTGTTTAAATATCGGATTAAGACATTGTAGTTAAAACACCAACACTCTGCAACTAACTGATACGAAGACTACTCCGAGAACTCCCTAATATCCCTATAAGAGACTGATGAAAAGCATGAGGAGTTAACTTTTGCTCCAAGAAAAAACAAGGTGTTTACAACATCATTCTCATGAAGAAAATTTGACACACTGATGTCCTGTGGTGAAGAAGAGTCTAATTGAACATCAAATTTGATTGTCAATTAATGGACTTAATTCAGATGCAGATGTGGAGACCAACTTAAGATGCTTCGGCTAGTTTCTACAACAGGTTCAAAAACCACTAGACCAGTTTGGAATATGGTATGTAGTGTGACATTACCAGGTTAAAATAAACTGATTCACATTCCTAATTCAATATCCATGGGTTATACAACAGTAAACTCACTTATCCAGGACAGATTCAAAGATGCTATATCTGCAACTCAACAGAACATCAGATCAAAGTGTGTGACCTCCTGAAGTGCTGGAATTGCAGGCCCATGGAGCCAATGGGAAAAAAATGCAACAGTATAGCGATCTTCAACCTCTATGGCAAGACAAACACCAACATGGAAACAACTTGGAGACAGAGGATGTTACCCCAAGGGACTTATACATCTTTCATGTATTTACATCATTGGATAAGGATTACATCACCTAAATTAAAACTATTTAAAAAGTCTGCTAATACCCCAGAATAAGTGAGACTGTCAAAGGAAAAAAGTGCTTGAATAATATACATTGTATATGCCTTAGCATATATATGTGTATGAGTGTGTATATTTATGTAAATTAATCAGATCAACTATCCTAAAAGGAATAAAATCTGACAAACAGAAAATGGATATTTAAGATTAACAAACACAAATGATGTACAAGACTATGGATGGAAGGAACAGCAATAATATCTGAAAGAACAGAGCAGACTGTGTAGGAATATCTTTTAAAAATCATGCCAGCTATAATACTTACGGTTGATTTTATTTTTCAGAAGACAAAATACAGATCAACGTTTATACACCTCCCAAACAGAGCTGGGAAAATGAGGATATTCTATAAATTCCAAGAGCTCTTGAATGTCTGGTATGACATAATGTGGAGATTTTAACACAATCACAGGTCAAACACAAATACATTTTTTTTTTTTTTTTTTTTTTTAATTTATTTATTTATTTATTTATTTATTTTTATTTATTTATTTAAAAAAAAAAAGACATACCGATTACCGGAGATGGCAACTTGTTAAAAAATGTGATGAAAACTAAATTAAAGACACTTTTAGAGGGGTATATCCTAACAAGTGACTTCAGGAGACTGGACCAAAAAGTTAAAACCAGAATAGACCGAATGATGCATATCTAAAAACTTTAAAACAATATCATACAACACAGAATATCTGGTAGATTCTGACCATTTGGGAGTGAACATTAAATTAAATCTGAACCCAAATGAAATAAGGGGATATTCAAAACTAAACACAAAATGCCTTAAATACAAACAAGTTATTTTAGAAGTAAAAACTGAAATAGAATCAAGCAACTACAGGTCTTAACAAAATCAAATATGGAACTATGGGATATTTTAAAAACAAGAATGCAAGCAATTTTTTTTTATACAACGTGAACTTGAATAAATATGAACTGATGAACAAATGTTAAATTGCAAAATAGAACTGACGACAACAATTTGTCTGATATTAAAGAATAATTAACACCATGATGAAACATTGATACTCGCTACACCATAAATGTACAGAATGTAATAAAAATAAATATTAAACAGATTGTATCTTCAAAATCTATGATGGGGAACATAATAGAAAATGAGGGGGAAAAAATATGAAAATCCAAGATATTCATGTGAAAACACCTATAAAAAAAATAAATAAATATTGATGAAACTAAACTGAAGCCATTTTTTTAGGAGTAGATTCAAATCCACAGCATGATTTGGAATATCTAGTGAAACGTATAGCACATATAGAAATTAAGGAAGTCATAAACCAACTTAATAAAGGAAAATCACTGGGACCCGATGGCCTCCCTGCTGAATTTTACAAAGTATTTAACGAAAATGTCAGCTATTTTAGAGTTTATAATGAAGGTTTAAATGGAAATACATGCAAGAATACTTGTCATAGCATTAAATCTGATGTATGAAAAGTAGATCCATTGGAATTTGATAATTACAGACATAAATTTAATGAAAATAGATTATAAAATATTAGCTAAAATAATAATATATGAACAAAATTCAGTCATGCAAGTCACTTACCACAGTAAATAAATTGGCATGTGTGAGTGATGTTCATTTAGTACCCAATGTAGTATTTATATACTTACACAGCAGCATTTCCATTCTTTTGGCCTTTTTGGGAGGCACACTACTTGTTATAAAAAAAACGATCGCCTGGAAACCCTGCCTTTACCCTGTCTTCTTATTTGGTCCCGTGTTGTATGTTGATACCATGGAATGTCTTTATGAAGTCTGAAAAAGACTTCCTGACCACTGCAGTGGGTGCTGGGGGTGGGCAGTTGACAGAAGGACTTGTGTATGAAACAAGACGCAGACAGAGAATAACGTGTATAGGTGAGAGTAAACAACAAATTATTCATCCTATTTCAACCAGAGCATTTATTCTCTCTCTGACATCCTGTCTCTGTGCACACAGAGCATAGACCAGCTAATTTGGAACACATATCATATAATGTTTAAACGGGTTCCATATATACAGGGTTTAATTCAGGTCTCCAGTTATGCAAAGTTATGTCCAACACTTAGCCAAATGCCTCGTCATCTAATAAGTGACATGTATGAATGGGTGAACAAGATTATGCGGTTATCCCAGAGGTTCCATCTGAGTCATAGTTACAAGCACGGGCGCCTCCACATGGCGACCGCTGGATAGGGTGGCTCTTCGGAGCCACTTGAACTAAGATCTGGGTCCGGACAAGGTAATGGACTAAAATTCACGCTTCATTGAGACACAGGACAGGTGTAGATGTTAGAGATGCTTGGTCAATCTGGGCGGCAGGCACCTGGGCCCCAGTCCACTATAGGTGTCTAAGATCTGCCGTGGTCAGGACAATCCTGTAGCAAAGACTACAAATGGTGGGTCTAAGTTGCATTCCTCTTCCCCACCTGCAGATGGAGAGTAACCCATCAATGCGCAAACATGGTTCCGTATAAGAATTCCATACTGGATGGCAGGTTGCCCAGGATAAAAGCTGCTGGGGGGGGGCTTGGGTCGGTGGCCCTCTATTATGACTAGACCCTCTCATGGTGCTGGGGTTGGGCACCACGCGGCTGACGATGGCCATAGGTTACCAGGACTCGGAAAAGGCATAACGTTGTGGGAATGTACAGTGGCCCTTGCACGTCTACAGCCCCGGGTGTTAGATGGTGGAGGGGCCAAGCGACACTATGAGCGATTTCCCCAATGAAACGGGTTCTGCCCATGAATCCCCATTAACGAAAATGCCCGTCACTGACCGGGGGGAGGTGCAGTTACCACTAGCACCCCTCCCTCAGAGACGGCAGGGTCGGTCAGAGTGGTAGTTTTACTGCCGTGCATCTATCGGTACCTGGATGCTCCTCCAGGACCAATTCAGATCAAAGCATAGCCAGGTACCACTGAAATTCAATTGTGGGAAATGCAGAAAGACTTCATCCCTGGGGCAGTCTATTGCTTGTCATCTCCCTAAGTGTCATGGACCGTGACGACCTTCACCACCTGGGCCCTTTGCTTGTGGAGGGGTGCGAGCGTGGGTTTGCTTCCGGGGTGGGGCTTAGTATGCATGAACGGCACGCGCACCCTGAGATTCGCAACCAGAAGTGGATTCTCGTAATGCAGAAGGGCAGCTCAGCCAAAAGGCAAACCCCGTTGGCATCAACCAATATAGGTGTGGGGGAAGACCCAAGCGCCTCACATTGCAGACAGTGAGGTACAGTGACCCCAGAGCCTGGTGCAAGTCCATTGGTCCACATGGCACCGGGTCCTCTACCAGAAGATCGGTTGTGGGAGTCTCTGGTAAAATGGTAGAGGCCGCGGCGGACAGCAGCGTGGATTATGTCTCCGTACTCACAGCATGGCTGGAAAGCAATGACCAGGTACCTACCCTGGTCGCCAAGGCGACAGAGACAATGCTTAAGGTCTGGGCCCTGAAACACAGCACTCCATCCACAGCACCACCCGAGCCTGGCGAAAGAGAGGTACAGTGAAGGTGCGTAAATATCACGTGTGCCAGCTCAGGTTCAAACGTGACCTAACCAAAGTTGCGGAAACAAATATTAGACTCTCACCAGAATCAGAAGTGCCTATCCCCGAGGTATACGAGGCCTTCAGGGAGAAATGAGAGACAGGCAACCTGTTTCTCAGGCTAGGTCAGTTCGCGTCTACTCTGTCTGCAGACAA
This sequence comes from Ictalurus furcatus, assembly GCF_023375685.1. Classification (NCBI taxonomy): domain Eukaryota; kingdom Metazoa; phylum Chordata; class Actinopteri; order Siluriformes; family Ictaluridae; genus Ictalurus; species Ictalurus furcatus. The sequence continues at coordinate 161,071 of NC_071266.1, forward strand.
CACACGTCTATTCGGGCCAATCTGTCGGTGAAACCCGGTCCAACCTCCAGCACGCTGCGACGCTACCTCAACTGGTCCCGACACTATCGGGAAGCAGGAGATTCTCTGTCGGGATCCACACTGTGAGACCCTCACTAACATGTGGTGGTTCATGGGAGTCATTCCCAAACGCCTGAAGTGATGTTGAACGGTGCCAATATCTAAGGGTTCCAACGCCCCCGAGTTGATGGAGGTTGGCGACTGGAGGCCAATCACAATAAGGTTGGTGATCCTTAGGCTCTTCTCCCATATTCTAATCAGGAGGGGATCGGCCTATGACACCAAGGGTGCTCGGGCTCCGCGGTGACACCGGCCATGCAACCGACCCGTCTTGAAACAGACCAAGGAGTCTAACACATGCGTGAGTCAGAGGGCTCGGCCCGAAATCCCACCGCGCAATGAAAGTGGAGGCTGGCAATCCGGCCTAGGTGGGATCGGCACGCCCCAGTGTACGGCGCACCACCGGCCTGCCTCTACTTCCCCGTCGGTGAGGTGGAGCCAGAGCGCACGCGATGTTACCCGAAAGATGGTGAATTATGCCCGGGCAGGGCGAAGCCAGAGGAAACTCTGGTGGAGGCCCGCAGCAGTTCTGACGTGTAAATCAGTCATCCGACTTGGGTATAGGGGTGAAAGACTAATTGAGAGATCTAGTAGCTAGTTCCCTGCGGATAGCTGGCACAATTTTAGTCTTAAATTTATTTATTCATTTTCATGTGATTCATTTACTAATTTGCTTCTCTTTAAGTCCAGTTTTAGACTGTAATATTACAAAGGTCTTTCCAGATTATTACTTGCTACACTGTATGAGATAACCCCAGTAAAATTGCCTGAATTCTATAATATAATTTGTTCACCATGTTGGGTTTAAATTCTCTAAAAACAAATTCGCAATTAAATATTAATCTGTTCCAATTCACATCATTCAAAGCATTGGCATGTTCTGCTTACTCTCACAATCCACCAAACACACACACACCCATAGTCTCCATAAACAAATGAGACAGCAGTGTATCCTACAAAAACCGAACGTTGTCCACAATGTGAAAACAACTCGGAGTAAGCTGAACTAACCAACAAAATTACCAAGAGAAAAAGTTCCAGTAAGAGAAAAAGCCCCTACCAACTTCAAGTCTGATAAAGTCTGCACACAATAATAAATATAATGTCCTTACCTTTTAAAGACTTATATAATTTGTTACAACAGTGTAGCACGTAAAGCCAAGGAGATAACACTAATAAAATTAAATAAACAGAAACTCTAACCCGGTCAGAGCATCAGAACAGAGAAGCACATTAAAACAGAAGTAAATTTTAAGAGGAGTAAGTCCACAAAATCTAGGCGAAGTAATGCAACGACAATATCTTCAATAAAAATCCGAATTCTGTAGAGCTGGAAGGCCGAGTGCAAAAAATAAAAGAGCGAAAAAGACTCCGCTGTGTAGGTGAGGCAGTTCACCCGGATATCAAGAGTTTAACATAGTCTCCTGCTTCCTCCGCTGAAATAAAGTCCTTCTGAACACCGTTATATGTAATGTGAAGCCGAGCTGGGTGAAGTATTCCATAGTGAGCGCCCTCAATATCACGAAGTTGACGCCGAATCTCGTTAAATGAAGCCTGGACCCGGGCTGTCTTGGCTGTGTAGTCAGGGAAAACGGAGATGGTCAAATCCCACACTTTAATCCTCTGGAGCGCTCTCCCACGGCGTAAAATGTCAACACAGTCACTGTGATCGTGAAATCTGCACACAATAGCTCGTGGTCTTTCACCAGTCTTGGGCTTCCAGTGGGACCGGTCCAAAACCGGCTCCTTCTCCAGACCAAACGCCTCCTTTAACAAGGCCACTACAGCAGCAGTTGTACATGTGTCAGCACCCTCTGGAACTCCCACTATCCTAACGTTATTGCACCGTGACCTCAAGTCCAAATCCTCACATTCATTCTCTAATGGAGACCTCAGTTTTATCAGGTAAAGCTAATGACCAGAGGCATTGGGGACAAAATTATCTCAATCTATTCTCAAACTTTAAATGGGTAAGAAACCTGGCTTGGTGGCTTTGAGCCGGGCATGGAATGAGAGTGCCCAGTGGGCCACTTCTGGTAAGCAGAACTGGTGCTGTGGGATGAACCAAAAGCCGGGTTAAGGCGCCCAATGCCGACGCTCATCCAACCCCATAAAAGGTGTTGGTTGATATAGACAGTAGGACGGTGGCTATGGAAGTCGGAACAAGCTAAGGAGAGTGTAACAACTCACCTGCCAAATCAACTAGCCCTGAACACAGATGGCGGAGGAGCATCGGGCCCATACCCGGCCATCAGGGACTACATGCGAAGGGCCTAAGCTGCGACGAGTAGGAGGGCCACTGCGCTGGCGTGAATCGAAAGGGAGTCGGGTTCAGATCCCTGAACTCGGAGTGGCAGAGATGGGCACCGTGAGGCGCCCGGTGCGGTAATGCAAGCAAACCCGAAGATGCCGGCCAGGGCCCCGGGAAGAGTTCTCTTTTCTTTGTGAAGGGCCGCATTCCCTGGAACGGGTTCACCCCGAGTGCGTGAGGTGCCGGCCGCCTCAGTGTGCGGCGTCTGACTGCAGGCCGGGCGCGCAGCGGTCGAGTGGGGCAGCGGCGGCGACTTTGGACATGGGCCTGGCCCTTCTCGCGGATCTCACAGGCTATGGTTCGCGCCGGGACCCTCGTTCCTCCCTGTCCCTCGGCCCCCTGGCTCTGGGCGGGGGCCCTCCCCGCCCCGTCACCTAGCAGCCGGTTTATAACTGGTGCAGACAAGGGGAATCCGACTTTTTAATTAAAACAAAGCATTGCGAAGGCTCTTGGCAGGAGATGATGCGATGGGATTTCTGCCCAGTGCAATGAATGTCAAAGTGAAGAAATTCAATGAAGCGCGGGTAAACGGCAGGAATAACTATGACTCTCTTAATGGGACTCTCGGGGATGGGTGTGGTGGGACTCTCGGGGATGGGTGGCCACACCCCCCCCCCCCCCCGTACACAGGGCCCAAAGAAAGGTTCCGGTGGGAAGGCGACTTTGGTCGAAGGAGGAGGATGAGGAGCTCTTGCAGCAGGCCGACTCCGGTGGAGGCAGGATATGTCCAAGAAGGAGTTCGCAGTTGTTCTGGAGAAGGGGATGGAGGGCCGAACAGCAGAGGCCCTATGGAAGAGATTACAATTGCTAAGGTGGGCAGCCCCAGCCATTCTGGAGATGAGTAGGAACATCCTGTTGGATTGCATAAGTGACGAGACATCTAGGAGAGTAAGTGAAAGCTCATCTACTAGGTCCTTGTTGAGCTTGGGCCCCACCTTACAGTGACAGTTACCCCTGAGACAGCAGACATCCCACAAGACCTCTTGACTGAGGGGAACAACGACAGGGATGTGCCCCAAGATGGATGGCAGGAGAAGCTGCTCACAATGGTCTACAGCATGTTAAGTGACCCGCGACTGGGAGTGGGAGGGCTGAGAGACCTGAATGTAGCTCTGAGAGGGGAGTTCTAGTAAAGAGGAGGCAAGGCAAGTCCTGAACGCTCAGGCGGAGAGGACGTTTCCATCAAGATGGACTCACAGACCCCCTAGGAGAAAGAGGATGGAAAAACCCAACCTCTAAAAAAAACTTATATAGATGCTGAATGTTAGCATAGCATGCCCTTCTGATAAGATCAGGAGGAAAGACACGGCAGCTACAGTGCTGGATGGCTGATGGAGGAAAGCCCATCTCCATGAAGACTTTGCCCGCGAGGAGTTTGAGGAGTACTGGAGGGATATCTTCAGTAGGGAGTCAGTGAGACTGTGAGAGGGGTCTGTAGAGAAGGCGGCTGAGATGGCAGTACCAAATGGGAGATTATGGAACCGATTACAGAGCGCCAAGTCACGGATGTGCTGAGGGGGATGGGAGACTCCGCCGCAGGGATGGATAAAATCGAGGTTAAAGATCTGCTTCTTTGGCACCAGTTCTTGTTGGCTGGTTACCGGAACCTGGTTCTGGCAGTTGAAGAGCTCCCAGAAATACTAAGAACAGCTAGTGGTTCGGAGATCGATATTCCAACCCATCCGGGAGACTTTCGTCCAATCTCAATTACGTCGGCCATCACAAGGGTCTTCCACAAGATCATGGCACGCAGACTGTGTAACAACCTGAAGTTCTCCCCTCTCCAGTATGCATTCCTAGAGAAGGATGGGTGTCTGGAGGCGAGTGCTCTTCTGCATGCAATCATAAGGAGGACCCACGACAATACAGTACTGCTTTCTTTGGCCTTTTTAGATCTGGCCAAGGCTTTTCACACTATTGCTCACGATGCCATACTGGAAGCAGCTGGTGCGGGAGGTATTCCGAGACCATTTCTGAGCTATCTTAAGCATCTCTATGCTAATTCAACTGTCTTTCTGAGTGGTATTACATCTAGATGTGGAAGAAGAGTCCGACAAGGTGATCCACTGTCCCCGATCTTATTCATCTTAGTAATGGACAGGGTGGTGAGAGCGGCGGTGCCTGATATCGGAGTTGAGTTTTGCGGGAACAAGGTGTATGCTTTGGCCTATACAGATGACCTCTTGCAGTCTTTCGGGATGTTCCGCAAACAGGACAAGAAGCCATCTTGTCTGGAAGAAGCCCTAGTGCGACATGGTATGGCTCTCAACATCAAGAAGTCAGCAAGCCTCACAATCACAAAGGATGGGAAGAGGAAATGTCTGGTCTTGGTAGCAAAGGAGCTTGTGACAGCAAACGGGGTAATTGCCCCTATGGGGGTGGTCTCGATCCAGAAATACCTGGGCCTGACCTTTACCTGGAAGGGGAAGGTTAACCCGAAACATACGGGGAGACTTAATGACATGCTAAATGAGGTCTCGACCGCTCCATTGATATCGTTCCAGAGGCTAGAGATACTGAGAACCTTCCTCTTACCAAAGCTGACTCATGAGCTGGTGGTCGGGAATGCAATCGGAACACCCTCAGGAGGATGAACGTGCGAAGATGGCTGCGGCTTCCAAAAGATGCTCCCTTGGATTTTATCCACCCTCGTATTCAGGAGGGCGGCATAGCCTGTGTATGTGTCTGTGGTGGCAGCCCCAAGGATAAAGGAAACATGGAGGACAAAGAGGGAGAAATATGGATCGTCCGTAAACAAGGAGTCGATATGTGCTTGGAGAGGTTCTTGTAAGAGCATGGAACATCTACCCGTTGTTTTCTCTAACAGAGGACTCTTGGACGAAGCATCAGGGGCCGGACTGCGCAAACTAATAGGCACAGGTTCAGCTATCTCTTAGTCATCGACGGGTTGCTGAAGTGTTCCGACCGCTACATGAGGGGGACTTGATTGTCCGGGGGGGGGGCGTATTTGGCAACATGAATTCTTTATGAACTTTTTGCCCGCCCCTATGACCTGCCATGTGGTGGTGATTTCTTTAACTGTGGAGCCATTAGTGCCCGGTGGGGTGCCTAAGGATTCATCCTGATAACTAGTGTAAAATAGCCAAGTGCCTTGTCATCTAATTAGTAACGCGCATGAATGGATGAACAAGATTTGGCAAGCCCAGAGGTTCGCCTCCTCAGGCATAGTTACACGGCCTGGGTGCCTCCACGTGGCGACTGCTGGCTAGGGTGGCTCTTCAGAGCCACTTGAACTAAGATCCGGGCCCAGACAAGGTAATGGACTAAGGCTTGCACTTCATTGAACACAGGGCAGGTGTGGGTCGGCCTGCCCCAGAGGACGAATGACTCCCCCGCCAGGCTGGTGGCCGGCTAGCAGGGCATATTGGTGGACAGCAGGTAATGGCTGAGCGATCATAAGGGAGGTTCTGAGCGAACCTCCCCCAGTAGGGCTGCGCCCAAAGGGGCGGCTACCAGTAGTAGGTATCGGAGAGCATACGATTACGGGGTGAGAGACGAGACAGTGAAGGTGGCTTCTATGTCTTTCTCTCAAGGAAGGTGAGAGATGGTGCAAGCCGCTTGAGCCACATGCGAGTCCGTTGATCCCCGGGAGTGCAGGTTCACCGCCAGAGGCTGTCCGATGGAGTCACTCCAGAGGGTGGCCGCCAAATGGTTGTGGACTCGGGGGGAACGGCACGGCTGATATGGCCGTCCTCCAACAGGAGAGCACCACAAGTGCGGGTGGAGAACAAACGCACTAGTACGGGGGTGGCCTTGTAGTCGCGTCTTCGGACGTAGACTGCCGTGACGCACCTGATCTCGGTGCCTAGGGGATGAGGTAACCCGGCAGGTGCATGGCGGTATCGGTGTGCTACGAGTGAATGTAGATTGGTCTCTGGTGTCGTGCAGGCAGCCGGTGGTCGGAGGGCAAGTCAGTAGGCAACGGTCTGTGGTCTCAAGGCATGCCGGGCCCTCTACCGCCAATCAATAAAGACTGACCCGGCGCAGGACCTGTCCAGAGGTGGCTCCATCAGGTCGAGCCTTCTGAGCATCTAATCCTGCAAGCAGTTGAACATAGTTATAATCATCGGGGCATAAACCGGCCAAGACTAACTCTTCCAAGTCAGTAGCTTCGTGCTAGAAGACTCATCAGCGCTGGGGAAGAAAGCTAAATAGGGCGCGGTAGTCGCCAGCCAAGCCTGGAGGTTGATAGGAGGGGGGGCGCAACTGGAAGCTGCGTGGTTTCGGTGCATCGGCCCTGCCTGGAGGTTGACAGTCAGGGGGATGCTAGAGAACTTTGTAGGGCCGGGTCTCTGGATTCCATTCGTCGGACAAGGTACAAAAGCAGTAGGGAACACAGGACTTGCTCCAAGGTCATCCGAGAAGGGGTGCTACATGTATCCTGAGAACGATAGCCCTTGGAGATCCCCCTAACCGTGAATGCGGTGCGGCATGTGATGTCACTTGGATGGCGACAAGTGAGTATTCATAACTATGCTTAGATGTATAGTCAAAGCATTTAGCGCCTTGCATGCAAGTACCTACAGTATCTCACAAAAGTGAGTACACCCCTCACATCTTTGTAAATATTTGATTATATCTTTTCATGTGACAACACTGAAGAAATGACACTTTACTACAATCTAAAGTAGTGAGTGTACAGCTTGTGTAACAGTGTAAATTTTCTGTCCCGTCAGAATAATTCAACACACGGCCATTAATGTCTAAACCGCTGACAACAAAAGTGAGTACACCCCTAAGTGAAAATGTCCAAACTGGGCCCAAAGTGTCAATATTTTGTGTGGCCACCATTATTTTCCAGCGCTTCCAGGCTGACCCCCCACCCCTTCAACCTCTGCAGCAATGCTGGCAGCACTCATACATCTATTCACTGAAGGAACCATGAATGCCAACATGTACTGGAACATACTGAAGGCAGCGCTGGAAAATAATGGTGGCCACACTGGTGTACTCACTTTTGTTGCCAGCTGTTTAGACATTAACGGCTGTGTGTTGAATTATTTTGACGGGACAGCAAATTTACAGTGTTACACAAGCTGTACACTCACTACTTTACGTTGTAGTAAAGTGTCATTTCTTCTGTGTTGTCACATGAAAAGATATAATTAAATATTTACCAAAATGTGAGGGGTGTACTCACTTTTGTGAAATACTGTATATGCTGATAGTATGGAGGACGGTCCGCCTAAAAAGCCAGAAAGTCACACCCCACCTTCTCGTATCAGGTACGGGTCGGGCCAAAGAGAGCGGTGTGACCATAAACCATAGCTATGACTTCTACGGTCAGGTTATGACTTTCTGGAGCCATAGGGACGTGGCTTGGGCGCCTCCTCATGGCAACCGCTGGGAAGGGCGGGTGATGTCGGCCCGCCTGAGCTAAGATCCAGGCCAACCTCCGGCCGGGCTAACCCCCCAGTTGGAGGCATCTCTGCTAGTTACAAGGAAGAAAAGTAAAAATGGAAATCCTGGCCCCTCTGGAGACCAGGTAAACAACAGAGCCGCAGCGGAGGCAGTTAACTCTAATCCGGACAAAAACACTACCCATATGTCTCAAGAGTGCGCGACTATCTGGCCGTCACCCAGGAGTCTCGCGATGCATCAGTACCATAGGCACCCGGCGAACTTGAACGCTGAGAGACTGGATAGTCTTCTTAGGGGGAGACGAGTATGGATTAGTGAGGAGGATGAGGTTCTATATAGGTGTGCTGGAGACTTGTAGCAGGATGGTATGAGGAAAAAGGAATTCCTAGAACAGCTAAGGACTCCGTTTCCCTCCTGGATGGCCGAAGCCCTGAAAAAGCGACTCCAACATCTGGGATAGTCACCGGGGTCGGTCCCCAGTACTACCTTACCGAGAACAGCACATGTGGCTGAAGCGACGGTTGGGCACTCGGAAACTGACTCAAGCCTGAAGAGAAAGGTGGAAGCACCGTCGGGCAAAAGAAGGATATGGTCAGAGAAGGAAGACAAAGAACTCCTCCATCAGGCTGACCTGCTTTGGAAGGAGGATATGCCAAAAAAAGAATTGGTAGCCCTGTTTGATATACTGGGAAGGTCGATGAAGGCGGCAAGGAAAAGGTTGCAGGCACTTGCTTGGCTCCCACCAAAGGTACTGGAGAGTGGAATGGGTCTCCCTGAGAAAGGGATGGTGGAGGATGTAGATGAGGAGTTCTCCCAGCACGCAGGGATGTGGGAAAGGAATCTGTGGTGAAGGCGCTCAATGACAGCAAGGACCCCCTGCCTGGACACGGACTACCTTAGAAACATCATAAGAGGCATTATGGCGAACGAACTCCCTAAAGATAGTCTAGAGAAGAGTCTGGATGCTCATGCTGCCAAATGCTTTCCCTCGAAGTGGACCAGTAAGTCTCATAAGAGAGATAAGACACTGAGATATACTACGAATAAGCAGATTCAGCAGGCGAGTTACTCCCGGATCCAAAGACTGTACAGAGTGAAAAGATAGGATGCGGCAGCAACTTTGTTGGAAGGACGATGGAGGGAGGCATACCTGGATAAGAATTGCACATGCGAGGGCCTGGAAGAGTACTGGAGGGACGTGATTGGAAAGCCATCTGCTCCCCCAACATGCGATGTAGCGGGAATGGATGTATGTAGAATGAATGTAGAAGGGAACAGAAATGGGCTATCCTGGAGGCAATAACTGCAGCTGAAATGACTGCCACTATAAAGAGCATGGGGCACACAGCCAGTGGAATGGAGAAAATCAGTGCAACTAACCTCCTAAAGTGGGACCAACCGTCACTGGCAGGTTACTTCAATATGATCATGGCAGTCAGAAGGTTAGTGGTCCTATTGGCAAGGGCAAGAGTCGCTTTCATACCAAAGGTGGACTGCCCAGAGAAACCAGGGGACTTTTATCAGTAACATCAGTCGTCACAAGGGCCCTCCATAAGATTCTGGCACTTGGGCTGTGCAACTTGCGTTCCTTTCGAGAGATGGGTGTTTGTGCTATGGATGTTCCTTAAAACACTATGGAGCAGGGAGAATGCCTCCAAACAGTCCTGCAGCTGTGGCCTTCCTGGATCTGGCCAAGGCCTTTGATACGATCTCGCATGATGCCAAGCATTGACTATGACCTCGGTGGCAACCATCTCGATGCACTGGCCTATACCGATGACTTGGTAATATTCGCAGAAACAGCAGAGGGTCTACAAGAAAAGCTGAACGGGCTAATTGGTGCCTTGGTGGAAAGGGGGATGACTCTGAATAACAAGAAATCAAGATGTATGACTGCTGTCAAGGGCGGCAAAAGAAAGCGTATGGTACTTGTCCGGAGAGACTACAGGACGGAGGGAGCCCAAATTCCCCTGATGGAGGTGGACTCCAGTCTTAAATACCTGGGACTGGAGTTCAGTTGGAAAGGGACGTTAAAGCCCAAGCACACAGGAAAGCTGCAAGGCATGCTCCAGGAGATTACAGCTGCGCCACTGAAACCATATCAGAGACTGGAGCTTCTAAACACCTTCTTAATCCCTAAACTTACCCATGAGCTGGCATTGGGAACTGCCCATAGGAACACAATGGCTAAGATGTACCAACTTGCCCGGGCCAGTGTAAGGCAATGCTTGAGACGACCCAAGGACACTGACAGCATTTTTCTACACCCGCCTACTTGATGGAGGCCTGGGAATCCCATGCTTGAGTACAATGATCCCCCTGGCTCAAAAAGCGAGACTTGAAAAGCTGCTAAGCTCGAGGGATGAGAGCATAAGAGCGCTCATTCGCCAGGAGTCATTCATCAAGACTGAGAGGCGAATCAACCTCCCATGTAGGACCGCCGGTAATGCTGTGACAATGAAGTCTGAAGCTCAACAGGCCTGGGCTTCCCAGCTGAAGACATCAGTGGACGGCAGAGAGCTGGTGACTGTGGATTCGGATAAGGCCAGTCATTACTGGCTCCGAAAGCCTGAACGTGTCTTCCCTCACCTACATCTTATGGGCATCCAACTAAGAGGGGGTGTCCTTGCGACTAAAGCAAGGGGAGCACACGGTGAAGATCGGAAGGAGAAGGTCACCACCTGTAGGGGAATATGTGAAGATGTGTGATATCCCGCACGACTCCAGGTGTGCTCGCCATAAAAGGGTTATGAGGAGGATCGAACAACTCCTGCAGAGAAAGGGGACCAAAGTATGGATGCAGCCGATCATTCCATCTGCTACCTCCTTCATAAAGCCGGACCTCATCATACAGGAAGAGCAGACCCTACATATAATGGAGGTGTCTATAGCATCTGCACACAAGATGTGGGAGCTGAAGATTAAAAAATATGATTCCATGTCTAACTGGGAAGCCATCCGTGAGTGGAGAAATGATGGGAAGGCTATTTAACACCTGCCCCTGGTGGTCACAAACAGCGGACTATTATACAGACTGTCAGGGGAGGGCCTGCCATGGCTGGGGTTCACAGAGAGGAATCTATCCAATCTGTCTTCTGGCCGTGGAAGGCTCTCTCAAATGCTATGACATATGTGGGGGACTAAGTAATAACTTTGTCTGGACATGAATTATATACTGCCTATATGAAACTGCTTTTGCAGCGCTGTCCATTTTGGCGTTGCCATGAGCACCTGTGGGTGGTGCGCTCAGGTCCGGCGAGGGCAGGACCTGATAACATTTGGGAAATAGCCAAATGCCTCATGACGGAAATAGCCAAATGCCTAATTAGTGACGCACATGAATGGATGAACGAGATTATGCGGCTACCCCAGAGGTTCTATCTGAATCATAGTTACACGACCTGGGTGCCTCCATGTGGCGACCGCTGGCTTGGGTGGCTCTTCAGACCCACTTGAACTAAGACCCGGGTCCGGACAAGGTAATGGACTGAAGAATGCGCTTCATTGAAACACAGGGCAGGTGTGGGTCGGCCTGCCCCAGAGGATGAATGACTCCACGGTGAGGTTCCTGGCTGGCCAGCGGGGTGTACCGGTCGACCTAACGAGTTAGGCCTTAAGGGCCACCGGCAGGGCGACCTCCCCGGACGGGAGGAGTCCCAAGCACCGGATATCGAATAGAGTGAGTGATGGCAGAGAACCGCTGGAGCCTGTTGCGAGTCCGTCGGTCCCCCTGGCAGCGGGTCTTCCACCAGATGGTCGTCTACTGGAGTCTCTCCGTGTGGGCACCTGGAAAATGGTGGAAGACATGGGGGGCAACAGCGTGGCTTACAGCCCCTCCTCACCGCGTGGCTGGAAGGTAGCGACCAGGTACCTGCCTTGGTCGAGAAGGCAACGGAAGTGATGCTGTGGGGCTGGGCCCCAAGGGTCAAGGTGGGCCCTACGAGCAGACAGTGAGGCAATCATCGCGCCTCTCGCGCTAAGTCAAGACAAGGTATTGTTAGGGGGCACAAATACTATCAGCGCCAGCTCGGGTTTGAACGCGACCTGGTCAAAGCAGCAGAAATGATCCTGGACTCACGTGGGAGTCAGAGGTGCCCAATTCCACCTAGTGTGGTCTATACGGGCCTTCAAAGAGAAGTGGGAGAGAGGGAACCCATTCCATGGGCTAGGTCAGTTCAGGTCAGAAGAGTCTGCTGCTAACTTACACCTCGTAGGGACTATGTCCGTTGCGGAAACCCGGTTTAGCCTCCAATCTGCATAAAACTATAGTGCAGCTGGCGTGGACGGGATTGGGAAGCAGGACATTCTCAGTCGGTATCCACACTGCGAGACCCTCACTTAAATGTTCAACATGTGGTGTTTCACAGGAGTCATTCCAAAAAGTCTGAAGCGGTGTCGCACCATGCTTATTCCGAAAGGTTCCAATGCCTCCGAGGTGATGGAGGTTGGCAACTGGAGGCCAATCACCATAGGGTTGGTAATCCTCAGGCTCTTCTCTCGAATACTAACAGGAAGGATGGTGGAAGCTTGCCCACTCCACTCCACAGAGGAGGTTTTGTCCCGCCACCGAGGGTTCGGAAAACAGAGGTACCGCGAGGCCTCGTCCAGCACTGCAGAGAAGAGCACAGCCAGCTCGCAGTAGTATTCATCGACTTCGCTCAGGCATTTGACTCCATTTCCCATGAACACAGTGTGCTGTGCGGGGAATTGCTGTGGATCCCCACAGGGTAGGCCTGATCCAGGAGGCCTACAAAGGATTGTGTGACAAGTGTCGAGGTAGTCCCATCCCCGAGATAAAAGTGAGGTTTGGTGTCAAGCAGGGAGACCCGACGTCTCCCCTGCTTTTCAAACCTGCCTTTGGACCCACTGATACATGGTCTGGAAAGGTTCGGGAAGGGGTAAACAGTGACTAGCCTGGCATTTGACGACGATCTAGTGCTGGTTGGGGGCTCATGGTCGGACATGGCGCACAACCTGTGGCTTCTTGAGTCCTTCTGCCGGAGCACCGGTCTTAGGGTACAGCATAGGAAGTGCGGAGGCTTCCTGGTCAGGCCTAGCAGAGGCTCTTTCACGGTGAACGATTGCCCTCCATGGGTTCTGGAGGGCAGAGCTCTGCCTTTGACCAACATTAATGATACCATTACATACCTAGGTGTCAAGATCAACCCGTGGGTGGGGGTTGACAAGCCTGACCTAATCGGTGCTCTTAACGAGTGGCTTCGGAAGATCGACAGGTTCCCTCTGAAACCATCGCAGAGGGTGAAGCTTCTCAACCAGTGTGCGATTCCGAGGCTTTTTTACCAGGCTGATCACTGTGGAGTCGGTGATGGGGTCCTTAAAGTGCTGGATGGGATGATCAGGTCGACGGTGAAGAGGTGGCTACATCTGCCACCGTCGACTTGTGACGGGCTCCTGTACTCCAGACACTGGGATGGTGGCTTGGGGATATGGAAGCTCGCTCAACACATCCCATTTGTCCGGGCCAGACGGGCTTTCGCCCTCTCGCACTCCACAGACAGAGTGGTGTGCAGTCTTATGAGTAGCTCCCGAGCCGCAGCAGAGTTCGGACGGTTATGGCGGAGGGCCGACGGCATGGAATTTAACCTGCCACCCATGGCGGTGAGGTTTCAAACATCACGGAGGGCACTTCCACCAGCCTACTGATGCCTGTGTGCCCAGTCCCACTTGACTGGAGGCAGGATGAATTTCTGAAGTGGGCAGGTCTGCCGGTCCAGGGCGTGGGTATACTTGGCTTCCATGGGTCCCGGGTCAACAATAGCTGGCTAGCGAAACCGTGGGGTTTCAAGGAGCAGCACTACATCTCCGCTCTCCAGTTGTGTGCCAATGTATATCCTACCAGGGAGTCTCTATGCAGGGGGAGACCCAAGTCCCAGGCACCGTGCAGATACTGCCCCACCAGATTGGAGTCCTGTTCACACATTCTAGGGCAGTGTCTGGCCAGAAAGGGGGCCAGGATAGCCCGACACCACAAGATGCGTGCTCTCCTCGCAGCCGAGGCAGAAGGTCTCGGATGAACAGTTCGCAGGGAATGGGCCTTCAGGACCTCCTCGGGGGAACTGAGGCTCATCAACCTGATTCTCACCCGGGGCTGCGAAGCCTTGGCTGTGGATGTAACGGTTCGATTCGAAGTAGGTCCTGACACCCTCATTAAGGCCAGGATTGAAAAGGTCAACCCTTACGGGCCACACAGGACTCAGATGGCTCAGGAATTGGGTGTTAAGACGGTTCAGGTTTATGGCTTTCCCATCGGAGCGCATGGTCTGTGGCCGAAAGACAATGACTTCTTGTCTAAACTGGGGCTTGGGACGACGAGGGCGAGGTCCCTGGCTCGTCTGATGAGCAGGAGGGCTCTCCTGGGCTCGTTGGACTTCCCGCGGGCTTTCAACCTGTCACCTCAGCGTCCACAGAAAGAGAGCCCTCTTGGCTCTGGTGATGAATAAGCATACGCATGGCCTTGAGTCAGAAGGATCCTGCCTGGTGTCGTAGGTACCCCAGTTCGGTGCCCAACGGACATGTTTTCCAACGCGTGCATGGCTGTACGCAAGTTCTTTGCAACAGCCTCTGAGGTTGAGACAGGCAGCCGATGGTAAAGGTGGCTAGCCGGAAGGGCACCAGCCCAATGGCCGGACTCGAAGGCAACCGAGCCGATCACTGCCGGTCTTAAGCTGGACCCGGCTGGAGAGGGCCAGCCCTGTCGTGAAACCATTTGACTATCTAAACCTGTAATGTGGAAAAGATCCCACATGGACATCTACACCCCGATGATTATGCTTACTCTTCAGGACCAGTAACACGGCCCAGCAGTGCCAGGGGCTGATCTGCCGTGCTTGGGGGTTGGACAAGCATAGGGATAGCCTATAGAGCACTGTCTCAACAGAGGTCAGTAGCCATCAGCCCTGTCTGGCCGAGTGTACGGACAGGGGGATGCTACGGAAGATTCGGTGGTTGCCATCAGTCCTGCCCCGAGGTTGAAGGGCAGGGGGATGCTGGAGGGTAGCGATCAGCCCGGCCTATTGGAGTCTTGACCCTGCTGACCCTTGAACTGAGAACCATGAGGCTTCCCAGTCTGTGTTTCTTTGGGTGATGTGAATTTTTTCTGGGCAAAATGAGCAAGTTCCATCCGGATTTCCGCTGTTAATTTCAGGGACTTTTCCTCAGAATTTTCCCCAAATTAAAGTGCTCTGTTAGCGGGCATGCATGTGCTATGAGTGGGCCTCTATTTTTCCGGGGCTTTTTCAGATTTTCTCTTTTTTTCTAAAATTTCATAGGAACATCTGATGTTTTTGCCATTGCCAACATTAATCGTCATGATATCCTTGTTTTGTGTAGGTTCAGGAGTGGCTGAGCAAGAAGTCCACTATGTCGGAACACACGGTTGTGGGTGTCAAGGAGCACAAGTCATGTGCTTAACAAGTGGCCACATTTGCCCTTTCCTGGGAGGAGGATACTGTAAGGTGGAATTATGTTTGTCAGAAACAGGATTCATTAATTTATGTTAATGTTATTAATGAATGAAAAGTAGTTAATTAATATTTTCCTCTGCAAACAGTGATTTGAGGTATACTACACATGTTCAGCCACAACTCCAGTCCTGCCCCAGGAAGCGGAAGAAGGCAGATATGGAGGAGGTTGAAGAGAGATTCTCCATCCTATGACTTGCAATGGCTGCACACAAAGTGAGCTAACCTTCATGCTTCATTTCCCATCCAATATGTACGGCGTCTGAGGGTAGATGTGTTTCATATAAAAAAAACAAACAAAATTAGTATACTGTTTCAACTTGCACTTTAGGTATGGCTTCAAACCATGGGTGAACAGCCAGAAAGCATGCCGGGCCTTCGAGACAGCCACCAAGAGTCTGACTGACACAGAAGTCTCTGGTGGCTGACTATCTGACACATTCAACTTCGACAGCAGAGAATGCAGTGAGGGCTAGTCAGCTCCTGGATATGCTGGCTGGTCAGTCGAGGTAAGCATGTTATATATTTGTTGACACAATTAATACTATCCACAATTTGTAAACAAGTTATTACATTACACACACTGAACACTAGTCTTACACTCTTCTCCTTATAGAATATTTATTTTTTTTATTTTGCACTGATCCTTCACAAGGGGAATCCAGCCGCACTGCCCGTAGGACTGCTCGCGGTGCTGCCCAGCAGAAAGCAGACAATTTACAATAGGAATAAAACCAGGAGCATACCTGCCGTGCAGAAATCAGTACCCATTACGTTCACTATTGAAGGATTAATTAAGGCGGGAGTGTTAATTGAAACATCAAGATATTGCAACACCCCAATTTTACCTATTGCAAAATCAAACAAGTAAGAGATGGCATCTAGTACATGATTTGCGAGCAGCAATGATGTTGTACAAGGTTGGCCAGCTGATGTTCCCATTCCACACACACTACTGACCAATATTCCTCCTGAAACTAGGTATTTCAATTGTGATTGATCTATGTTCTGCTTTCTTTAGTGTTCAACTGGCAGAGGAAAGCAGGCACTGTTTGCTTTTATGTATGCTGGAAAGCAATACACATATACCAGAATGCCTCAAGGTTTTAAACATTCTCCATATGTGTTTAATTAGGTTTTAAAAGCTGACCTTGATGACCTATGACTATAAATAAAATATAATCTACATAAACCAGAAACAAAGTTTTGGAGAAAGACAAAGTGATATGTGAAGCATTACACCAGAGAAGGTGTATCCCTCCAGACCTCAACCCAGCTTTGTTTTACCTTAATGGCCCATCAACAAACATGTAAATAGTACCAATGCATACCTGTCATGAAGTCAAAGGTGTGCACATTTTTTTCATTTTTCATGCCAATGAGTTGAATGAATTAGCTTGTGACAACTGAATTATGTTAACACTATTATTAATCTGAATGATTTTTGAGATGAGATCTCTGAGATTGTGATATATACAGATCACCACAGATGGAGTATGTATGTGTGGAAATGAATAGTTTATCCATGTTTTAATTTCATCCTGACTTCCACCAGAGCATTTATTTCTGTCTCTGTACACACAGAACATAGATCAACTAATCTATGACAGGCCCAAGACACACACACAGTGCACACTACATAGAGGGTTAATCATGCATTCGTTTTGAATGCAATTTCTGTGATAAACTAGACATGTCTGACATGAGTGGAAAGTTCATTTTCTCTACTTTCAGGAACTTTTTGAATGGTGTCTCTAGGCCACCCCTAATCTGAGAAACGCCATAAAATGATGTGCTCCACAGCTCCATAGAGAATACATTGGCGGAGTGAATGGAGGAAAATTTGTCTACATCTAGAAGTGATTGTGAAACTACAGTAGTAATCTGGCTCAGGGAATGGTGGCTTGAGCCCATCTCATTTCTCCACCAGATGTTTTCATTTACTTCTTTATTTGTTGGTTGATTGCTCTTGTATACTGCATGGGCAAAAACAAAAAGTGGCAATTGGTACTTAAAACAAAGTGTACGGAATACTAAAGAGCATGGAACAGTGAAGTGTACGGAATACTGAAGTGTACAGATTATTGAAGTGTACGGAATATTGAAGGAAAAATTCCACCACGGAAACAAATTCCACAGAAAAATTCCACCATCCAGCAGCCGAGGGGAGAGTATAAAAGGGGCAATACTCGGTGTGTATGCGCTAACCTCTGCTGTGTGTTTTCCAGACAATCCAGACGCTAGCAAAGACTCCGCCCCTTGGCTGCACCCGTGGGTTTGCTTGACAGCAGAACAGGATCCCTGCTACTCGGGAAACCCCCATCACAACCCCGGCAACCCCGCGGACAACTAAACATTTCACCTCACACCCCCACTTCGACACACATGCACACCCACACCCCCTCACGAACTATTTTGAATAAAGATTTATCCAAGAGTGACACCGAAACGGCCTCCTGTGTCTGTGCTCTGTCTCCTGCTGGCTAAATTCCCTACAATGTATATTATTCAAACACTTTTTTTCCTTCGACAGTATCTCACACTTATTCTGGGGTAGTAGCAGACTTTTTACCTAGTTTTAACTCAGGTGGTGTAATCCTTATACATCTTTCATGTATTTACATCATTGGATAGGTCACTTGGGGTAACATCCTCTGTCTCCAAGTTGCTTCCGTGTTAGTGTCTGGGGTGTTTGTTCAGTTCTTCTTTTGGTGTTTGTCTTGCCACAGAGGTTGCAGATCTCTACATTGTTGCAGTTCATGTTGCCTGCATTTCCAGCACTACATGAGGTCACACACTTTGATCTGATGTTCTGTTGAGTTGCAGACATAGCATCTTTGAATCTGTCCTGGATAATTGATTGACTTTACTGTTGTATGGACCCATGGATACTGAATTAGGAATGTGAATCAGTTTATTTTAACCTGGTAACGTCACACTACATACCATATTCCAAACTGGTCTAGTGGTTTTTGAACCTGTTGTAGGAGCTAGCAGAACCATCTTAAGTTGGTCTCCACTTCCGCATCTGAACGAAGTCCAGAAATTGACAATCAAATTTGATGTCCTGTGCTGAAGAAGAGTCTAGGTGAACATCAGTGTCTTACAACATCATTCTCATGAAGAAAGTTCTACAAACTAACACCTTGTTGTTGTTTTTCTTGGAGCAAAAGTTAGTCGATAGTGTTACACCCCAGCCCTGGTCGTACCTACAGAACTGTCGGTCAGGAAAACAGAGTCATAAAATAGGTGCACATACGGAACAGTCATACATCATAAATGCTAGAGTCATATATTTACATGATCTACAGAAACTGTCTGTGGATGGGGGGACTGTATAGAGAGAGAGTGAGAGAGAGATGAATTTTTTTTAACCTCATCCCTGCTTTATCCAGCGATTGCAAAACATCTCATGAAAAACTTTTCTAGTTTAAACAATACGCACGATTCTTTTAAACAGCTTTTATTTTATTTTTATTTTTTTTTTAAATGATTTACCTCCTAAAATTTTTATTCAAAGCCAAGCCGTTCGCCCAAAAAAATGTAATCAACAATTGTTTTCATTTATTTCTCCAGACATTCTGTTCATATATGTTCACATTCAACCATTATGCTTTTTTCTAACAATGTAGTTACAGAAAATTAAATCCCTCACATAGTAGCACACGAATACCCAATATTAACCATTTGATATGCTTTTTCAGACAGATTTCACCAAAACCATCCTTAAGCTTCAAAATAAAACAATACCACCATTTCAGAAAACAAACATACCCTTATATCGCAAAAAGGTATACATTTGTGTGTGATTAACACTCAGAGGAACACACAACAGTTTCATAAACAAACACATTTATTGGGGGGAGATCCCTCACAATACACAAAACCTCCACCCGAGGAAAAGAAGCACACAATCCAGACATACAGGTGCCAGAATGACCCACTGAGACAGTCAATAGGGTTACCCCCCCACCCCTGGTCATAAATTAGGTGTACCTACAGAACTGTCGGTCAGGGGAACACAAAGGGTCACAAATCAGCACACTACTTTGACAGTTTAGCAAAGTGTATGATATAACTAATCGCGTACCTTAAAACAGACCATTCAACAATTAGAACGTAAATGGTGTCAAACCAAACTGGTAGCATTTCAAACAGCATGGAAGGAGAGCCTCCTGGACCATAGAAAATCTCTTAGGTAATGCTAGAAAAGTCTCTCTCCACCTTAATATAAGAAAATGATTCTAGATTTCTATTTAACATGGTAGCAAAATTAACTAGGAATAAATCCACTACAGAAAGAAGCACAGAATCATTATATAGCAGTGAAGATTTCGTGAATTTGTTCATGGGTAAAGTTGCAAATATTAATTGTGAAATTGACTATTAAACAGAAACCAGACAGTTTTATAACGAACCCTGTAAATGATAATATAGCAATATCTGATCAATGTTTAGAATTTTTTACTCCCCTTAGAGAGAGCCAACTAGCTTCATTAATCTCTTCAGCAAAATCAACTTGTATACTAGATCCCTTACGTCCATGTTTCTTTAAACAGATTTTTCCTGGAGTAATTGAACCCCTTCTAAAAATATATTCTTCCCTTAGCACTGGCTATGTACCAAAGTCATTTAAATTAGCAGTTATCAGTTTTCCCCCTAATTAAAAAACCTGACCTTGACCCCTGTGAATTTTCCAGCTATAGACCAATATCAAATCTCCCCTTTATCGCCAAGATATCAGAAAAGGTTGTAGCACAGCAGCTATGCTACATAGGAAGAACATTCATGAAATGTATCAGTCAGGAATTAGGCCTCATGATGGCACAGAGACAGCGCTGGTTAAAGTGATAAACGACCTACTACTGGCCTCTGATCGGGGTTGTGTCTCGTTGCTTGTATTACTTGACCTTAGTACAGCTTTTGATACTATAAATCATACTATTCTACTTGATAGAATAGAAAATTTCAGCATTAAGGGAACCGCCCTCTCCTGGCTTAGGTCTTATTTGACCGATCGCTATCAGTTTGTATGCGTTTGCTTCTCCACGCATACCGAGGTTAAAATTGGTGTTCCACAAGGTTCTGTTTCAGGCACACTGATTTTTACTCTATATATGCTACGTCTAGGTCAAATTATTCATAAACATGGAATGAGCTTCCACTGTTATGCTGATGATACACAGCTGTATGTGTCAGCAAAGCCAGACAACACACAACAGCTTAATAAAGTTGAGGAATGTGTAAAGGCCATAGACGGTGATGCTTATTAACTTCCTTTTAACTTAATTCTGACAAGACGGATGTACTTGTACTAGGACCCCAAGCAGCTAGAAGTAAGCTTTCTGTTTACATAGTAACTCTGGGTGGTCTCTCCGTTTCATCATGTACAGCAGTAAAAGACCTTGGTGTGATTATTGACTCCAGTCTTTCATTTGACGTGCATGTAGATAATATTACTAGGACATCCTTCTTTCCTCTCAGAGATATTGCCAAGATAAGAAATGTTATTACATGATGCAGAAAAATTAGTTCATGCTTTTGTCACCTCTAGGCTAGATTATTGTAATGGCTTACTGTATGGATGTTCCAGTAGGTGCAAGCAAGCTCCAGTTACAGTGAGGGGAAAAAGTATTTGATCCCCTGCTGATTTTGTACGTTTGCCCACTGACAAATAAATATTCAGTCTATAATTCTAATGGTAGATTTATTTGAACAGTGAGAGACAGAATAACAAAAAAAATCCAGAAAAACATGTCAAACATGTTATGAATTGATTTGCATTTTAATGAGGGAAATAAATATTTGACCCCTCTGCAAAACATGACTTAGTACTTGGTGGCAAAACCCTTGTTGGCAATCACAGAAGTCAGACGTTTCTTGTAGTTGGCCACCAGGTTTGCACACATCTCAGGAGGGATTTTGTCCCACTCCTCTTTGCAGATCTTCTCCAAGTCATTAAGGTTTCGAGGCTGACGTTTGGCAACTTGAACCTTCAGCTCCCTCCACAGATTTTCTATGGGATTAAGGTCTGGAGCCTGGCTAGGCCACTCCAGGACCTTAATGTGCTTCTTCTTGAGCCACTCCTTTGTTGCCTTGGCCGTGTGTTTCATTGTCATGCTGGAATACCCATCCACGACCCATTTTCAATGCCCTGGCTGAGGGAAGGAGGTTCTCACCCAAGATTTGACGGTACATGGCCCCGTCCATCGTCCCATTGATGCGGTGAACTTGTCCTGTCCCCTTAGCAGAAAAACACCCCCAAAGCATAATGTTTCCACCTCCATGTTTGACGGTGGGGATGGTGTTCTTGGGGTCATAGGCAGCATTCCTCCTCCTCCAAACACGTCGAGTTGAGTTGATGCCAAAGAGCTCCATTTTGGTCTCATCTGACCACAACACTTTCACCCAGTTGTACTCTGAATCATTCAGATGTTCATTAGCAAACTTCAGACGGGCATGTATATGTGCTTTCTTGAGCAGGGGGACCTTGCGGGCGCTGCAGGATTTCAGTCCTTCACGGCGTAGTGTGTTACCAATTGTTTTCTTGGTGACTATGGTCCCAGCTGCCTTGAGATCATTCATAAGATCCTCCCGTGTAGTTCTGGGCTGATTTCCTCACTGTTCTCATGATCATTGCAACTCCACGAGGTGAGATCTTGCATGGAGCCCCAGGCCGAGGGAGATTGACAGTTCTTTTGTGTTTCTTCCGTTTTCGAATAATCACACCAACTGTTTTCACCTTCTCACCAAGCTGCTTGGCAATGGTCTTGTAGCCCATTCCAGACTTGTGTAGGTCTACAATCTTGTCCCTGACATCCTTGGAGAGCTCTTTGGTCTTGGCCATGGTGGTGAGTTTGGAATCTGATTGATTGCTTCTGTGGACAGGTGTCTTTTATTCAGGTAACAAGCTGAGATTAGGAGCACTCACTTTAAGAGTGTGCTCCTAATCTCAGCTCGTTACCTGTATAAAAGACACCTGGGAGCCAGAAATCTTTCTGATTGAGAGGGGGTCATATACTTAATTCCCTCATTAAAATGCAAATCAATTTATAAAATTTTTTGACATGCGTTTTTCTGGATTTTCTTGTTGTTGTTCTGTCTCTCACTGTTCAAATAAATCTACCATTAAAATTATAGACTGATCATTTCTTTGTCAGTGGGCAAACGTACAAAATCAGCAGGGGATCAAATACTTTTTTCCCTCGCTGTAGTCCTGAATGCAACTGCAAGAGTCCTTAAAAGAACCAGAAAATATGACCACATCACCCCGATCTAATCCACACTGCATTGGCTCACAGTAAAATTTCACATTGATTATAAAATACTACTACTGACCTATAAAGCACTAAACGGTATTGCGCCACAGTACCTAAGCAAACTTTTGGTCTGTGATCTGCAACGCCTACGTACATCAAAAGTTGCAGGCCATTTGTTGGTACCTTGAATAATGAAGGCCATATCAGGGGGAAGAGCTTTCCTCTTACAAAGCCCTAAAGTTATGGAACAGCCTTCCAATTAGTATTCAAGACTCAGACACAGTCTCTATGTTTATTCATGGTAGGCTTGAGTAAGCCAATGTATACAGCCTGGACTTAGACTCTTTCACGCAGAGTACACAGTCTTAGCCATCATGGGATAGTAAGCATACCTAACAATCGCTACCTCTCTCCTTCTGTCGAGCCACACATGGAGATGCCAGTGATCCTGACCCTTTCTGCTCTCTGGACCTGCCCGATCCATCCTGATGGATCCTATGGATGGAGTCCTCATCAACTGGAGGCAACAGCCTGGAGAGTGCTGAGGATGGTGCTGCTTGAAGTACTACGAAATAGTTTTGGACCTCAATTCCACATGGACATTCTCAATCTGGTTGCTGGGACTACAGTTGCTGCTATGGCCTTAGGACTGCAATTACCACATAATTCTGCACTGAGGTCTCCTTTGGTGAACAGTGGACTAGTTCAACAACGACTTCATGTAAAAACCATAATGAACTTTCTTCTACTTTCACACTATTCTTTGTTACCCAAATGAGGATGGGCTCCCTTTTGAGTCTGGGTCCTCTCAAGGTTTCTTCCTCATATCATCTTAGGGAGTTTTTCCTTGCCACCGCCTTGCTCAAAAACGATAAATTCACAGACTTAAAATCTGTATCCTGTGTTTATATGTTTCTGTAAACCTGCTTTGAGAGTGCCCATTGTAAAAAGCGCTATACAAGTAAAATTTTATTGAATAAAACAATCGCTGTATCGAGCTTTCAGCCAGGTCTCTGTAAAGGCCAAAATGCAGGCCTCTCTGTATGCATGGTGAACATGTAAAGTGGCTTGTATTTCATCAAATTATTCCTTAAAGACTGAATGTTTGCCATTACAATAGTCGGCAAGGGAATCCTTGAGATGCTGCTTCTTCAATCTTTGACGCAGGCCACCCTTCTTTACTCTTTTCCGCGTTTTCCATATTTTTGATTCGTCATTGTTCTGAATGGCATTTTCCATAAAGCCACCATCGTTCAGAAAGGGTGGCGATCTTATCAAATCCACTTCACATTGAGCATAGTAAGGCCGATGCCACTGAAGCAGAAATACACCGCTGTACTGGAGCTTTGCAGTAGGTCTCACATGCGTCATATAAAGGCATGAGAAACAGTAAAATTCAAATTGCAGCTATAAGCGGTAACTCCATCTTCACCTTCCACACAGATATAGTTCATCGGTTTATGTTTTAACTACCATTTTCAAAAATAACAAAAACGCACAATAAACACAAACACAAAAATACATTCACATGCGCTTACAATCTTTGTTGCCAGTCGCAGCATGCGCAGCGCCACCCCCACTCCCAGTGTATGCTTTGCCTCTGTTACAAGTCCATTCCTCTGAGTCTGTGTGTGTTAGTTAGAATAGTCTTTGTGTAATAGTTAGATTCGTTCATGTCGTAAAACAGCGCAATAAAGTCTCATCTATATTAAAGTGAAATCGCCTGCTATTCATTTACTCATGGTCCGAGTCCCTCAACTTGCAGATTTCGTTACCCTGCTCTAGGCCTGGACAATAATTCAATATCAATATATTTCGCGATATAAATTTTTTCAATAACGGTGATATGATTCTTAAACACATTTCCGATATTTCGATATACATTAAAACATTTGTCACTTACTGACGTTCAGGGCGCAGGAGTCAGTTTGTTGTATTCAAGCCGAGGAGAATGAGCAGAACATAACTAGCTACGTGCGTGATGACGTAAACCACAGGCACGCAGCCAGTGCTCGGCAGTGTTAGGCTAAGCTCCAACACGGCAAGTTTTAGCTATAAAATGAGTACCCCAGACCGCAATACAAATGTGACTGAGCGAGCTTCCACAAGTGAAGAGAAAGGAGAGGAAAGACTAATTCAGTGGTATGGAAGTGGTTTGGCTATCTAAGCTCTGATAAACTTCAGGTTTCAGTGCGCTGCAAAATGTGCCGGAGAGTGGTGCCGACTAGCAGCAGGAACACATCAAATCTGTTCCACCATCTGAAGTAGTTCCACCCGATAGAATATTCTGAGAGTCAGAAGATGAGGCATCATAAAGGTTTAAGCCAACCTGTCTCTGAAATATCACCGCGACCCACATCCTCATCACCAGCTGTGTCAAAAGAGAAACTGATGCAGCAAACGCGGATCGCTGCATTCATGCCTCAGGACAAACAGTCTAAACGATATAAAGACATTACTAAGGCTGTCACAAACTTTTTGGCTAAGGACATGATGCCGTTTAGTACGGTAGAAAATGTGGGCTTCAGGAAAATGATGTCAGTCATCAACCCCAGATACGAGCTCCCTGGCCGGAAATATTCTTCCCGCACAGCTATACCTGCACTTTACGGTGAAGTTAGGGAAAGGGTGCTGGAGCAACTGAAGTCAGGGTCATATTTTGCGACCACAGCTGACCTGTGGTCAAGCCGAACCTCGGAACCATACTTGAGCCTGACGGTACACTTTATTGACCAAGATTGGAAGCTTGTCAGCTTATGTCTCCAGATGGTTTACTTTCCCGAGGATCACACGGGCGAAGCAATTGCAGCCGGACCTACGGACGCGCTCGCCTCGTGGGGACTCGGCGAGGAGCGCCAGGTCTGCATCACCACAGATAGCGGGACCAATATCATCAAAGCCGCTGAGTTGAACAGATGGAGAAGGCTACAATGCTTCGGGCACCGACTGAACTCCGCTATTGGTAAGTTATACACAGTTAATATACATTTGAGTATTATGTTAAGTTATTTTGCTTATGGCATGAGGATATATTACTACAATCATTGCAGTAACAAATAGGCGATATGCTTAACACAAAATAGGCCTAACCTCAATGTAGCTTATCAGTGCTTGTATGCTCTTGATAGCCATTTTTATATTCTTTATATTTGTTTATAGTATGTTTATATTCACACAATTTTATGCTTGCTATGTGGTTGTTGCATGCCATGTCATAAGAAGTTCATTGAGCATGTGTTATAATGTGCATTTGATTTGATAATTAAAACACTTGAGTTGAGGTGCTCTGTGTTGTGTAGGCTATGATTTCATGTGATTTCATTCCCCTAGTTTAAGTGACTGAATAGGCTATTCATTTATTCTTTAATTAAGACATACATATTTGTATGGATTTATACATACAGCAGTTATATTAATAAGATTCAAAGGTGTTTTACTGGCATGGAAACAGATGTTTACTTTGCCAAATCAGATGTGAAATAAAACCAACAAAATGTACATAAGCAGAAGAATTGTGATTTTGCTGTAAGAATAATAAATAAAATTTTGTAGTTAAAATACAAATGAGAACTATATATTGCAATATTTTTTTCTCTCTCTGTGTACAGAGAAAGTTCACCAAGACAAGCGAGTGGACAGAACAGTTGGGGTCTGTAAAAAAAGGTGGTGGCTGCCTTCTCCTACTCCTGGAAGAAGAAACGGGACCTTGCAGCTGCTCAGGAGAAGTATCACTTGCCACAGCACAAGCTCATCAGTGAAACCCCAACAAAATGGGGCTCCCGTCAACAAATGGTGAGGCGGGATCTGGAGCAGAAAAGGGCCGTCACAGAGGTCCTCTCAAAAGACAAGAAGACCAGGTCGCTGGTTCCTACTTGGCAAGATGTGGACGTTTTAGAGTCTATAGATGCAGCTCTAAGCCCGCTCCTTGAATTCACCTATGCCTTGTCCGGTGAGTCCTATGTCAGTGTGTCATTCCTAAAACCAGTGATGCATCTCTTCAACACCTCCATCTTGAAGAAGCAGAGGATGACACAGACCTCACCAGGACCATAAAGACAACAGTGATGGGATACCTGAATGAAAAGTATGATGACCCAGCCACGGATGATCTACTTGACATGGCATGCCTCGTTGACCCAAGATTCAAGCTTCAGTACACTCAGGAGGAGAAGAGAGAATACATCAAAGAGAAAGCTGTGTTGGAGATGCTGAAGGGAGAGAGAGCTGTTGTGGTAAGGGAAGAGGAGTCCAGAGAAGAAGCCATGGGAGATGCTTCTTCAGCAGTGACACCAGCAAAGAACACAAAGTGGTCTCTGGCTAGCTTTTTTTCAAACAGGTCCACCAGTACCAACACAGAAGGCTTGCGTGTACAGCAGGCAGTTGAGAGGGAGCTCAGCAACTACCTTCTGTCTCCAGATGCTGACAATGACTCAAATCCTCTGGATTGGTGGAAAGTCTCTCATAAGAACTTCCCCAGAGTAAGCCAAATGGCAAAACATTACTTGTGTATTCAAGCCACAAGCTCCCCCTCTGAGAGGGTTTTTAGTAAGGTGGCAATATTGTCACATGTAGAAGGGCATCTTTGAAGCCAGATAATGTAGACCAGCTTGTATTTCTTGCCAGAAACCTCTAGAGCCTGTCATAGGGTGTCATCAACTCCCAACAATGTCCCTGCCCCAGCAACATGTGTAGTTGTTATTGCTCACACTTTTTCTGTTTTCTTCAGCAACTCTGAGCATTTTTCATATTTTTTTTTTTTTATCCTGGCTGAAGCACTTTAATTTCAGTCTATAAGAATAAAATAATCAGCCTATGTTGTAGTTTAAAGTGAAAGATATTAATATTGACAAAGGTGAGAGTTTTATGTTTATTTGACGGTGATTTCACATTTCTTGTTTGTATGAAGGTTAAATTCAAATAAAAGGTGAACGTTCATTTATTTGTTCCATTTATATTGCTAAATTATTATATAGTTTTATAGGACGAGAAGTTTACAGAAGTTTGAAGGTACAGACATCTGTTGTGGGCGTCCTTGGCAGTTTTTCTGAGGCTTTATATTCATATCGATATCGGAATTATATCGTATCGACTGAAATTAAGAAATTTATCGTGATATACATTTTGACCATATAGTCCAGCCCTACCCTGCTCAGAAATATTGCATCATCACTAGAAGGTATTACCATCAGAGGCCACAAGAGTAATAACTTTCAGAATCAGTATGTAACCAGCTACTCAAAGACTGGCCACTATTATAGGTAACCACAGATTCTCATGACAGTAATGAGTAGTCAAGGTATCTAGATGTTCAGAATTTGTCCAGATCAGAAGATCATAGGTTCACTCGCTGAAGCCAAAAGTTGGATTACGACAGTGAAATAGCACCACAAAGCACAGCTTAGTTTAACTGCATATATTAAATGCAATGCATGATAAGAACAAGTGCAATGGCAAAGTAATAAAATGGAAAAGTGGGATCCCAATTATACAAAAGAAGAAAAGTATCAAATTAATAAAGAGATCAGTACAGTTGTGAGTGCACTCAAATTAGACTAGACCCAGGTCTGTTAAAATAAAAGTTCACAGTCCATCGATTGCTCCGATATTGGATTAATGCAGGGTGGGTGTGTCCCTCCAGGGAAAGACAGTGTCGGTGTGCACACAGTTCTACCTGACCCCTTGGGCCAAGGGGAAATAGATCAAGGCTCTCTGGCTCAGTGTCTCTAGGTTGCAACCTCCTAGCTACAACCAGGCTCTATATCAAGTGGGGTTGGCTCGCCATCCAGTACAGGAACAGTTTCTCCAAGGATCTCCACCGCCAGTTCAGACTCCACCAGTAACTGCGATCACTCAACATCTGAATCCAACAATAAAACCTAACCTATGTGGAGTAGATCAACATAAAACTACCTCACAGCTAACACTATTGACATTGCTGTCACAGGCTAAGGCTAGTATCAGTAAACGCATTCAAAATACACTAAATAGCCCTAAATGAATGAAGTGCATGAAAACCAGCTCTCTGTTAGCATTCACTAATATTAGGGTCAACAGGCCGCTATACCTCAAGGGCGCAACGTTTAATACACACAATTTAACACTCGACGTAAAACACAGTTGCAAAACATAACTCAAAGGAGCTACTCCACTCACCAGCAGTAGCTGTCCAGAATACCATGAAATATCCCGTTTTACCATTAAATACATTTCTAGTATGCCAACAGGGATAATACACTTTAGCCGTTGGCTTACATTTAGTTTACAGCAGCACAGGGCATGGTTGCTAGTGCTGTTTACATGTAGGTCAATGGGCATAAAATGGCGGACATTAGCATATAGGTTAGCAGAACATAAACTCACCAGTGCAATGGAACAGCACGTTAGCTTGAGCATGCCCTCCAAATTAGACTCTCTTGTGGTATTCCACACTGTTAGTAGTTTACACCCGTAACAGAAAGTAAGTATCAATATACCGCATCACTTCCCACCTCCCTAACGATCGTGAATGGCTGAGAGGCGGGCCTAACCATTCTATTGCCTGGGATGTAGTAACACTCAACCTTACAGGCTAATGTCCCAAAAACAATATGCTCTCGTATTGGATGATAAAGGTTTACAAAAAAAAACTCCCTTTTAGTTCACAAGCGATCTTTTCAGCATAACGCGCTTCCACGGTTATCACACAAAATGTGTAATCACTTGTACATAACATTTATTGCATATTTATTTTACTTATGGCCTATTTTACTTCTGGGTTACAAGTACAGTGTCTCACAAAGTTACGCTGGATGAATAAATTGGTTGGCTGTTATTTGGTTCTAGCAATATTTCCCTAAATCAAATTAAGATTCCTAGGGAGCTAAGGCTTTCCTATATGTATTGATGGAGAACATGGGTAACAAAATTTTACTATCAAAATTTTCTTTAAATACAATGGTGGAGAATTCAACAAATAAATCTACATAACATTTTTGGTATTTGGCAGACACCCTTATCCAGGGCGATTTACATATAGCTCACTCGCATCCAAGCAACTGAGGGTTAAGGGCCTTGCTCAAGGGCCCAACAATGGCAGCTTGGCAGTATTGTGGTTTGACCTCATGACTTTCTGAGCAGTAGACCAACATCCTAACCACCGAGCTACCACTGCCCTAAACCAAATAGCTAGTTTTTCCTACATTTCCACATCGACATTGTTAGATTTCCATGTATCCCAGGAATCTCAGATTATGCTTGTCAGATCTTCCGTCATGCCTTCCAGCCTGTTCTACAATTACTTCTATTAACTTTTAGTTCTGTGCTGCTATGAGCTAGAAAGTGTGGTTTGCCTCAGAGCGTTTCAGATCGATCTGGGGAGCCTAAGTGAACACACACGGACACATGCATGCTCAAATAGACATCAGAGATTATTCATGCAAACCAAGAGTATTTATACACATTGATAACAAGCAGTGCGTGGACAGTTTCTACTGGTCCAGGTGTCAGACAGATCAGATTTAAACAAAACACACAGCACATAGTCATAATACAAAATAAGTCCTGTGTCATGTTGACACGGAAATACATGTGTATTTCAAGGATATAGCTATAATCAAGGATAGCAGTTGATCAGCTTATTCAAAGAGGTAATTAAATGAATACATTCATAACAGGTATTTGATAGCAGTTCATAATACAAGAGTACATGATAAGAGAATTTCCTTTCAGACATGGTCTCAGTGGTCTTTTGATCTCAGTCACGTTCAAGGGATCTAAGACGGCGCCAGTGTACCTCTCGTAGCTTTCCCGTCTATTACAGTTTGTTCTATCTGTTATGTCTGTGCGTCTGGCATCTGTGCTGTTTTTACTGTGTATCGTGCCACACTGGTACCATGTAGATTCAATGGTGACCTATGATCGTCAAGCTTTGCTTAACATCAGAAGCCGTATGGGAGCTCATCTGCGATTTTGTCCTACTCTGTATTCTCGTTTTCAATCCTCGTCCAGCCGACCTGCGGTGGAGTGCGCTCACCGGCTACCTTGCTGCTTTCCTCCTCTAAGGAAGCGCCGCAGGAATAGAGGGAATCGTGCTGGGGTTCGGGTGAGAATCAGATGGACAATCACTTCTTCCATACAATCGATTGAGTTTCCCTTAAGCTTGGAAGGGCTCCACTTGACGCGACGGTCATGGGATTACAGATATGTTTTTCACCTGCCTATTTTCCCGGACTTCCTACATTCGTCCAATTGTTTTGCTCCTCCACGGTTACGGATTCGTCAGAGAAGAGTGAACTGTTCAAATCTCCACCAACTGGAATTCGTTTCACCGGATCGGACCTCATTACCTCAGTCTCTTCTGAATATGGCCCTGGTTAACAGTAGGTCCGTGTGCAACAAAACTTTTATTTTAATTGACTTTTCTGCCAGACATAACTTGGATATTTTATTCCTGACGGAGACCTGGGTTAGTCCTGGTGAGTCAACAGTCTTCGAGGAACTCTGTCCGCCAAACTGTTGTTTTATTAGTACTCCAAGGCCTTCTGGTGAAGGCGGTGGGGTTGCTATGGTTTTTAAACAGTCACTGAACATTCGGAGAGTTTCTGTTAGGATTTACTCGTCGTTTGAGGTACGGTGTGTTGTGTTGGAGTCGACCTCTTCCATGCTATTCTGTGCTTTGATCTATAGGCCACCTAACCTGGACAATGCCTTTTTAAGTGATTTTTGTGATTTTTTTTTTTTTTTACTTCTATTGTTCCGTTGTATGATTGTATGTTGTTATTGGGTGATTTTAATGTGCGTGTCTGCTGCCCTGGTCGACCCTTGGTTACTGAATTTTGGAATATCTTGGGTTCCTTTGGTCTTATTCAACATATAAATCAGGCAACACACCTCCTAGGTCATATTCTAGACCTTATATTGTCATATGGAACCGCTGTTGATGATGTTAATATTGAAGATGCGTCCTTCTCTGATCACAAGCCTATTGTATTTAATGTCCCTGCTGTGAGCTCTGCCGTTGTGACCAGGCCTTCAGGATATTATTCTCGTTGTATTAATTCTTTCACTGCCTCTCAGTTTAGTGAAAGTTATCTAGCTAATGCTGTTGAAACATCTATCTTGAGTGCTGCAGAGCCTTCTTCTGGCCCTGATGATTGGTTGCCTTATTTTACACATTTTGTTCCAATATATTAGATTCCATTGCCCCTTTTAAGCTGAAACAACCAAATCGTAAATCTTATTACTGGCTGGACAATAATACTCGTTCTCTCAAACAGGCTTCGTCAGTGAAGACGAAGCATGATCATTTAACTGTGTCTTTCCAGATTTTTAAAGATTGTTTGTTTAAGTTTCAGAGTGCATCAAAGTCAGCTAGGTCTAGGTATTTCTCTGACTTAATTACTACACACTGTCATAGACCAAAGATCTTAATCACCACGATAAATTCAATTATTAGTCTGAGTTGCCAATTCCATGGGGAACCCTCGGCTGAACTTTGTGAGAAGTTTTTTAAGTTTTTTGCTGATAAAGTAATTACCATTCGTTCTTCCTTCACTTCACAGTTCTCAGACCTGTCCCCGAATTCACTGGCTTTACCGGTTTCATTTGATCAATTTGAACACGTTTCTCTAAAGGAACTGTGTGATCTGGTTAACCAGGTGAAAATATCATCCACGCCACTTGATGTTGTTCCCGCTGTGATTATGAAAGCAACTTTTTCTGAAATTGGCTCCAGTATGCAAGTGTTGATAAATTCTTCTTTGGATGCTGGGGTGGTCCCAAATTGCTTTAAGCATGCTATTGTTCAACCTTTGCTTAAGAAACAGGGTTTGGATGAAGGTTGCCTTAATAATTATCGGCCTGTCTCTAAGCTACCATTTCTGTCAAAGCTGCTAGAGAAAATAGTACAGACACAATTGCTCCTGTTTTTAAATTCAGCTATGTTATTTGAACCTTTACAATCTGGTTTCACTGCTTTTCATAGCACGGAGTCTGCTTTGTTAAAAGTGTCCAATGACATTTTACTCACAGTGGATGCTGGAAAAAATACTGTGTTGATGCTACTAGATCTTACAGCTGCCTTTGATACTGTAGACCATAACATACTTCTCTGGCGCTTAGAGCATCTGTTTGATATCGAGGGTACCGCCCTACAATGGCTCAGCTCATATCTTAAGGACAGGTCTTTCTTGGTAGCGTTGGGTAATTTCTCCTCTTCTTCTAGTCCTATTATTAGTGGTGTTCTTCAAGGCTCCATTCTGGGCCCACTTCTTTTTAACTTCTATATGAGGCCGTTGGGGAATATTATTAGGGCACACAATGTCTCTTTTCATTTATATGCTGATGATACCCAGTTGTACATTCCATTGAAAGCTGGTGACTCCATTCAGCCATTGCTGGACTGTCTGGACGACATTAAAAAATGGTTAAATAATATTCTCCAACTTAATGAAGACGAAACTGAAATAATTGTTTTTTGGCCCCCTGAGATTCAGAGATGGTCTCATTAACGAGCTCCATAATCACTTCCCCTCAAATTCTTCACAGGTTAGGAACCTTGGCTTCATTCTGGACTCAGAATTATGCTTAACCAAGCAGATAAATTCGGTGGTTAAGACTAGTTTTTTTTCAACTACGGATTATTTCGAAACTCAAAACATTTTTGTCTTTCCAGGATTTGGAGAAGGTTATTCATGCTTTCATTACTACTTGTTTAGATTACTGTAATTCATAATACTTGGGTCTTCCTCAGTCATCTCTGGCTTGTCTTCAGATGGTTCAGAAAGCAGCTGCAAGGCTGTTGACTAGGGCAAAGAAGTTTGATCGTGTCACCCCAATTTTAGCATCGCTTCATTGGCTCCCAGTCCATTTTAGGATTCAGTTTAAGATTCTGATGTTTGTTTTTAAAACTCTTAATCAAGCTCCTTCCTATCTCAAGGATCTTCTTAAACCACATTCATCAAACAGATTTTTAAGATCTTCTGATAGGTTTCTTTTGTGTGTCACTCACTCCTGGTTAAAAACAAAGGGGGATAGAGCTTTTTCTGTTGCTGCCCCCCGTCTATGGAATCAACTGCCGTTGGACATCCACCTTACACCTTCCATTACCACTTTTTAAAAGAGGCTTAAAACATCTCTTCTGCCAGGCTTTTTGATCAAATTTATTAATTTTTACTATTGTCTACTGTCTGTTTTTATTTGGTCTTATTCTGTTTCTATTTTACTTTCCTTACTCTGTTCAGCACTTTGGTCAGCTTTGCTGTGTGAAACGTGCTATACAAATAAATTTTACTTACTTAATTTTACTTACATGGATCACCCTGCAACAAGCAATCAGCCTTAATAAAAAAAAATAAAAACAAATTAATATAAAAAAAAAAGGTCAATGCTGGGTTTCTGAGGTGGGGGGGGGGGGGGGGGGCAACCATCCAAAGCCGGAGAAGGTCATGGAGCTGGGGAAACCAGCTCCCAAATTTACCATGAGAGTGAGAAGCCAACCAGCACAGTCAGGAACCTTGGGGTGAGGTTTGATGACAGGTTGACTTTTACAGACCACATTTGAACAACTGCACGGTTTTGTAAGTTCCTTCTGTACAACATAAGGAAAATCAGACCCTATCTCACCGAACAGGCTACACAGCTAATAGTCCAGGCTCTTGTCATCTCAAAACTGGACTATTGTAATACACTACTCCCTGGCCTCCCAGCCAGCTCAATCAAAAGATTCAGAGTGCAGCAGCATGCCTCGTCTTCAACCAGCCCAAAAGTACCCATGTCACACCCCTCTTCATCTCCCTCCTCTGGCTTCCTGCAGCTGCCCGTATCAAATTCAAGGCCTTGACGCTTGTGTACAAGACCTTCTCTTGAACAACACCCCCCTACCTCAACGCTCTCCTTGAGGCTTATATTCACTCATGCAATCTGCAATCGGTTAATGATCGATGCTTAGTAGTACCTACTCAGTGTGGCTCAAGGTCCATATCCAGAACCTTCAAACCAACTGTCCCTCAGTGGTGGAATGAACTTCCAACTTCTATCCGGAAGAATCAGTCAGATAGCTGTCAGAATCAGTCACTAGCTGTTTTTTTGAAAATAAAGACCAACCTCTTCCGTGAGCACTTACCCAACTCCTAAAATGTTAACCTCCCCATTATTTATCTCTCTCTCTCTCTCTCTCTCACACACACACACACACACACACACACACACACACACACACACACCTTACTCTGGCTCTTAGAGACTGGTGCATGGTAGCACTACTTGTATTGTTCTCTGCTTGAAATATCGCTTTGCTTATATTTCCTCATTTGTATGTCACTTTGGATAAAAGTGTCTGCTAAATGAAAAAATGTAAATCTTTATATTTTGAATGCAGGCCCAATAAGAGACATTTGAATCTTTGTCTTCCTAGGTCATTGTGTGTATGTTTGCCAAAGTTGCCAATTAGGGGCCCTGTCTCAGGAGGAGGATTTTGCAAGTTCAAATTAGATTACTTTAGATTTAACATTTCTTGCCAGAACATGTTGAAAAGCAACGATTATTTTATTCCAATTTTTCCTTTTCCAACACTGGTTTGACTTCACCCGAGAATGGCCAAAACTCCCATTCAATGATTTGGGACAGTGTGCATCATTCAAAACAACATTCAAATATTCTCTTTCACAGCTGCTTCTAAGTTCAGTCCTGCTGTTTAACCATGAAATCTTCTCCATCCCTGTACCTTTCTGCAGGTATCTCTGGCTCCGGAGCTGCACATTTCTGATTCGTGGTTGCGGGTCTCACCAAACTGCCCAGAATTTGATAGCGGGTTATAATGCTCACCTCTCTCTCTGCCTCTCTGCTTTCCCCTCACCCCAACCGGTCAAGGCAGATGCCTGAGCCTGGTTCTACAGGAGGGTTCTTCCTTTTAAAAGGGAGTTTGCCATCCCATTGTCACCACAGGCTTGTGCAGAGTGAATTGCTGGGTTGCCCTCCTTAATATTGTAAGGTCTTGAGCTAACCATTTGAAGTGCAATTAGAGGACTTGTGTTGTGATTTGGTGCTATACAAAATACAATTGAGCTGATCTAAATTGAACAAAAATTAATTAGAATTCATTAAATATAGTTGTGCAACAATGATTGGCACCCCTATGAATTCATATGAGAAATATATTCATTGATATTTTACATTTCGTTACTACACCTGGGTGACTAGGAACAGGAAATTGTTCAACCATGACTTCCTGTTTCACAGGGGTATAAATACAAGGTAACATAGGCCAAATTCCCTTAGTCATTCATAATGGGTAAGACCAAGGAATATAGCTGTGCAGCAAAAGGTTGTTGAGCTTCACAAAATGGGAAGTGGCTATAAGAAGATAGCAAAAAAAAAAAAAAAGACCACATCAAAATGGAGACAAAAATAGATTACTGTCCACAAAATCAAGCTCCTGCCATGATCATCCCAGTCCCCATAGAACACCTGTGGGGAAGAGTAGAGTCCACCAGCATGGACCTCAAAGTTTGAAAGATCTGGAGAGATTCTGTATGGCGGAATGTTCTCAGATCCCTTGCTATGTATTCTCCAACCTCATCAGGCATTGTAGGAGAAAACTCCGAGCCATTATCTTCATAAAGGGAGGTAGCACAAAGTATTGACTAAAAGGGTACCAAAAATTGTGGCACACATTTAAGATTTTTTGTTTTTTGTTTTTTTGTTGTTTTGCTTTTTTTATAAACCCATGTTTTGTTTGCATTTGTTTGATATCCATGAGAGCAGAGTATTTTTGTGAATTTTTTGAATAAAAAGAAAAAAAAATTAACAAAATTTCACAGCCTTCTTTGCTCATATTTACCAAGGGTGCCAATATCACTGAAGGGCATTGTAAATAAATTAGTTTTACTTTAAAACTAATCCTTGATAGTATGGTGTCTTCCTTTAACATGCCTTAACTCATTGTTTCATATTAAAATTAAAATATTTTTTCTGGTATTAGTATGATTATTCATTGCACTTCTATTTTATTTCTGTGTTCCACCTGGATATAACCTGCAACATGCAACGCGGAATCAACGGCTGCGTGTGTGGATTGTACGACTTTGTGCTCGCAGTGCGCTATGGAGTTTCAGCGTCTTGGCCTTGTGAGTGTGCACTCAGTGACGATGGCCCTAAGGTACACTACACGCCAGCTTCTGAATTTAAAACAGAGCTCTTATTGCCTAGCCAAAGACTCTTACAGAATCTGTTGAGACGCTGGATTGCTACGTCCTAAATGATATATCCATTGGGGTTTGAGGCTCAGTTTTGCTGCGTATTACTCTCCTGACATCTTTGTCTCTACCTGTCGACGTAAAACCAACAAACTGCTCCCTACTGGTGTTGATCACAGTAATTTAATATCGGTTCACCGCATGGAGATTAAACCACTGTCGTCTCCGCTTCAGAGCCTGGCCTATGCCGCATTATTCAATGCGCGATCCGTGAATAACAAGGCGCCGCTTTTATCGGATTTTCTTACAGATAAAAAGCTGGACTTCTTGTTTTTAACTGAAACCTGGCATAAAGAAAATGATGGACTCCTGTTTAACCAGATCTCTCCAGCGGGCTTTGGAGTATTAGATCTCTCAAGGTTATCTGGCAGAGGCGGAGGCATTATTGTGGTTTACAACCTGAAGTTCAACATAAGCTCTGTGTCCGTTCCCCAGTTTTCATCATTTGATTGCCTGGTCTTGAGTATTTCCGCTCCTATATCTACCATCATCGCTACAGTCTATAAACCACCTAAGGCATACATGCAGCTTTTATGTCGGAGTTTGCTGACTTCCTGTCAATGTTGAGAATGAAGTTTGACAGGATTCTAATTGTGGGAGATTTTAACATTCATGTGGACTGGAGTGACTCTGTGGTGGTTAAGGAATTTCTGTCGCTAATTGTTTTAGCTTCACACAGTTTGTAACTGACCCGACTCATAAGGGCCATGTACCAAAGAAAGAAAATGTTTCCGTGGATCATTTTAACAATTTTCATCCCATTTCAAATTTTTCGATTTTGGCAAAAATACTTGAGCGTGTTGTTGCCTCTCAACTATGTAAGCATCTTACAATTAATAACCTCTTTGAACCCCTTCAGTCAGGTTTTTGTAAATTTCACAGTACTGAAACGGTGTTGGTCAAAGTTACCAATGACTTGTTGATGGCCTCTGATTCTGGTGCTACATCCATTCTTATTCTTCTTGATCTTAGAGCTGCTTTCGATACTGTTGATCATGGTCTTTTACTTACTTGTCTTGAAGGTGTTTTTGGTGTGTCTGGGACAGTTTTAACTGGTTTAAATCCCATTTTACTGACCGTTCTCAGTTAATTTCTACAGGTCGGACACTAGCTCTGTGCTCACTGGTGTTCCTCAGGGTTCAGTTTTGGGCCCTTTACTCTTCAATATTTATCTATCTCCACTTGAGCATCTGCTGCGATTGCTCGACCTCCATTATCACTTTTATGCTGACGATACCCAAATCTATATTCACTAAAAATCTGGGGAAAACCTTGATGTTTGTTTTCTTTCTGAATGTATTTCTGAGATAAAAACATGGATGAACAATAACTTTGTGCCTGAACAGCGGGAAAACCGAAGTCACGCTTATAGGCTCCTGTCATCAAATTCGCAAAGCTGGTCCACTGTCTCTGTTTGTTGATGGCTCTGTTCTAGAGACCCAAAGTAAAATGAGGAACCTTGGAGTAATTTTTGATACCAGCCTCACATTTGATTTTTTTGTTCAGAGCACTGTGAAGGCATCCTTTTTTCACCTGAGAAATATAGCTAGACTGCACCCAATGCTAAATTTCTCTGTGGCTGAAAAACTGAAACTCATTTGTTGTCACTCGGCTGGATTACTGCAACGCCGTTTTAGCCGGAGTTTCTCAATCCACAATCAACAAATTGCAATATCTTCAAAACTCTGCCGCCAGGATCCTGACGGGAATCAGGAAATGTGAACATATTACTCCTGTTTTGGAGTCCTTACACTGGCTCCCGGTCAGGTTCCATGTCGATTTTAAGATCATGATGTTGACATACAAGGCACTACATGGCTTGGCTCTGCATTACTTATCTGGTTTATTAATCCCTTACACCCCAAATCGCAGACTACGCTCCTCGCAGTACAATTTGTTGACTGTTCCACAAACCCACCTAAAATCTATGGGTGACAGGGCTTTTTCTGACTATGCTCCTTCATTTTGGATCTCTCTTCCTCCTGAACTCAGGGAAGCTCAGACTTTTGGCATTTTTAAAGCTTTACTTAAGACACACTTTTTTAAACTTGCATTTGTCTGCTGATGTCTTTTTTATTAGTATTTTATAATATTATTAACGTTGTTGTTGTTATTAACTTTCATACGTTTTATTTTTCTGTGTACTGCTTATTTTGTGTACAGCGCTTTGAGAAGCTGCTTTTAAAGGTGCTTTATAAAATAAAGCTTATAATAATAAATTATCATTATTATTATTATTATTACTGTAGAGTGTTACCCAATACTTAAAAAGTCTGCTGTTGCACACCAAAATTTACTAAGAAGTGTGGGTCAAAAATCTGATGATCTAAGATGCAGAGTTTGAGCCAAACACAACTTATTGTTTTTATTACTAACAAATTTATGAATACTGTTTCCTGGTATTTCACCTAAATTACATTAAAATTAGTCACACAAAGACTCAAAATTGTGGAAGGGAGGGGAAGGGGAAGCCTACACTCCATACTCAGAACTTGGCTACAGACTGACACTTAGTGAACACTACCAGGAATTTCACCTCTTTCATGTGGCCTCTGTAGGATTGAACCAGGCAGCAAAGATGAAAACAGAGATAAGACATTCCACTTAGACAGCCCCAAACCCCAATTCAAAGATGCTGTCGCAACTGTTGCCCACAGGTCTGGAGTGGATGTACAAACACCATTAATGATCATTAGCAGCCTTTGTCAGAGGGGCCACCTGGCCCAATGTTGCAGTAAAACCATAAAATCATCCACCCACTCCCAGAATGCCACAAGCAGGTTGAGATACCAGCCTTATCACAGATTCACCAAGATCAGATGATCAGTCCAAGGCTAACGCATTACCCGTGATAACCTTCACAGAGTAGAACATAAAAAAGGGGGCGACCCCCCCCCCCCCTTTGTTGAATCAGCACATTCCACCATCAGAGCACTTCACATAAGCCATCAATGAAAATTTATACATCTTTAAAACCACTGCAGTCACCTATTTTCTGCCATGTTTCCTTCCATTTTCTTCATGTTTATAACCATAAAGTTACCACTAATTGCTCCATTTATTTACCATGTGTACTCGGGAAAGTGGTGTAATAATTAGATATTTGGTGGTTATGTTTAAATGTGGTTTATGCTGTTTTCTTATGGGTTTTTTTGTGCTCGTTTGTTTACTGTTCAAGGATTGTCAAATCTTGTAAACAAGATTGCCACTCCAGAGTTCAAAAATTACGTTGCAGGTTCTATTGAACGGTGTGTCAACAAAACCTAGAAAGACCAAGCGTAAAACAGTCGCTCAGATCCATGGAATAGGTAGAGTGACGTCTCCAACGCCCAAGCGCAAGTGATCAAGATCTCCCCCAGGAATGACAGATGGTATGTAGCACGTATTTACATAAACAAATAAATAAATAAATAAATAAATAGTGTTTTATCATCCTAATTCGTACAGATATCCTAATTCATGTTGACTTTTTTTCCAGAGTCAGTTGTGAATGAACGGGCTGTCTCTGAACCGCACGCTATAGACTCTGGTTTGAGTTGGGATCACGAGTTGTTAGAATCGTGGGACGCTTGTGCATTTTCCCCAGCTCCTGGAGAAACACGTGCCAGCGAATGTCTGACTGTGGGGAAGGACGACTCTGAGATTCTGCCTTCAAATCAAGAAGCTTATGGTTGCGAGTCGCCGGCTATTATAGACAACAACAGAGACTTGTCTGAACTGATACGATCCGGGTTTAAGACCATCGAGGGGCATATTGTGGGGATTGAAAAGAGTTTTGCTGGCTTCGCAGAACGTCTGGACAACCTGGAGAAGAAACAGCGTTTTTACAATCAATCTGTGACGGAAACATTACAACGACACACCATCAAGCATAAACACATTATAGCTACCCAGAGGCTCCTTGCTGGGCAGATTCACCGCGCTGGCCACGAACAATATTTGACAACCGAGTTGTAGCTTGTACAATTAGTTAAAAACAAGAAACTCGGGTGAGTTGTACAATACATGCGAGCAGTAATTAAATCTAGAAAATGCAGTGACGACGGTTTGTGTTCCTTTGTACAGCGCGGTAACACAGACATTACAGTATTTAATTTGGAGAATGGAGGATCTGAATAGACCTGAGTCTACCACTGATACATTGTTGGAATTATTAAACATGGCTAGATCAATGGCTGAGGTTCATGCAGAATCGGTACCAAATTCGTCGTTAGATCATGATTCAAATTCACACCAGGTGGGGTGGGGGTCAGACTGTGAATCGTATCTCCTGTCAACTCTCTCCAGCCTGGGCATCACTGGAACGGTTCTGCGCTGGGGGGAATCCTATCTCTCTGACAGATCCTTCAAGGTATCGTGGAGGGGAGGTATTTCTGAAACTCAGCAACTCACAACTGGCGTTCCACAGGGGTCAGTTCTGGGTCCACTCCTCTTTTCTATCTACACTACATCTCTAGGGCAGGTGGTTGAGTCTCATGGCTTCTCATATCATTGCTATGCTGATGACACCCAGCTCCATTTGTCCTTCCAGCCTGACGATCCATCCGTCTCTGCACGCATCTCTGCTTGCCTTTCGGACATCGCACTGCTGTTGCTTTCAGGCCTCCCAGCCAGCTCCATCAAACCCCTTGAGATGATTCAGAATGCTGCAGCGCGCCTCGTCTTCAACCAGTCCAAGAGAACCCATGTCACACCCCTCTTCATCTCCCTCCACTGGCTTCCTGTAGCTGCCCACATCAAGTTCAAGGCATTGATGCTCACCTACAAGACCTTGTCTGGAACAGCACCCTCCTACCTCAACTCTCTGCTGAAGGCCTACGTTCCCTCTCGCAATCTGCGATCGATTAGCGACCGACGTTTAGCAGTTCCAACTCAGCGTGGCGCAAGGTCCCTTTCCAGAACCTTCACACTAACTGTTCCTCAGTGGTGGAATGCACTTCCAATCTCAATCCGGACCGCAGAATCTCTCACCATCTTCAAAAAACAGCTAAAGACCCACCTCTTCCATGAACACCTAACCAACTCGTAATAATAAAAAAAAATGCACTTACACCTCTACTCTGCACTTTGCTTCTTCTGGAATTCAATTAATAGATCTTGTATGGTAGCACTTCTTGTATTGTTCTCTGCTTGATATATCGCTTTGCTTGTATCTTTCTCATTTGTAAGTCACTTTGGATAAAAGCATCTGCTAAGTGAATAAATGTAATGTAAATGTAATGTATCGATCGTTTAATCCTTCGAAGACAAATTTTGGGTTATCCGAATCCACTATTGAATCTAGAGAGGGTGGCGATGTTGGTTGTTATACAGTGGTACCAAAACTCAGATTTAATAGTTTGGAGATACGCTGTCATATAAATATGCATGTGATAACTGCTCCAGACCTGGCTGCGTACGCTATATTTCTGCATGATATCATGTCTGAAATAGTGTCGTTT
Organism: Ictalurus furcatus; assembly: GCF_023375685.1. Taxonomy (NCBI): domain Eukaryota; kingdom Metazoa; phylum Chordata; class Actinopteri; order Siluriformes; family Ictaluridae; genus Ictalurus; species Ictalurus furcatus. The sequence continues at coordinate 203,275 of NC_071266.1, forward strand.
TCCATACTGCTGGCCGGTGATGGGGGTTTGATCAACATTACCTTGAGAGGCCCTAGTCTACCCTCTGATGTTAACGCTGTCTTGTCACCTGACAACAATTATGATGTGTACATATTCGCAAACCAGGTTGAGAACATTATGCAGAGCAATTTTGACGTGCAGGCTGATGACTGTCTGGATCTGAATGTGTCTATAGCTCGTGGTAAACATGGTGGTGCTTATCGAAAGATACGTGATTTAGCTCATAACGAAGTAATTGCCAGAAACAGAATGAATCTGTTTTGCCCCAATGTAACAGTTGTTACATATTAAAATAGTGGTGTTCTACAGAACATGTTCTGGTCTGTTGGAACACTTTACAAACAATGACGAGCCTCATAATAAGACCATGTTCTTGTATCTACACAATGAGCATTACTTCATGATTAAGAACCTAAACGCGTTTATTGGTACCCCATACGTGTGCGACTACTGTCACCATGGTTTTACTAGCCGTAGAGATCATAGGTGTAAATATGTTTGCAATGTTTGTAATGCGCCTGATTGTCATAAATACGCTGTCAAAACGAGGCAATGTCATGATTGTTTGCGGTACTGCAGATCAGCCTACTGTTATAAAGCACATAAACAAATGCAAATAGGACAACAGTATGCCCAGTGTGATGTCACTAAATACTGTTAGAAATGTAATAGGCAATATCACGTCAACAGATCCACACCAAAACAGCAGAACGTTGTATCCATTGTAACGCTGAATTGGTTAATGACGGCGTACACTAATGTTTTATACAACCAATAAAACTCGAACCACCTAGCGACAAATACATATATTACGATTTTGAGACACAACACACAGACGGTATACACGTTGCAAATTTCGTATGCGCAATTACGTTTAAAGGGGAAGAGTTCACAGCCGCTGGTACAGACTGTATAGATCGACTTGTTTAAAAGTTTAGACAGCCTTCAATATCCAAAACGTCTACTGCGTTAAGTCTAACCTGTGCTGCGAAAGGTCATTTTGCACATCTTTTCAATAGAATAGAAAACGAAGACTACGTAGGCCCATTCCCGGACAAGCATTTCTACGGCTATGAGTCAATGTCTGACAAAGAGAGGGCTCTGTTTGATGAGTGGTATGTTACGGTATCGGGTAAGGTGTTTGATTTTAAAAAAGAGCTCGCCATGTATGGCAAGAACGATGTACTTTTGCTCCGTGAGGCATGCATGAAATACCATCACAAATTCATACAGTGTACCAAACTCAGATACACCAATTTAGCAGCGTGCTGCATGGCCATGTATAAAACCCACTACCTACCAAAAGACACCCTAGCTCTGACCCATAATAATGCATACACAAATCAGAACAAGACATACCCAACCGTTTCCATTGAATGGCTTGAATATGTCAAAACAACACGTGGCATAAACATTCAGCACGCATTAAACCACAGTGAGATGATGATTGGAAAATACCATCTCAATGGTTATTATGAAAGGGATGGTGTCAAATATGCTTTCAAGTTAAACTGTTATCAAAAGTGCCCGACGGCTTGCTCAGAAGACAATTTGATGATAAAGTCAAAATATTGGAAAAAGCGTATGGTCTCGATGTTGAGGTGATGTGGGAGTGTGATTGGAATAACGCTAAACAGGCCTTTATGTCCACTTACACACATCCTGAAAGATTGAAACCGCGCAACGCACTATTTGGTACAAACGCGTACAAATTGTATCACAAAGCCGACATTAGTGAAAAAATACGATATGTCGACTTTACAAGCTTGTATCCCTTTTGCCAAGCCAAAAAATACTACCCCATTGGACAACCACAAATAATTTTCAAGGATTTTGAAACTCTTAAATTATTATGGGTTTGTCAAAGCAACAGTCCTACCGCCACGAAAACTGCTTCACCCCGTCCTTCTCTATAGGACTGGTGGTAAGCTTATGTTTCCACTCTGTCGTATATGCTCCGAACAGCAGACCCAGACAGACCCGTGTGGCCATACTGATGAGGAAAGAGCAATTTCAGGCTGTTGGGTCAGCATCGAGCTGTTGAAACGTGTGGAAAAGGGTTATGTTGTAACGAAAGTGGACAAGGTGTGGCATTTCCCACAACGGTCAGAAACTTTGTTTTGTGACTATGTTAAAACATTTTTACAATACAGACAAGAGGCCAGCGGTTTCCCCGCACACGTTGTGACAGACGCAGAAAAGGAATCCTACATCTCAGATTACTTTGAGAAAGAGGGGATTAATATGGACGTTGATAAGATAAGTCATAACTCAGAACGGCATTCTATTAACAAACTTCTGTTGAACTCACTTTGGGGTCGTTTCTCGACGCGTGAAAACTTGCCATGTACAGAACTATTTTCGGACCCAGAACAGTTTACACAACATATATTTGGCGAAGGTTACGGCGTTAAATACTTTTCCTTTGTGTCAGGCAACGTAGCGCTAATTCAGTGGTGTTATGCGGATGGGAAAGGGGTCAGACTCGTAACATCAACATCTTTCTTGGGGCTTTTAGAACAGCTCATGCACGTCTAGAGCTGTAGGAGTTGACTGACAAATTGGGTGATAGGTTGTTGTACAGTGACACAGACAGTGTGATCTTTACATCTAGAGAGGGCGACTGGGAACCTCCATTGGGACCCTATCTCGGCAATTTAACTGATTAGGTTGGAGAAGGTGATCACATTATCGAATTTTGTTCAGGCGGGCCAAAAACATACGGTTATTGCACTGCGGAGTGCAAGGTTTGCATGAAAGCCAAAAGGTATCACACTCAACGCTGTAAATTCAAAAACCATTAGGTTAGACACACTGATTGGACTTGTTGACCACTACTTCATGGAGGCGGATAATAGTCGTCATATACTGGCATACACAGACACCATTGTATGTAATAAAAAAATAATTAAAAAAAAGACATTTCACACTACACAGTAGGTCAGTCATTAAAAAGTTTAAGGTGCTGTACAACAAACGCGTGCTGCTCCCCGATTTTACAACACTCCCATATGTCTTCTGACAATCTTTTTGGACATAGGGGTGTGCGAGACACAGGTGGCTTTGATTTCAGATTACAACACCCTTTTTCATGTGTGATAAGCATCCCTTCAAACTTGGGGAAAGTCATATTTTGTAAAAATGCTAATTGTGTCAGTGTTCTAGGAAGATAAATGTATCCCGGTAACACAAAATTTATGGACTGTTATCAAGATGCAACCAGCAAACCTTTCGGGTATCTCCTGATTGATTATAAAACAAAAAACACCCAAACACTAGCGGCTCAGAACAGACTTACTTGCACCACACCCTGTGGTATATCTCCAGAAAAGAAGATAGCGAAAATGTCGGCCAGACTTTGTAGAAACCTGCCGCTTTTAAAATTATTATTAAAAGCAACACCCAAACAAAGACGGATTATTTTACAAACTGCCACAGATGAACTCATTGCGCCATTGTGTGAAGTAGCTCTTAATATTCTCTATGGTAAAATACCGCTCACATCACAACAATACCAGAAGCTCAGAAAAAGGAAAAGTGTAATCAAATTTGTTGTGGATAAGACTGTTGGTGTTAAAAGAAACAGACGTGTAATAAACCAACAGGGGGACTTTCTTCTACCACTCTTAAGCGTGGCTATTCCTTTCATCTCCAGCCTGATTGCTTCTAGATAACAGGGAATGGAGTACGCAGAGAAAATGTTTTTTAGTCCCGCAGCATCAGTTGTATAAAACTAAAGACTGGAACAACTGGCAATTCTATTCAGCAAATTGTGGAGAATGATTTGGACATAGCTATAAGTAATATTTTGCATCGATCTGACTTGGACAATTATGAAAATGCGAAGCTGTACACAAGCGTTTTACAGCACTTTTTAACCATTGCTAGACAAGGGGACCATGAAAACAGCACATTGACAACTATGCAGACTGAACACACTCAAAAAGAAAAGCCGTCTGCGCCGCCCGGCGTAAACCCCCACGACGATTTAGATAACATAGTGGCCGATATTTTGAAGAATGTTCCGCAGAGGAGTGTAAAAAACGCTCGCTACATTTTAGATAAAATGTCTAAAATGAAAGATGTCACATCTTGGGACGATTCGGGGGAGTTTGTGTTTAAAGGTAGAACAATCCCTGGTTCACACATTATCGATTTAGTTAAAGGCATCACGGCTCCGCAAAAAACTTCTGATGCCCAAAGACCTGTTGGCTGGCTCGAATTTCTGGAGGCGTTTGCTACTTTAAACATGCCATACTCAACGGTGCCAAACCATTATGTCAGACATGCAATTAACTCTTTCAAAACCAAATCGATTTCGCCTATAACCAACTCGTCTAAGCAGCGTAAAAAACAGAAAATACTGCAGAGCACACCATCAGCACAATCAAATTATTCAGATGGCCCAGTATTCAAATCATCCACTCTTGACGTGAGTCAGAGGCTAAGTTTTTAATCCACGAGTTTTCTAATGTTTATGATCTTGTTATTATCTGTATTGCTGGATGAGGTGTATGTATAATAATAATAATAGAGTCAAAAGAAGAAGAAATCTGTTCTTTGCTTTTATTGAAAAAAATCTATTATTAGACAAACATTTCACCTGTCTGAATACAATGAATACATTTGAAAACATTTTTCATTACATCGACTTTTTTTTAGTTTTTTCATTAAATGCCGACACCATCTTGTCATTTTTAATAAAATCGCCGGTATACATTTTCAACACACGGTCATAATCATACCCCTTTACCATGTGATAGTGTTGTGGATAAAAATGACATGAAATAAAAATGAGGGAGACCTAGTATGAGTAATATGTAATTTTATTGAAAATTCACAGGACTGGTGGGTGCGTAATCTTGAGGAGAGCGGTAGGGGGAAGAAAATGGGGTGTGTCCTAGGGACATGGGATAGTCAGCAAAGGTGAAATAAGGAGACCACTGAGAGTACGGCAGACTGACAGGTGAGAAGAGGGAAGAATGGTCAGAGCCCAGATCAGAGAAGGTGACATTATCCTCAGACTGGAAGCTGGAGGGAGGGTCTGTCTGTGTAGAGGCGTCAATACACACATTCACGGGGTGGATTCTGTATCTGAGAGGGGTGGGGGGGAACCCCGCATTTCCATTTCCAGAGGGGGTGCTGCGAAGAATGTTAAGTAGCACCATGATGTCAGCAGTGAGATGCGCGAGCTGATAGTGAGTGTTCAGATCCAAATCCAGCCCCTCCAGTAAAGGAGAGAAGAAAAAATGACGACGGGCACCTAGACACACAGAAGCGGTATTAGGCGGATATTGACGAATTGGATTCACACTTTAAGATCTTTTAAGAGTAACACACTATGGTTTATTAGTCACAGAGAAGTATAAGAGCTGAGGAGTGCAGGCTGAGAAACACACACTCTCGTACAGTCAAGGGCAGGCGTGCAGACATAGCACACACACACACTCTCTCTGTCTCACACACACACATAACATTATAACTTTATAAGAATACTAAAAAGGAGTATTAAGATATTATAAGGGTAATATAAAGAGTAGTAGGATATGTAGGATGTTAGCAGGGTAATATAATGATATTATGAAGTGGGAAGTACAATAAACCATTTGCAAGCAGTATAACTATATATAAAATAGAGATATAGAGCAAATATGAAAGTAAATTATAAACCAGAAATACAGAAAAATGTAAAAGAAACTTACTCATAATTCAGATGGTGAAGATTCTTGTCTCGCGAGGAAGGGTAAGGCAACGGGGGCCTTAATTTTAAGAGAAAACCATAAGGAGCCATTTATAAGGGTAGCTGAGTCAAGCTGCCCCCGCGAGATAATAATGAGACCAAGGTCTCTCTAAATTGTTTTGTCTCTCTCCCACTTTCAATCCTAATGGTAGTCAGAAAGTCCTCTTTCAAAACATAATGGTAAATTTGATAAGCCTCTTTTTAAACATCATGATAATGTAGATGAGCTCTTTTTTAACCCTATTGGTATTGATATCATAGTCTTTCTAAAATATATTGGTTATCTACTGTATAAATACAGTACAAATACTGGAGCTTGAGCTCCAGGTGTCAGATCACTTCTGAGAATTCTCATCGGTGTGGATCACGTGTGGTGGAACGGAAAAATCGTGGAAAAGTTCGTTTTTCCTGTAATTTAATTCAAAAAGTGGAACTTTCTTATATTCTAGGTTCATTACACATAAAGCGAAATATTGTAAGCCTTTTTTTTGTTTTAATCTTGATTATTACGGTGTACAGCTCTTGGACATCAAAACTAAAGTATCTCAAAATATTAGAATAAAGAATTGATAATACGACAGAATTATTTATCCAAAACATCGTTTATACACTTTCTAAGTCTCAAATCTTTCTCTCTTTTTTTCTGACCCTGATGTCCTCTTGGTTCTCTCTCTGACACTTCACCCCTGTGTGTGTGTGTGTGAGAGAGAGAGTAGATGAGAGTGGTGTGGGGCTCGTGGCTCAGTTTGAGGAGACTCGGTCATGTGTTTTCTGTAGGCTCAGGCACACGCACCCTCAACTCAGCGAGCATGTGCCTGGTCCAGTTCTGCGACGGGGAGCCGAGGGAAGTGCGAAGGTCGGTGTGCAGAGCACGTAAGGCATCGTCAACCTGAAGGCGTTTGATCAGACCGTGCCGTCCACCATGAGAGAGTTCTTGGAGCTGGGAGAGAAGGGCATAGAGTGTGCTCAGAGGTGGGGCAGACTTCATGGACTCACTGGTCCTGTTGGCTCACAGGTAAAAGCTTAATGATGTTTTATAACTGTCTAATGTCATGTCCACTGTCCAAATTTATTATTTTATTAAATGGTTAGTGCAAAAAAAGCTGTTTGTTTGTTTAGTAGGTCAGTAATCAGTAATTTCCTATATTATAGTATAGGGCTGGGTATTGCGGCCAATTTGGCGATTCGATTCTTATTCATATGGATTTTGTTGTATCTTTGTATTAGACTACAACTTGAGAAAAATAAAGTAGACACTCGGAGGTAAAGTTAACTCGTGTATTAACCAGAGCAAGAGAGAGAAACATATACAGATCTTGTTTTTAAACAGTCTATGACTACAACTATAACTACTATGGTTATAAACTATAAAAACTATAAAACCAAGTCAGTTCTTTACAGATCCAGTTTTTTGGGTGGCGCCCTGTTCCTTTCAGGGTAGCGCCTCTGTATCTGTGGAGTTGTTTTCAAGGGAGACTGTTTCTGTTGCAGGTGTCATACACTTGTTAGTGTCACGATCAGAATCAAGTGATAAGTCTGGTGGTCACACTGTGTCTGTTTTATTGAATGCAGACTGTTCAGGGGTGTTCTTTGGCTGAGCATCCAGTATTTGATCAACGTGACGTCTCCACGTGTGCTCTCCAACGTCCACTTCTTACATCAGTGGTCCAGCTCTTGTGGCTATCCACCCAGGTGTCCACTTGTTCTCTCGATAATCACGTGCTAAAACTCGCTGTCCAACATCAAAACTCCTTGCTGCTTTACTTGTCAAGTACCAATCAGAAATCAATGCTAAGGGGAGTGATTCCACTTAAAGAAATAGATCCACTCTAAACTCTACAGAGTTGATAAGATTTGATTAAATTTTAATTAGTTATCAATATTTCATTTAAAATGTCAGTTTTGCAGACATGGAATCTATGTTTTAATATTAATGCTGGTAACTGAAACCCTTCTACTTAACTATAGTACTGAAATACACATTTACATTAACAACAGGACACACAGTTATCTTTAATTACTTTTTACTTTGAGTAACATAATCATAGTAATCATAAATATGTGTATACAATGCACACAAGGTAAGCACAAACACCGAATGAGTTGGCCAAGGAAAACAACAACAACAACAACATCTGTTGACAAACATTGTGAGAGCTATGAAGAAAAGCCCAAAAACAACAGTCAGTGACATCACTAACAACCTCCACAGGGCTGGGTGGAGGTATCCCAATCCACCGTTAGAAGAAGACTAATTTCGAGAGCAGAAATATGGAGGCCATACCACAAGATACAAAGCACTCATCAGCACTAAGAATCAGAACGCCAGATTGGAATTCGCAAAGAAATACAGAGATGATCCACAAATGTTCTGGAACCAAGATGAACCTTTACCAAAGTGATGTAAAGCCCAAAGTGTGGAGAAAGAAAGGATCTATCAACTTAATAATACAAATGCAATAAACTCGATTCTCTGCAGCAGAAAAGTGAACTTGCACAATTATGTTTCATGTTCCTCTGATAAACACAGATCACATAAACATTCCTAACTTTTATTTTTAAAGCATTGTGAGGATGTGCAGATCAACACTTCAGATGGAGGGATGTCAGGCTCTATGGAACACTCCACCCCTGTGGAAGAACATGATGGAGGACTGCAGAAGAATCTCAAATCCCATCAGTCTGGTAGGCACATAAACATATTAACACCATTAACATGTCATATTTGCTGTATTTCTGTGTTTGTAAGCCCTTTCTCAGATGGACCTTTATGTAGGATTTGAGTGGCAATTACAGTTTAAGCACGAACACAGTTCTCCAAAACTCTCCTTACCCTATCATGCAGTGTAAGTGCTGCCATGGAAACTCATTTCTGCCACCTGTACTTGTAAAAGAGAGATTGGTCTGAGCTCCTGTTTCTTCAACACCTCCACATTGACTGTAGCACTTCTGCTGGTGACCTGATATGTTTTTCAATCTCACATGCTGTTTTTCTTCACTTTTAAGTAACAGGCAAGGTACTTAACATCGTCCACCAGGTGCAAGATCTCTCCCCTCACCTATATGGAGCATCCTATTCTTTCCCAGGAGGCATCAAACCTGGCGCTGCTCATTTCATTCCAGCAGAAAAATGTTCAATTATGTGTCTGAGGCAGCTTCACAGAAATATATAAAGTCTTGATATAAAATGTACATTTCTAAATGTATCACCAACGGTGGTGAGGATAAACTCCCTGAGAAGATATGAGGAAGAAAACTTTAGAGGAACCAGACTCAAAAAGAAACCCGTACATTTCATGAATGTTATTCCTATGTAGGTACGAGCATAGCTGCTGTGCTACAACCTTTTCTAATATCTTGGAGATAAAGAGGAGATTTGATGTCATTTGATGTCATGTTTTTCCTCTACATTTGTTTCTGTTTTCACACTATTATGAAAAATCTAATTCCTAAAATCCTTAATTCTCTACCCTCCTTTTTAATATTAAGCATATATAACCAGTGTTCTTAGGCAAACAAGACATCATATATAGTTCAGTTAGTGTTTTTATTAACACAATAAATTGAAACAAAGAATAAAATATTTCTTTCAAAAAGAACAAAAACCTTCATCTGATGGTGTGATGACAAATAACTGTCGGAGTTGACAAATAACCAGCTGTTATAACAGATTAAGTACTAAAATATTTTTTTACATTAACATTTTTTTTTGATTGACAAGACAACAAATTAAGATAACTAAGTAATTTTATAAGTATTTAATTTAATTCAACAATTAAATTTTGTAATCTTATTATAATTGGGTTCCAGAATCCTTCCAGTGTTGTTCTCTTTGTAGCAGTACGTCTCATTCTGGGTCTCTGGTGGCCCACTGGACAAACAGAAGAAGCTTGTGTTAGGTTCAGTGTAATAGTAGGCATTATTATGTGACATCTTGTATTAGCAACAGAAATCTTCTCAATTCTATAGGAATACAAATGATCTGTAGCCTGTTTATCAATTATCTAGCTGAATGGCTGCTTGTGAACTTCTCTGATACTTCTGCTACCTATAGTCCAATTCAACCATTAGTCTTGCTTTTTTTGTCCCTTTTCTTCCACCTTTGTCTTTCCTTCTCTAGAATCTCCCTTCTGCTTTCTGGGTCTCTGTTTAATTTCTCTCTTCCCTTTCTTTTACACTGCCAACAACATTAGATTATGTCCCCTTATTAAAAAATATTATATCACTCTATAAAGAGTTTTTATGAACACTTGTCAACTCCATCAGCTTGTAAGTCAAGTCTTTTGAACTCTCTAGAACTGGCTTGTTTCAAATTAATAGTCTCAATCATTTGTCTAACATTTAAAATTTTGCCAGTGAAAAAATTCGCGAAATTGTCGCTGCTATATAATGATTGTGTGCATGTTTCTGTGGTGGCTTTATTCCTAGTTAATTTTGCTACAGTATTAAATAAGAATTATGGTGGAGATAGTGCTGCTACATCAGTCTCTAAGAGATTTTCTATAGTTCCGGAGACTCTGCTTCCATGCTGTTTAAATATTACCAATTTGGTTTAACGCCATTTACGTTCTACTTGACGAGTGGCCTGTTTTAAGGTGCGTGTGTGATCATTATAGCAGGGTGCTAGCTTGTTTTTTTTTGGGGGGGGGGGACAGGACAAACTTTCAGTACCATTTTGTTCATTTATTTAAAATAAAATCCACAAACTGAGTGTTAGAAATTAAAAAAAAACCTTCAGACTAAAACTTTACTATAACACAACTGTTTGTCCTATTTTATGTATGTTAGTTTATATTTTATATAAGCATTTATGAATTATTTTCAATCACTCCCATTATAATAAACTACAGAATGTACACCATACGTGCAAATACACCATATAATGGCAATAAACTTGAATTAAACTAAACCTTTTAAGCAACTCACACCAGTTTCCCCAACCCCATACAGACCATGTAGCATTTTGGATATAAACATAAGTTTGCACTCATTCATCACTGTCGTGTGTGCGTGCTACCCAGTCGCCGCTTTGTAAAGTTTGATCTTTGTGGCATTTAATATAAAATGCGCCCCTGCCTTAGAGGACTTGGGTCGCACACTTTTTTCTGCTGTCACTTGACGATTACGCCTCTGTCTGATGGTGACTGAGGTCATGTTGAGCATAAAAGGTAACGGAGATATAAACAGTAAACTGAAGAAATTAATTTTGTTGACTCTGGGTATCTGCTAAAGCTAGCAGCGTCGCATTTCGTGCGTTTGACATCATGCACCACTGACTGGGAAAAGGCTTATACTTCCGGTTAGTAAAAAATTTGCTAGTGTTCCATTGGAGACAATATTACCGTTTTAAAATTCATACACTAGACAATAGAGTATATAATGCATAGTGTAAGTATGATGCGTGTTTTAGGAACAGAAGTAAGGTGATAAGTAAACGTACCCCATGCCGTGCGCAGACCAAATAATCAATAATGAGATTTCTTGACACCGATTTTCATAATAGATTATTATAGATTTTATCAATTAGTTGTTGCAGCTCTATATAACTTCAGAAAACATGCTCACACTGAGACAGCCTTTAGAAATATTGTTTAAGAATTTTATTGTATTTTGTTTTTTTCCTTACATAGGAAAGAAGCTGCATTATTGTTCGCAGTGTGGGAAGAGCTTTATTCGCAAGTATATTCTCCAACACGAGCACATTCATGCTGGAGAGAAACCATATTACTGTGAGCAGTGTGGGAAGAGTTTTGTTACCTAGAGTAATCTCAAACTACACCAGTGCGTTCACACTGGAGAGAATCTGTATTACTGCGAACAGTGTGGGGAAAGCTTTACTCAACAGACTTCGCTCAAACAACTCCAGTGATAAATAATCGAGATCTCAATATTGATCAAAATAATCGGGATTAGCGTTTTGGCCATAATCGTGCAGCCCTAAATGGAAGGCTTTATTTTTCATGGACTTGATAAACATTCTAAAGCCTTATGAATTTACTTTAGTTTAGTTATATGTAGGCTTTGATTAGAGCTAGATATGGACTAGGATAAAAATCCTGTTATGTTTCCTCCTTTTTCACCATGTAGAGATGAAAACTTTACAATATACTTCTGTTCCATTTGTCTTTTTTAGGGGTTCAAGCCTGAAGGACTGAAACCCTATCGTAATAGTAAGGGTTTTTATTATTATTATTATTATTATTAAAAAAATATAAAACTGATCGTGCAGACCACACCATATGTCCTAGAGAGCTGAAGCTTTGAAGGAAGGTACAACCCCAGAGTACTACAGCGTCACAACATTCTGGCCTGATCGGCCAGATGGTGGCGCTATAGTGAGCATGTTTAGAAAAATGGTAATAACTTTTGAACCGTTTGTCACAGACTCAAATGTCTTATATGTATGGAATCATTGAGGCCAGACAAACAAAAGGTATATCAGATTTCATTTCCTCCTATACAAATTTTCTGCCATCTTGGATTTTCTGTAAAACCTACTTTTGCGAACTAGTCCTAGGTTTTTCGTACCATCGAGACCAAACCAGTGCCAAACGAATTATGGAGTCTTTGTATAAAATGTTATCAAAAAAAGTTTGAGCTTTTGACTTGAGGTAGCTACTGTACATGAAAACAGAAAGTAGGCGTGGCCACCTTTACGTAAAGGACTATAACTGCTGAGAAATTTTCACCAACCTTGGTATACTTATGTATAGTCTCCGCCTGAGGGCACGCATCATAAATTGCGGAGTTTGGCCACTTGGTGGTGAAACTTTGTGGTAGAGGACTGCATTGGGATCCCACGGGTCCTGTGAGACCCAACGCAAATCTTGTGGGAGTGGGCGGTTTTACCTTTACAACAGGCACAAATCTGGCACCTCTGAAATAAGGCAATACCTCAGCACCTGACTCTCGGACATCCCAGATCCAGACAGTGTGCTTGAATGGTGGAAGTTAAACAGAGAGTGCTTTCCTGCGGTTACATTTAGAGTATCCCTGCATCTAGTGCACAGTCAGAGAGGATATTTAGTGTGTGTTAACGGATGTTGGAAGAGAGATGCACAAGTCTGGAACTGCAGTCCATCAGTAACATTCTCTTCCTCCATAGCAATCTAGAGTAGGTTAGGCCAAGTCATTCATAATTTCATTCATTCATTAAGTAGCCTACGTTTTATGTTTTATTTATTTATTTTATTTTTGCTACATGTTAATTAGCTACATAAACACCTGATATCTGAGATCTTTCTTTCATATTTATTTAATTTGTTTAATATTTATTTATTTTATAAGCAATTAAATATTGTGCCTGGTTGGGTTACCAGAGTTTAACTATTATTGTTAGCTGTGTGTGTGTTACGCATACGTTTAAATATGTTTTTAGGCTCCACTAGTTGTGATGTTTTAAAATTTAGGAGTTTTATAAGGCTAATAAAAATAATAAAAATTGGCCCAATGTGTTTATCCTGTGTGGTGCTTTACTTGTGCTTTTTCACTTATGGTCAGTTTAATTAAAAGCAATGTTTTATGTCTGTTATTCTGAATGTCTAGCATAGCCCTAACGTTTGTGTAAATTTTTCATAATATCTACAAGCTGTGACGGAATGTTTGCGGGTGCGGGCGGCAGCAGAACACACGCGTTGCGGGTGCGGTCGGGAGCCGAACACACGCGTTGCGGGTGCGGGCGGTAATGGTCAGAAATTCAAGAGCGGGATTAAGAAAACAGTCCCGCGTAGGGCTCTACTTGGTGGCATAAAACACATGAAAGCGGCTGTATAAATGGTGTGTAAATGATTGTATATTATCCGATGTTTCAGATGTACGCATTCTTTGTATCATATGTTAGGTCTCCTCGTTTTACACAACTTTATTTCCAGGACCACTGCTGTCAATCAAATCATTCATTAAATATTTGATATGATTTAAAATAACGTACTTTTTGAACTAGAAGTAGGGAGTTAGAGTCGATGCCAGAACGATTCACTGCTGCTACTTCTGGTGTAAAATTTTAGCAGTGCAGAATTACAGAGCTTACAAACTGCTGTTGTCTTAATGCCACACAAGACGACATCTTTACAGAATCGATGCGTTTTCCCACCTTCTTTTTATTGACAGGATATAATCGGCCCTGATCATCAGATGTTTTTAAACTAGAGCTGCAACAACTAATGGATAATAATCTATTATGAAAATCATTGTCAACGAATCTCATTATGGATTAGTTGGTCTGTGCGTTTACTCATTACGTTACTTCTGTTCCAAAAATCACGCTTCGGAGAGTAAATACTAAAATTGTGTCCCAAATAACGTACTATACACTTACACTACCATCTAGTGCGTCTAGTGTCCTCTAGTGGTCAGTTGTGTAATTGTAGAGGGCACAATGTTTTAATAATGTTTAAATAATATAAAATATTTTTTGTTAAATGTATCAAAACATATTCAAGCGAGATGTTTTAAAATTAATCAGTTTGGTTATTCACAAATATCATGTTAGCTGAGCTGACGATCGTTCATAGATGGATTTATTTTAAATTTATTTACAAATTAAATGATCATTTTCAAAAACCTATGAGTGGTAGACAAGTGTTGCATTGATGGATAAAATAAACAAAGGATAATTCAGAGAGCCAAATTAAATAAAATTAAATAAACAATAAAATGTATTTATTCAAATTTAATGTTAACATTACTAATGTTAAATATAAATAAAATAAAGCATCATATATAGAAATGACTGTTTAATCTATAGTCTATAATTGTTGTGGAGTGAGGGGGTCCTTGTAGATTGTTTGAAATATGCTAGGGTCCAGAGCTCACAAAACAGTGAGAACCACTGGTCTAGTGTATGAATTTTAGAAAGGTAATATCATCTCAAATGGAACACATTAGTTTTTTACTAACTTGAAAGTTCACCCCCATCCGATTAATCGGAAAAATAATCGGCCAACTAATTGATTATGAAAATCGTTAGTTGCAGCCCTATTTTAAACCATTGGCCGATAGCGTGAAAAATTGCCTTTATCGGCCGATACATCGGTGCATCTCTACTTTTGTATTATGATGTCTAGATCAGGGTCATTCAAAAATCTGGGCATGACCAAATGTACCCAAAAGCCTATAATTCCACTATGAAGCCTCAGAACTTAAAGAACATTGGTAAGCACATGCAGCATATGATTCTTACTGAGTCTGCCAAGATTCATGAAGATTGGCCTATAGGTTACACTAGAACAGTTGTAAAGGTTTTTACAAAACCATGCATCTCCATAGTAAATTAATGTAATCAGCGATTAGACAAGGTTTAGAGAGGTCGATCGTAACAAAACTCAGTGGACCGGTTTGACTCTTGGCCCCAGAGGTCTGTGCTCAATTAGAACACAAACGGCCACTGGGAGGCACCATCACATTTTGTTTTGTGTGTGGATTTTATATCATGTGATATTTCCCACAAACACTTTCTTTATAATAAGAACAAAAAAAGGTGTGTGTGTGTGTGTGTGTATATATATATATATATATATATATAAAAACACAGATCAAAGGGTGGGGGTCATATGGTGTTTTATAAGCACAGTGACAGGGGCCCCTTCACAAAGTTTTGCATAAGGTCCCCAGACGTTTAGGACAGTCACTGGATTTAGTTCAGTAAAAATATTACATATAGCTTCTTTAATAGTGAGTGTTAAGGCCACTGGAATTTTTTTTTTTTTTTTTAAGTTACAATAAAAATAAAGGTGGGCCCTGGTACAGATTTTTGTTATGGACCCCCTCTCAAACAATCATTGATGGGGTTGTAGTTTTGGGTACTTCTGAATTTGTGCCACCTTTCATTCAGTTAGTGACAGCCTGGGTATATACACATTAATTTATAAATATCTATTGAATAAAAATGAAGTCATGTTTTTCATGAATGATGTACAGATGGATGGCAAATTGAAGGAAAACCCTTAAGAAAGAAGTTAGGGGTGAGGGCATTTTTCTGGCATGATGGATGGATGGATGGTTTGGGTCCACTTATCCCCTTAAAGGAAATGGTCACTGCAAATCAATATAAAGTGGTTTTGAATGATCACATTTTTTCCTATGATGAAGCATTTCTATCCTGTTACAAATGGACCATGCACCATCCATAGGGCACAAGGGGTCAATGAATGGTTAATGATGTGAAGGATATGTCATGGCCTAACCTGATCTCAACTAGGGATGTCACGTGAATCGATACTTCGGTACCAAATCGGTACCAACATTGTTAAAACGTGACAGTACTTGTTTTTTTTTTTTTACAGTAGTGTAGGTATCGCTGGTAATGAAGGTACTGAGGTTGCAATTCCTCCAGAACTGAAGGGACCAGCAAATACACGCAAGTGTTTTAGTCGGTCCATAAGTGGTGAAGAAGTAGAAGAACGCCTACAAGCACACAGGGGAAAAACTACAGAAGATTAGCTTAGCTTAACAAGTTTAACTCCGCCCCGACTCGTTGAGCGGAAAAGAGAGGAAAGCTAGTATCGGTTTCCGGTGTGCAACCGATGCGATCGTTCATTTCAAACAAAGCGAGGAAACACCTGGAATTTGGCGAAGCACCTGAAAGACGGTCCTATATTATGTTTGTTCGAGGCAGTGGGCATTGTAGCTGTGAAACCAGCTAACATTAAAATGTACCCTAATGTCACTAATAATTATTCAAATGTTCATGCTTTTAATAAATCTTTTGGACTGCCACCATATCAGTGAATTTAAAGTAATGCTTGCATTCAGAGTATAAGGGGTGTGTGTGTGCGTTTAGGAGTGCACCTTAGCACTTGTTATTAGTCATTGTCAGACAGTGTTTGATAACTAAATCTCTCTCTCTCGTGCCCTCTCTCTCGTGCCCTCTCTCTCGTGCCCTCTCTCTCGCGCTCTCTCTCTTGCACGCTCTCTCTTGCACGCTCTCTCTCTCTCTCTCTCTCTCAGTATCAGCCAGAGGAGGATGTCCTCCAGGAGTTTTAAATTTTATTTTTACATTTTTTTATTTTTATTTTTTAAACCAGACCGTGGTATCGATTTTGGTATCAAGTACTTTTGGTGGTATCCGTACCAACTACTAGATTTTTGGTATCGTGACATCTAGGGCTGCAACTAACGATTATTTTCATAATCGATTAGTTGGCCGATTATTATTTATTTATTTATTTATGATTAGTCGATTAATCGGATGGGACAGGGCTGACTTTCAGTGCCTTTTTTTTTTTAAATAAAATGTTATAAATATATACTTCAGACTAAAACTTTACACAACTGTTTGTCCAAAACAGAAAAGAACCCAATACACACACACACACACAAGAATATATATTATTAATTTAGTACTGTAGTTTAATTGGGTGCTTTTTGTGCATCCATAAACATAATGCATAAATACTATAAAATAAATGTAAAATACTATAAAACATTTATTTTATAGTATTTATGCATTATGTTTATGGATGCACAAAAAGCACCGAATTAAATTACAGTCCAAAATTAATAATAAAAACTCCCTTTCACTGCACCTTGTGGTTTCTGTTACTCGCTGCCTTTAGTAATATTATTTTACTTGTGTTTACTTTTGATCATAATGTTTTAATTAGACATTACAGATCTTACTCACTCTTCCACTCCATCACTGCGTGTACACTGTGCATGATCAGCAACGCGGCCTCGTTACTAACACATCACTTCCGTTATAATAAACGAAAGTCACGTGACGATTTCACCTCCGTCTGATGGAGACTGAGGTCATGTTGGGGATAAAAGGTAATGCTGACAGAAAGTAAACTGAACTGACTCTGAGTGTTTGCTAATGCTAGCGTGCGTATGACATCAAGTGCCGTTGCCTAGAAGTGGCTTATAGTTCCGGTTAGTAAAAAAAAAAAACCCGCTAGTGTTATATTTGAGATGATATTACCTTTCTAAAATCCACACACTAGATGGTAGTGCAGAGTGTAAGTGTACAGTACTTCATTTGGGACACAACTTTAGTATTTACTCTCTGAAGCGTGTTTTCTGAACATTAGTAACGTAATGAGTAAATCTCCCCCATGCCACGCGCAGACCAACTAATCCATAATGAGATTCATTATAACGATTTTCATCATCGATTATTATCCATTTTATCGATTAAGTGCTGACGGCTGACACCAATCTAGACACATGCTCGAACAGCCAATGACAGAACGGGGAGGAGACAGAACAGAAACATAACAAATGCACGTGTCCACAGTAAACAATGTCATGGTTGTCAACATTCGAAGAGCAGGTGCTCGCGCACCTTGCCCTCATGCTTTCCAGCGCGCTGCCTAAAGGTGAAACCATGACAGTAATCTTCTTCCCTGTTTGTGGATATTATTGAGTGAAATAGATGAAGTCACCTACAGAACATATTAAGTCAGCGAGAGGGATCGAGGGGGAGGGAATTATTATTATTATTATTATTATGTATATTATTTATTATTAATGTTATGCGTGTGTCTGTGTTATTATTTCAGACATCAGATATTTCTCATCTATATTAAATGTTTTCTACACATTTGATCATTTTAGAAAATGTTTGAAGGATTTTACACACACCCCTGCTTTCATCAGACAGAACCTCGATTGGGAAACACTGGGTTAGTTACTCGTCTGACCAATGTGTTTAACTTACTCTCCATCATCACCTTTATTCTGAGTATTTTTATTTATAAATGTATTACTGCATGGTTTATTATTTTAATGTAACACTGAACTGCACAGTTTGGATTAATGCTTGTTAATAATTACTCTAATCATCTTTAAACAAACCTCTGGTACTGTTACAGAAGAGTTTCACTTTTTACACCAACACGTTACGTCTGCACTGAGGGCTGGGCCATGTGGACAAAACCTTCTATCACCATTTATTACCTTTTCTCTAAAACTGATGAAGAAATGATCTCGACAGAATAACTGCATGTATTCATCACTGCTTTTTGATCATTTTGTGAACTAAACACCAGTGAAAGGCACTTTTTTCTTTTCTCCTTTTATTTGAAAGTGACATTGAACAGAACTTCACAAATGAGAAGAAGAAAAACAGGACTCTGTCACCATGGGAACAATATTAATACAACATGTGACATTGGTTATATAGAGGATATAGGAAAATATCTATCAATAGACATGATTGATTATTCTATTTTCTGGTCCTATAATATGTATCAGCGTATCACACCACCCAATCTGCACAGAGGGACACATGTGAGAGTGTCGTGGAAAACAATCTTTCCAACCTAAGTTAAACACTTCAGAGACAGAGGGTTTGTAGATGCCAAAGGTATCTTCAGAGACAGATGGTTTGTAGATGCCAAACTTTATTGAAACAACAAAGTGAGACAGTCTGCAGAAAGTCTGAATTATACACACACAATGTCTTTATATACTTTTCTGAAGCAGTAAAATTATCCATAGGCGGGGCATTAACCTCTTCTTTCTAATAACAAACCAATCTCCATCACCTTAATGAATTATTCATATCTATATGATACCTTACATTTGTGGTGCGTGTGTTGTCAGTTGAATTTTCTGAAAGGTTTCATCAGGACAGGATTTTTACCCTGTCCCAAATTTCCCCCTTATACCTTAATGACTTTCTGGCTTCAGTCCCAGCCTGGTACACTTCATCCTGGAAGTCTGATCTGTTATTGTGACACTGGTATTGAAGCTTAAAGGGCTTTGATTGGAAATACAGTTCTGGTGAATGTCTAATTGCTAATTTATTACCAGAGTGTTACGAAACGGGACTGGAGGCGGATGCAGGTGCAGGTCACAGTCTTTATTAGACACAAAACTCAGGATTAAAGTAAACGCGGTCTTCACCGGGAAACGAGAACATTCGAGGCATGGAAAACAAACGAAACTACTGATCCAAACAATCCTAACAAGGATCAACCAAAGACACGGTATAATACTGAGCGAAGTGCTCAGTCACCCAGGCATTTAAATAAAGAACATCATTAACTCAAAGCATGGACACCTGGGGCAAATTAAAGTCACTTAACACAAAATGCTCAATCGGGAAGCGAGCGAACGAAAACAATGTCACGTGACTCGTCAGGAGCCGAGCCAGTGCCCTCTGCTGGCCGTGGTGAAACGCAGAGTAAAGCTGCTTTAGACAAAACACACGGTTCTTCTAACTCAGTTTACACAGGACATACAGAGATGCAGAAAAACACCTGATGTTCAGTAACACATAGACATCTTCTAGCTCACTACACACTTACAATAGAACTTGATTAAAACTCTTCTGTGCTTTTAGATAATGTTTCTAAATATTGATTATACATATAGATGATGTTTGTTAACTAATGTTGATCATTAGATTACAGTTCTAAACATTGATTATACATAAAGATTGTTTGTTAACTAATATTGATTATTAGATTATGCTTCTAAATATTGATTATACATATACAGCAAATTGAGCAGAGTTAAATTTTTGGTGTTGATGAACAGAGAGTCAATCTATCTCTACTTGGAGTTGATCTAACTCTGTATGTTGTCTAAACTGTTAGCTTTCACACTGTACCACGAAAGAGTTGGTGTCAAAATGGAGTGTTATAACTGTTTTCTAGAAATCAACTCTGATAGTGTCACCGCTATGGTGGACCGCACCATTAGGAGTGACTGACCTAGATCAGACTGGTCGCTGATTCGTCCGTCTTTCTGGCGGGAGTTAGGTTAACGGACCCCTCCCTTAACTCTAGTGGAATGCACAGCAGGTGGAAGGAAGGATATTTTGTGGAAGAAGACTTTTCACATTGTGTCGGTAAGTAACAGAACATTAGATGACCCAATGCGTGCTATTGTTATATACAGATGAAAATACGTATTTATACTTTGGTATGATGTTTATAGTCACTGCAAGGAAGAGCAACAGTAAAGCTAGAGCCGACAAACTAACGTTATCTAATGTTAACGTTAGCTAACTGCTAATTAACTGCTAATTAAGTGCCTGGCAAGCTAACGTTAGCTAGCGTGTGTTTCTTCTACTTTCATATGGTTTCTGATTACTGGTCTATAAGTGAACTAAATGGAAATCTCGTTGAGTTTGCAAAGTTTGCCCATGTCAATTATGTGACGTTACATCAGTTATGTTAGCAGTCTTTTGAATGAGAGAACAGCTAAAATTAGCTAGCTAATTAGCTAAACTTAGACAAGAACCGGCCCCCACACAGCAAAATCCCCAGTGTTGATTTAATACCCAGAGTGTTGAATTTACATCCTACAGTGTTTATATAAGTCCATTGGACACAAATGAACACTCTGGGTGTTAATTCAACACAAGGGATTTTACTGTGCACATGTTAGCTGCATGGAAGCAAAGATCCTGATGAGGACTGGGCATTGTTGTGTATAAAATATACATGCAAGCAATATAAAAAAAAAAGAAATGTAGAACAAACATAAAATTTACTCATAATGTAGAGATGGTGTGTTGGAAAGTGTTCTTTCTCGACGAAAATCCAGTCAGGAGTGACACAGACAAGGTCAGGTTATTTTTAAAGAGTGAAACAAGGCAAAATATAAGGAGCTGAGCTGCACCTGCAAGATAAGGGTCTCTGGGAACAGTGCCAATTGATGTATGTAATGGTGTTCCGGGACAGCTAACTCTAAACATATTGGTGTCCGGGTCATCCTGACCCTAAGAAAACTGTATAAATAGAAGAGCTTCAGCTCTGGTTTTTTGGATCACCCTTGGGACGTCTCAACTGTGTGATCTCATGCAACAATAAACTTGGACCCTTGCCTCTCCTCACTCACGGGCCCGGTGTCTTACTTTCGTCCTTCAACTGGTTAAAGTATGTGAGTATCTGTTTCTATGTTAAATATTAATTGTCTTTGGGTAATAGGCAAATTTTGATACAACAGCATATCAAACATAAATTCAGATTATCAGACATGTGTGGGTAGTTAATTTGAAGTTAGGAATGTAAATTTGAAGGACTCAGTCACAAAGAGGTTTTTCATGCATACTAAAGGCACTTTCACACGGGAAGCCACACCGCTAGTATTCCGTTCATTTTCAATGGGAAGCGGGCAGGTTGGTGGCGGTAACATTACAGCAGTCCCGAGAGAGTTGTCGCTAGTGCACAAAGAGCACGTCCGTCCGCCTCCGAAATGAACAATGTTAAACTATAGAGGTGCAGGAATTACAGCCAAACCAACTGACAAATGAATGCGATTGTCCTCAAATGATCAATTTTCATCTCACTTTTCATAAGCAAACAATAATCTACCTGACAGACAGAAAATGTGCTAAATTTGCTGACGTGTTTATTGCATGTTTTGACATGAATTCACATCGCGCAATACACTTTTGTGTAACAATGTCTTGTTTTAGAGAGGCATTATAACTTTGGCTCCTATTTGGACAGTGTTGGCCTGGCTTGATTAACAAATAGTTATTCTATATCCTTTTACAGGAAATGCTGGTGAAACTGGAGATAGGAGGAGTGCAGAAATATATTAAAGTTCCGCAGACTGATGAAGTCTTTCAATTTGAGAAGTTCCTTCAAGAAGGTTTGTAGTTTATTTATGGGAATATTTTTGCATTTAATGCTGTTATCACTGTAGTTGAACATGCAATATTACAGATTCTCTAAATAAAGAGTTTGCAAGTCATATAGTGTTAGCATATGAATTACAGAAATGGTTCTGTCAGCAAACAAAAATCATCTCCATGCCTATTTAATACTGTATTCTCACAATGTACTGTAATTTTTATTCTCCTAGTAACAGATCAGTTTAGTTTGCAGCCAGACAGTTTCAGTCAGGGCCAGCTCTCAGTCACTGATGTGTCAGGAACAGAGGTGGATGGAGATGTCTTTGATGAACTTGTCAAGTCAGGTGTCTTGATCATTAAGCTTCCTTTAGCAGTAATGGGTAAGGATGTCAGGGCATGGGAAAAGGCAGGGGTTTGAGTTATCACAGGCAGTGTAAACTAAGAGGCATATAGTGTGTTGTCTAAAATATCTTTTAGAGGGACCTCAAACTATTATCATTTGCTATACTATTGATCATTACGTTACGTACATCTTATTCGTATATGGAAACTACTTAATGAAGATAATATACTTTATATTTTTTTTATGTAACCATTCAACTATTTGTTGAAATGCTTTTGTTACTGATAAATACATGTACATTTAAATTGATTTTGTTCTGTCTGTGATTTTGTAGATCTGGATGTTCAGCTGGTCTCAGATCAAGCATCCTCCTCTGTACTGACTCCACTATTCCCAGCTTCATCCCATTCATCAGATTCCACAATTGTCCTTGAGTCCACAAGAAAGAGGAGGAACCCAACACAGTTAATGGAGCAGAATGAAGCAAGACAGGTAAGTTTTGAATAAATGCATTTAAAATCCTCAATTACGTAATTTTTTATTATTGATACTTATCTGTAGAAGTGTTTTGTAAATGTATTCTCGGCATAAAGGAAAGGCATTAAAAATCCTCTTAAATTTCCATGAGCATGTCATAACAATGTAAGATGTTTTGGCAGAAAGTTGATTGGGTTCTGAGGGCCAATCCAAAGGGTGAGGAAATCTTCAAGGAGTATGAAAAGAACAAAACACTAACAGATGGTGAACGTCCTGGTTGCAGACATGTTAGAGCTACATGGGTAAGAATTGGAGGTCACTTCCCTCCCTTTGTCATCACAACAGATTCATGTGGCGCAGCTAAAGAATGCTATTCTGTGTTGCTATAAAAGGGGAATTTATCCTTTAACTTCTTGCAAAACATACATGTTTGCAAAGTAAACTGATTTATTTTGAAAGGAGGATTCCATCGTCAAGTGTGAGGACCAATTATGCACTGGGAATTGTGACAGTTTTTCCATACCTCCAAGATCCTTTCTCCAAACATGGATATGTAAGTTCTGTCTGAAAACCCAAACCAGTGTGTTTTTATATTTTATTCCCTTTTATAGTTTTAAAGTTAAAATGAATGATCTTGTTTTAGATGAGTGTTTATAGGTTGCTCAGCTTTGTATTTTCCACTTGTTTTTGTAATGTTATATAGTCATTGTGTGAACTTATTGTGTTGAGTAATTCATTCTTGAAGCCAAGCATGAGATGCCTCTGTTTGGGTCTTTTCTTAAACAGGAACACTACTATGATCCTGAGGGTAATACTGGCTTCATTGTATGGAGGATCAAGACGGTTCAACGTAACACCTGTGCTGGCACCCGGTGTCATTCCAAGACTGTTCTTCAGGATGGTCCAAAAACCAGATGAGAATCTCTGTTAACCTGTCAACAGCTGTTTGGTGAGGAGTGCAGGGAGGCGATATCTACAATACGATATTCCACTGATGAATCTGTGGTCAAAGAGAAGATGAGAGCGACTTTCCAGTATTGACAGAAGATGGTCGGTGAGGATGCATCATCTTCAGTCCTGGATTTGTTCCCTCGTTTCCTTGCTGTATCTGGATTGGTAAGAAAATCGTTAGCTTTGGAAATAGTTTTGAAAAGGAAATGACCTTCTCTGTAGTTATTAAATGAGTTCACTGGTACAGTAGAGAAAGGAGTTGTTCAATGATCACCGTAACACCAACAGGCCGGTCCAAACTGATAAATTCAACATTCTAATCTTCTAATTCAACATTTTATATCCCAAATGTATGCATAAATAACACAGCAGATCTTAATTTTTAGTATTTGACCTTTCATCCATTTAAGTCTGTTATGTTTAAATCTGTATAAACCTTGTTTATAGATCGACCAGGATTTCTCCGTGATGTTTGGTAACGAAGTGTCTCAGAAGTTCCTGGCAATGTGGTCAACGTTCTTCAAGCCAAAAATCATTGCAGACTGCAAGACTCTTAAGAATATGGGCGAGCTGCTGTCAGGAACTGAATCCGAGGACTACAATGGTCAGTATAAACCATTTTGTATTTTAAAAATGTTCCAGTCTTTAAAAAAATAATTAAAGAGAGATCATTTAATTATTTTGTGATGTCTTTAGGATGGGACAGCGATATGTCCTCAATCCTTTTGCTGCTACATCTGCTCCCTCTAACCTCAAGAGGCCAGAAAAAACATCCAAGATCAGTTCAGCTCAAGCAACCAGCCATCTTGTGAGATATCTTAAGGTATGAAAAAATTAATATTTAAACATCAGATCTTAATTTTAGGAACTCTTGAGGTGTAGATTATTTTGGGATTCTGAGACCTGCATCTCAATCTCATTTTGCTTACTCCAGCTGCAAACAAGATGTGACGATGCTAGTGATAATGTAAAAAACATGCAAAGAGTTTTATTTTCATATTTATTTTATGTCCCTTTGCTGACCTTCAGGAAGGAGCCAGTGTCAATACCTTCATTGAGAGTGCTGACACAAGACAACCATTCCTCCTCTGCATTGGTGAGCGAAAGAAGGATATCCAAAAGTTCTACTTATTATCGACCAAAAGCCAATCCCATGTAAGGCACACACATCAGTGGCAGCTTTTGATGAACTGTTCAAAGTTCACTATGTCTTCAGTTTCTCATATGATGAAGCTCTTTGTAATTTCTACACATTTATCCAAACCACTAACATCGATGTCGGAAGAGCAACGGAGAGCCCGCGTGTTAAAGAACTTCGAGAACGATTGCTGCAGCGAGATTAACAGCCTTGAAAATGTTCGCATTTTTTGTATGTAAAGCACACCTCAGAACTTGTTTGGTTCTTTGTCAACATTTAAAATTTCAACATGGTTTATATCCTAGCAAAAAGTTACATTTAAAATGTGGAGAGCCAGGTTGCCCGTTATCATTTTGTACTTATAGTGGCTTCCGAAAACACCTCAGCCAGGTACATAGTCACACAATGGATCAAGAGATCGATACTAATCAGGATCTTTCCACTCAGGGAGAATATGAGGCGGAATGTTCAAATGATCGCCCAAATTCTGTTGCCACTTTACATACTTCACAAAGTTCTGTTGTTACAAGTCAGCTTCAATGTGTGGATCAATTGTTGCTCATTCGCAAGCATCAGGTCTTAGTGAAAGTGCTGTCCAAACAATTGTTTGTTCAATGGAAGAAGTTGTTAATGATGTTAAAATCCAAGCAAGAGATGCAGTTCTTAAAACTGTTACTCCTGAAAGTACAAGTTCAGACACTTGTAGAAGAATAGAACACTGTTTTGATCAATTAGGTAATCCTTTTTCAGCATTAAACACTGAGTCAATGATGCATAAATATTATGATGAGAAATGGGAAATAGTTGAACCTAAAGAATGTGTTCTTGGGCTGAGAATGGATTTGCGCAGAGATAGAACTACAGGCAGGTTCCCGTAACGGACAAGTGCATGTATGTACCCATTCTGGGTACACTGAAATCCATATTCATAAACGGTCAAGTTAGAGAGAGCTTTTTACAGGACAAACAGAGTGGAATTAGAGTTTACAAAGACATTAATGATGGGTTGTATTTCCAAAACCATGCACTGTTCTCGCAAAAGCACGCTTTTCAGATTCTACTCTATTACAACGATTTTGAAACTGCTAACCCTCTAGATTCCAAGAGGGGGATCCACAAACTTGGTTGTATCTATTTTACTCTAAAAAATCTTCCACCCAAGTGTAACTCTGTACTGATTAACGTATATCTTGCAGCTCTATTCTACATGGAAGATCTTAAGACATATGGTTTTGATGTGATACTAAAGCCCCTTATTGATGACCTGAAAATCTTAGAAACCGAAGGCATACAGCTTCCTTGTTTTGAACAACCATTGTTTGGCTCAGTAATTCAAGTAACAGGAGATAATTTGGCTTTAAATGGCTTGCTGGGAATCTTTCAGTGCAACTAATTTCTGTAGGCTTTGTTTAATTAGTAAGTAAGAAGTTCAATCTATATTTACTGAAGATCATTCTGGGTTAATTTTCCGTTCCAAAGTGGTTCATACTGAACATTGTAAGGCACTAAATGAAAATCCTGAACTGCGGTCAATATATGGTGTCAAAAAGTCATGTGTGCTCAATTCATTACAGTATTTCCATTGTACTGATAACTATGCTGTTGACATCATGCATGATCTGCTAGAGGGTGTGGTATAGTATGAACTTAAACTGGTTTTTGAGTACCTTGTTAAACAGGATGCAGAGCTTTAATTATGGTTACAGAGACCGTAAAAACAAACCAAGTGGGTTAAAAATTCATTCTCATCATTGCTCCTAGGTAACTTAGTGTTCCCTAGGTGGCCTCATCTATTTCACTTCGAGAATATCGACAAATAGGGAAGAACATTACCTTTATCTTTGTAATGTATACAATAATGATCATGAACGGGTTAAAAAGGGGACACAGTAATATAAACCATGTAATATTTCTTACCCCACTCGGGCCTAACTACAAATGTACTCTTATGACAGAAAACCGCTGCTGGGAAATTGCCGTTCCCGAGGTTGGACACACGAGGGCAGTCAAGCTCCATCCAGCACAACACACAACGCCGCCTGAAACTGAAGGTAAGTTTGGGCTATTTCACAGACACAGCTCATTACTGTGCATTGTATTGTTCGGACATAACCACAATTAACGGCTCACCTATAAAAACAAACATTATGTAATATTCATAGCACTATATTTATCATAAAAATACTAAATTAATAACTAACCTTTTTCTAATGTTGATAGAAATAGAAAGCTTTTTACATCATTTACACACACACACACACACACACACACACACACACACACACACACACATTATATATATATATATAATAATATATATAAAATGTCCTTTTCTCTCTGTACCATGTTCTAATATTTAAACTGGACACACGAGGGCAGTCAAGCTCCATCCAGCGCAAGACACAACGCCGCCTGGAACAGAAGGAAGATTTGGGCTACTGTACACAGACACCAGACACAGCTCATCAGCGTTATTACTGTGCATTGTCTAGTTTTCACATAAGGACAATACACGGCTCTTCTGCACTGTTCATCATCTAAAAAACAAACAAACATTATGTAATATACATAGCAGTATATTTATCATAATAAAGTTCACTCCTTAATAATGAATAATAAACATCTCTATACCCCCCCCCCATGTTGATAGAAATATAAAGCATTTTTATTATATATATATATATATATATATATATAATATGTGTCCCCCCTTCTCTCTGTACCATGTTCTAAATATTCAAACAGCCCAAGAAAGAAAATTTGCTGTTTTCTGAGATGATGAAGTGACTCTTAAAAGAGCCTCTGTGTATATTAGACGGAGTTGTTGTTTAAGCGCGTTCTCCACAAATACGGCAGGCCAGCTGAATATCCTTGAGAGAGATGAAGAAATGTGAAAAGCTAGCACTGTGGCCACGTGTTTCGCAACAGTGAGCTGTATTTCAATGCTTTTGGGGCACAGCTGTTGTAAACCCACCCACATCCTAGAGATGAAACTGTTCTGTAATGAGGGATGGGCTAAAATTCCTTCAAGCTGACGTGCAGGACTGATCAACAGTTACCGGAAACGTTTGTTTGCAGTTGTTGCTGTACACCGAGGTCACACCAGATACTGAAAGCAAAGGTTCACATACTTTGCCACTCACAGGTATGCAATATTGGATCATTTTCATCAATAAATAAATGACCATGTGTAAAATTTTTGTCTGGTATCTTTAATTAGGTTCTCTTTATCTACTTTTGATACTTGTGTGAAAATCTTATGATGTTTTGGGTCCTGGTAATGAAGATGTGTAGAAAGTTCTAAAGGGTTCACAAACATTGTAAGGTCATAGTAGAAGAGCTCTTCCGCAAACACTACCGATGTGACCGTGGACCATGGGGTCTTAAGCCTAGACAAATTGCATCCAAAAGACCACGCCTTAGCTCTGTCTTCAGCTGGAAATGGTTAGATGTCTCCTCCAGAGCTGGTTAAATGAAAGGCACTTGAGTCTTACAACAGCCCATTTGTCGTGCCCATGCCAGATTTCTTGTTGTCTGGTTGAAGTACCCGATCACCTTCTTAATATGAACGGGTAAACCACCACACTGTCCTTGGGTAGCGTGGCTGAGTGGTCCAAGGCACTGGGTTTAGGCTCCAGTCTCTTCGGAGGCGTGGGTTCAAATCCCACTGTTGCCAGGGTAGTTAGCTTATGGTGGATGATGTCTTGTCTCCAAAGGCTTTACGTGGGTTTTTGCTCCCACGCTTTCATGCTATATGCCAGGTAGCATGCTACCTCACGAACGTCCCAATTCATGCCCCCCTTTTCCACAGTCGTGGTGCATATCCAGGTAAGAATAAAAGTTACATTTCCATCCATCCATCCTCTATACCGTTTAATCCTTTTCAGGGTCACGGGTAAAAGTGACATTTTCCAAAGAAATTTAACTCGCTGAGATGGGCAGTCCATAGGTAGTCGGTACCTAGCCGCCCAAGGATTGGATTGCATTGCGACGGCTCAACTATGGAATTGTCCCGTTCTGTGAGAACTTTGGGCCGTCTCACCGCATCGTCACCCTTCAGTTTATATGACGGCACAGCTCATACCTCAAGACTTGAATAAAATCTATTTGAGAAGCAGTCATCTAGTTAGCTAACATTAAACCCTTCTTTGCATAGTTTTCGTTAAAAACAGCAAGCCTTAGACGAGGTGGCTGAGAGGTTAAGGTAATGGACTGCTAATCTGCTGTGCTCTGCATGCGTGGGTTTGAATCCCATCCTTGTCGCAAGCTTGTTGTTTTGCCTCCTCTTTACAACAACGTCCGGCTTTGTTGCAGTCTGTCTCACACCAAGGCCTACAAACGGAAAGCTTTGTACAGGTCCATGAGCTAGCACTAGAGAGGGTGGAGAAATGTGAAAAGCTAGCACTGTGGCTACGCATTTTGCAACTGTGAGCTGTATTTCAATGCTTTTTGGCCACAGCTGCTGTAAGGCTCTTGCGTCTCTGGAGGTCCGTCAATGCAGAACGCATTCCGCAGTCCAGACGACAGTGGCAAAGAACCTGCACCGAAACCTCTTTTTTGCTCCACAGACTGGGATGTAATTTCATATGCGTGAGCTATGTCAGCAAGAGGTAAGGTTATGAACTGCCAATCCGCTGTGCACAGCCCATGTGGGTTTGGATCCTATTTTTCTTGTAAAGACCTTGCTTAACCACATTCTGTAAAGGAAGCGTGCATGGTGCAGACATTGTTGGCGTCTGCATGAGCAGTTAGTCTGAAGGGGAAATTAGGGTCAGTTGTTTTCAATCAATGGGATGACAATCAGGTGTGAGTGAGCACCCTGTCTTATTTGAAGAACAGGGATCTATCAAAGTCTGATCTTCACAACACATGTTTGTGGAAGTGTATCATGGTATGAAAAAAGGAAATTTGTGAGGATCTCAGAAAAAGAGTTGTTGATGCTCATCAGGCTGGAAAAGGTCAAAAAACCATCTCTAAAGTGTTTGGACTCCACCAATCCACAGTCAGACAGATTGTGTACAAATGAAGGAAATTCACGAGCATGGTTACCCTCCCCAGGCGTGGTCAACCAATAAAGATCACTCCAAGAGCAAGACATGTAATAGTCCACGAGGTCACAACGGATCCCAGGGTAACTTCTAAGCAACTAAAGGCCTCTCTCGCATTGGCAAATGTCAATGTTCATGAGTCCACCATAATGAGTACACTGAACAACAATGGTGTGCATGGCAGGATTGCAAGGAGAAAGCCACTGCTTTCCATAAAGAACATTGCTTCCCACATGCAGTTTGCTAAAGATCACATGGACAAGACAAAAGGCTACTGGAAAAAAACGTTTTGTGGACAGGCAAGACCAAACTAGTACTTTTTGGTTTAAATGAGAAGGGTTATGTTCGGGGGAAGAAAAACACTGCATTCCAGCATAAGACCCGTATCCCATTTCTGAAAAATGGTGGTGGTAGCATTACAGCTTGGGCTCGTTTCACTGGGTTTAGGGTTTAGGCTCCAGTCTCTTCAGAGGTGTGGGTTCCCACCATTGCCAGCCTCCCTGGAGCAGAAAATAGTTATGCTCAACTTTCCTTAACTTTTCCAGTTAATTCTCAATGGTAGTCCTTATCACAACGGATGCAATATATTTTTCGCCACATGTTGATTCCATGGCGCTGTTCTGAAGCTTGGTGTTTTTTCTTTTTTTTTTTTTTTTGGACGATCTACATTTTGAATTGCCTCCGCTGCCGCAAAAGCCAGTTAATACTTTATTGGCTTTATTTTTCGGCTTTCATCTCTTTTTGTTTATTTCTTTTTTTTCCCCAGACAGTGATTAACATTCATCATTTTACCTGAGGAAAAAAAAAGCGCTATTAGGCGGCAGGTAAAGTGAACTGTACACTTACGTTTACATTTATTCATTTAGCAGACGTTTTTATCCAAAGCAACTCATAAATAACAAAATTACTTATTTATTCAAAAGAAACCGGTATATTATGAATATCATTTGAATGGTTTGTAACTATATATGTAGGGTCAATTGTAGTCAAACACACAGTAAAATAAAGTCTTTTGGTAACAAGTGAGTAGATCACACAATTATTTTAGATTAGGATAGAATATATTAGAGTAGATGTGTATCTTTTCAATAGTTGCATAATTAAATGTTGGATCATTGATCTTTTAATCTAACATGAAACCTGTAAAGTCATTTTAAAAGAATCAATTACCATATTTTTACTTTACCTAACATTATGCATAAGTATGTAAATGATTATTATATATTTATTTATGTTAATTGTTCATATCTATGGGTACTATTCAGGCTATCAGCATGAAGTTGTCCTTCAGGAGAGGCCCATCAGGTCATTTACGTCGGGACCCATCTGAAGAGGCAAGAAGGATTAAGGACAATCATTCTTTGCAAGAGAAGTCAACACCTCAAAGAGAAGATGTGGTCAGGAACAATAAAGCCACCCGCTCTGTTCAATCCACCTGCAAGTGGTGTTCCTGAAGACGTCCCTCTGACACAGGCAGCAGTTGAGAAGACACCAAAAAAACTAATTAGATCCTGTTTAGCTTGTGGTCTTCCAAATTCTCATTACTTGGGTGATGGCTCCTTTGTACATTTCTCTTATCAGGCTGGTGATGTTAAATATTTCTACTGCTCCAGGAAAGTCTTTGAGGCATACTCTGCAGAGGGCCTTCTGGTCATCTGTGCAGGTTCTGCCACCAGCCACTAAAATAAGGACCCAATAGCCCTGATATCCACACTGGTTTCCCTGGAGCGGCAGGCAAATACATTTACTGTCCTGCTAAAGGGCTCTCCCTGTATCAGGCACAGGGAATGAATGCAGAGATGACATGGGCAGAGTTCCAGCAGTCCTCATTCTATGAGGCTGAGAGGCAGAGGTGGATTGTTGAAAAGAGAAAATAACTTTGTTGTGAAACACAGTATTTAAGGTCTGTGCATGGCACGTCTGATTCCAAGCCAAGCACAAGCTTGGATTTTGGTAAATAGTTACAAATCCTGTGTAATACTGTTGTCCATGAATCTCATTCTATTTGTTCTGTGCTCTCTGTCTCTCGCTCGCTCGCTCGCTCTCTCTCTCTCTCTCTCTCTTTACCATTGTGGAATTGTGTATAGACAACATTGTATTTAAAAAAAACAAAATTGTCCTGTGTATTTGTAAATATGTTTTATCTAGCTTGTATTTGTAAATGTTTTAAAATCTTACTCCTTATTTGCAATACATTTTCAATAACTTACTATAACACACTCTGCATATATTATTTAGAAAGTTATTTTAATTTTGGCAAACTGTTAATTTCACGTTCTCCTCAATCAAAATAGTAAATGTTGACAATTCCTCTTTAAAAAAAAGTTACATAGCTACAATATGTAACAGATAATATAATAAAAAATATACTAAAACATGATCAAAACATCAAAATGTTGTGTGGTGTGTTCATTTTAAATATGGATATCTAAATATTTGAAATAGTAACTACTAATGACAATGTCCCCATCAATAATTGTTTATAAATTATCATTTTTACATTTTGCTCACCTTAAACAAAGAAAACTCTTGGGAAATAACTTTTATTATTTTATTTTTTTTACATCTTATTGTTTTCATATGTTTATCATATTTTTATAGAGTCGACATTAAAACAAGTTTTTTTTTTTTACCACATTTTAACCGAGGTGGGATTCGAACTGATGTTTTTACATTAGGTTCATCCGACCCACCTCCCAGATTTTCCTCGCTTTCTATTGGCTAGTTAGTGTTCTACACCTACGTGCAACTGGCTGCCTCCTGGCAGGTGAGAATTCTACCTCTGAAATACCAATGCTTATCTTAAAAGTCCACGGACTTCACAGAGTGTGATTTACAGCTGAGTATTGTGTTGCTTCAGCAATTTGGTTTAAAATTCTAAAGGAGAATCTCTTGTATATTTCAGCAGCATGAAGTTTGTCCACTACCCTAGTGTTGGGCAGAATTGATAAGGCTTGTGAAGTGCTTTGGGTGAAGGCTCTTGCAACACCAACGTTTCCAAAACTCAGTTGTGCATTGGCCTGGATTCTAACCCGGACTTCACAGAGTGTGGTTTTCAGGTAAGTATTGTGCTGACTCGGCAACTTGGTTTCAAAATTGACAAGGAGCATCCTAAGGCTCTTGTATATTTGAGCAACATGGACTTTGTCTGCTACCCTTTTTTGGACAGAATTGATAAGGCTTGTAGAGTTCTTTGGGTGAAGGCTCAATATTCAAAACTCAGTTGTGCATTGGCGGGGAATCGAACCCGGCCTCACGCATGGCAGGTCAGAATTCGACCAGTGAACCACCAATGCTTATCTTAAAGTATCAAGGACAATGCAGAGTATGCTTTTCATCAAGTATTGTTCTGATTAAACAGTTTGGTTTCAAAATGGAAAAGGAGCATCCTAAGTCTCTTGTATATTTCAGCAGCATGGAGTTTGTCTAGTTTGGGCAGAAATGATAAGGCTTGTAATGTTCTTTTGGTGAAGTCCTAATGTTCAAAACTTTCTTCTGTGTTGGCCAGGAATCGAATCCAGGCCTCTCACGTGGCAGGCAAGAATTCTACCACTGACCCACCAATGCTTAGCTTAGAAAAGCCTCTGACTTCACAGAGTGTGATTTACAGCTGAGTATTGTGTTGCTTCAGCAACTTGGTTTAAAATTCTAAAGGAGAATCTCTTGTATATTTCAGTAGCATGGAGTTCGTCCACTACCTTAGTTTTGGGCAGAATTGATAAGGCTTGTGAAGTGCTTTGGGTGAAGGCTCAATATTCAAAACTCCGCTGTGCATTGGTGGGGAATCGAATCCGGACTTCAAAGACTTCGCTGAGTGCGCTTTTTTTTGTATTGTGCTGATTCAGCAAGTTGGTTTCAGAATTGAAAAGGAGAATCCTAAGTCTCTTCCATATTTCAGCAGTATGGAGTACCATAGTTTGGGCAGAATTTATAAGGCGTGTAAAGTTCTTTGGGTGAAGGCTCTTGCAACACAAACATCTCCAAAACTCAGTTGTGCATTGTCCTGGAATCTAACCCAGACTTCAAGGACTTCACAGAGGGTGCTTTTCAGGTAAGTATTGTACTGACTCAGCAATTTGGTTTGAAAATTGACAAGGAGCATCCTAAGGCTCTTGTATATTTAATGATGTAAGCCCAGCCCTAGAGACAATTCCAAGACAGCTTCCATATTGAGTGAATGACAGAAAATTTGTCTACATCTAGAAGTGATTGTGAAACTACAGTAGTAATCTGGCTCAGGGAATGGTGGCTTGAGCCCATCTCCTTTCTCCAGCAGATGTTTCCATTTATTTCTTTATTTGTTGGTTGATTGTTTTGTTTTTGCCCATGCAGTATAAAGCAGTTAACCCTAGCCAGAAAACTAGCATTGGCTTTCTGTTACTAGCTTCTAGTGTAGCGACTTCAGACAGCAGTACGTTCTGTAAAAGGAACATATTTAACTTATACATCTACTCAAAGTATTTTTCTTCATTCATGACTTACAATTGAGAAATATTTTGCTTTCGTACAGATAAAAACCACTCGATACTTTAATCATGAATAATTTTACTTAAACAATCACCACATAAAGAACTACAACACGTACTCCATTCTGACTGCAGAGCAGCTCCATGATCCTCCAGAAGAAATACGCCTCCTTTTGGTCAGGTTTATCCACATGTTGGAGATACTCTTGGGATTTCTGCTGGATAACATGAATCAGGTCCTCCATCTGCATCTTACTGCTGTGAGAGATGGATATGGATTACTGCACATACACTTTGACCACCTGATGAGAAGTTTTAAAGCATACTGTTGAAACAGTCTGCATGTTTAATGTTCAGTTTGTGTGTGGTATAGAAGAGGAGAAAGAAGGACTCACCTCAACAGAGGGCCAGGAAAAGAGATGTTCTCCCCATCAGGTAGGTAGTTGTCCTCACTTTGGAAGACGCCGCTATCCTCTGGAGACAAAAGCTCAGTTAGTAGGGCTACAGAAGAACCTGACACGATAAGTTCTAGGTTTGTGTGTCCGTGTCCTACCTGGCCTGCATGGATGAACGCGAGGTTCTCCTTCAGGATGGGGCATATGAGCAACAGGGTTGTTCAGCATGTTTTTGTTCACTATCCTCCTCTTGTTTTGGTGAAAACTATGGAATAAGAGAAATAACTCGGCCTATGGTTGTTCATTTATTTGTTTTTATATCGTTAAAGTTATGTTTAAACTCTTTTGTCCGTCTCTTGACAAATTCATCTGATTGGTGGACGATATTCGCTTGTTATTTGCATAAATGTGAGAATTTCTCAGATCCTGTGTACAGGATGTTCACCTGTCTCCATAATAAAAATATGAGGAAAAAAAATGAAAAAAGAAAACGTGGCGGATTTTTTATTTATTTTTTTTGCTTTGTGGATTTACTCCACAATAAATAGTCAAAGGGATAATAAATAATGTAGGACTAATGTAAGTTCGTCATTTTCCTGACGGTTTTTGGCTTTAGGTAATAGCTCAATATACAGTAGATAGCCGCAGTCACACACTATATTTCCAGATACTGTATAATATTATAATATCTCCTCTCTGCTCAACACGCATGTAATACAGTCTACATACCGTAGAGCAGTGATTTTCAACCACTGTGCCGTGGCACACTAGTGTGTTGTGAGAGATCGTCAGGCGTGCCGTGAGAAATTGTCCAATTTCACTTAGTCTTAAAATTCTTTTTTATTAAAATTTATTAATTATTATCTGCAAATAATAAGCCATGGTCGAGTGTCTGTGCTGTAATATAGTGACTGGCAGAGTAATGTAATATTCGTCTGGGTGGCAGCAGGTAATTGCCTCCTACCTTCTTAGAGACAAGAGAATTAGTGACGCATGCGACAGGTCATGGTGGCAGTGATGGAGAAGTTTTTAAAAAGGAAAAATGCAAACTCCGAACTGGGCCCTGGACAAGATTGTGACCCAGGTGAATGGGCCTAGTATGAGTGGTGGTAAAAAGAAAGCAAAGACGGTGAGCTCGAGGCAATACAGCAAAAGTTATATTTCGTTAGGATTTACTTTCACCAGCGATGAGATGACCCCGACTCCATTATGCTTGGTGTGTGGCGAGAAGCAGTCCAATAGCGCCATGGTGCCAAGCAAGCTTAAACGCTATCTCCAAGCGAAACACCCGTCGCTTCAAAACAAGCCGATGGACTATTTTGTTTGCCTGCGTGAAAACACCGAAACAGGCAACATTAATGAGAAAAACCACAAAGGTAAATTAGAAAGCCCTCAAAGCTAGTTGCTGAACTTGTAGCTAAATGAAAAAAGTCCCACACTGTGGCAGAGACGTTAATACTACCTGCCTGCAAAGACACAGTCAACGAGATGCTCGGCCCTGACGCGGTTAAAGACATGTCTAAACTCCCGCTCTCAGATAACACAATTGCCAGACGTATTGATGACATGTCTGCAGACATCGAAAGCCATGTTTTGGAAAAGATATGCATCAGTAGGAAATTTGCGTTGCAACTTGATGAGTCTACGGATATTCTCAGCTCTTGGCCGATGTGCGTTTTGTGGATGGAGATGCCATTAGAGAAAACTTCCTATTTTGTAAGGCACTGCCAGAAAAAACAACAGGAGAGGAAATTTTTTGGGTCACATCAGAATATCTTGACCAGGGAGGACTTACGTGGGAAAATTGCACAAGTGTTTGCACTCATGGAGCTGCAGTCATGGTCGGGCACACCTAAGGCTTCGTTAGCAGAGTGAAGGAAAGAAACCCAGATCTTATTGTTACACACTGTTTTCTGCACCGTGAGGCCTTCGTTGCAATGACTTTACCAGCAGAACTAGTTCCTGTGTTGGATGATGTTGTGTGCATAGGGAACTTTGTAAAGACACGACCTTTGAAAAGGTATATTTACATCTCTGTGTGAGGAAATGTGAGCGGAGCATAAAGCCTTATTGCTCCATACGGAGGTCCGATGGTTGTAGCGTGACAAGTTGCTGGCCCGTGTGTATGAGCTGCGGGAGGAACTTAAAGTGTTTCTGACAAATGAGAGGTCTGATTACTCAAATCTGTTTGCAAGTGATGAGTGGTGTGCAAGCTGGCATACCTGGCAGATATTTTTCATCATCTGAATGAACCGAACACACGGATACAAGGCCGAAATGAGAACATGCTTACAAGCATGGATAAAATAAATGGATTCCATTTAAAGGTGCACCTCTGGCAACAACATGTGCAAAGTGCCAACCTTGAGATGTTCCCACTCACAGAGGAAAGGCAATATCACCCTGCTGCACTGTGCGAGGTAATAGGTAAACATCTGAAAACTCTTGAGGAGAAGTTGTCATTTTATTTCTCTTCAGCCTCCACTGAATGCCTTGACTGCTGTTGGAAAGGACATGACTTTACAGGAGCAGGAGGAACTAACTGAACTGAAACAAGATCGTGGTTTAAAGCTAAGATTTGCTGAACTTCCTTTGGACAGTTTTTGGTTGACTGCTGCCAAGGAATTCCCTATTCTGGCCAACAAAGTTTTGACATTGCTCCCATTTTCCACAACATATGTGTGTGAGCTGAGCTTTTCAAGCCTAACTGCTATAAAAACTAAAAACAGGGAGAGACTAAGAGCTGTTGAAGAAGAGCTTTGTGTATGCCCTTCTTCAATTCCTGCCAGGATATCAGCTTTGTGTTCAACTAAACAGGCCCAGGTTTCACACTGAGTGAGTATAAATAAATTGAGAAACTATATTGTAATTATATATACTGTATTAGGCTACAGAGTGTCATTCTGTAACATTTTTGGTTGGTGGTGTGCCACAAGATTTTTCCAATGTAAAAAATGTGCCATGGCTCAAAAAAGATTGAAAAACACTGCGTTACACTACACAATTTAAGAAGCTACACTTACTTCTGCTTCCATTGTAACACTTTTCAGTTTTGGAGCAACAACAACAAAAAAGTGTCGGAACAAAATAAATCTTATTTTCCATTACAGGTTGCAGGTATTTGCGGGTGCAATGCAACACTGTTCCACACACAAATAACTCTTTTGAATGGTTAAGTGACTAAAATCAGAAAGCGCCACCAGCATATCTGACAAAGATGACTCATGAACCGGTTCTTTAATCACTAGCTGAAAACAACGTATTGAATTTACACAAACGTCAAATAACAAATACAAAATTCTACTTTCTCATGAATATGGTATAGTGCATTGCTTAATCAGCAGTTTTTCTTATAAAGACAAGATATTTAAATTTAATGAATTTAATGAAACCACACATCAAGCTGTCTTTTCTAACAGAACATTAAATTTAGCATTAGCTCCCAGTTTCAGAAAGTTCTAGCCGGACATTCAGGGGGAAAGAATCAGAACAAAATGTAAAATAAAAAAGTAGTGAAAGATGAAAGTGAAGGAATAAACGAGGGGTTTGTGTCTTAGTTGTTGAGTAATTAAAAACTAGAAAAAAAAAGCTGTGAGAATCAGTGTTTGTCACAACGATGCCAAACGCTCTGCGTCTCCCGACTATTTCTTTGGGATTGTTCCCAAACTGAGAAATCAAGGTTCTTCAGTCAAGCTTCCCCCACAATCAAGCTTTGGAGTTGACTCCATATTCCCAATGAATACAGAGTCGACTCCAAAGCTTGATTCCTTTGAATCGACTCTATTCCCATTACCTGGTATCTATGAATTGACACCAGGTATTAGGAATCGCCCTGTTAATCATGATAATGATCCTATGTACTTAATATTGCGGGTTGTTCCCCTAACCTTTAATTCGAGATTTGTGCTGAATCGATTCTTGGAATGGACTCACTCAGTGTTGCAGTCGATTTCAGAATATTAGCAAGGGTTTGAATCGTTATCATTTCCCTTGCTTCCATTTGTAGGAAGCTGCTTTAATCACGATGGACCCAGGCTACGCAGGCAGGACCGAGCTCCGGGACAACCTGGAGGCCCGTTTCAGATCCGTCTCCATGATTGTGCCCGACCACGCCGTCATCGCAGAGGTGTGCTCGGGTGCCGTCATTCATCACGTTATGTAAGGAACGCAATAACGGATGTATTCTGGTGTATTACAGAACCGTTTCCACGTTGAACCCGCTTGTTAACATTGTCTCTTTTGCTGTAGGTGGACTTGTGAGCTGAGGACTTCAAGTCCAGTGAGACTTTGGCGAGGAAGATGATTCAGCTGTATAAGCTGTGCAGCAAGCAGCTTTCCCGGCAGGACCATTACGACTTCAACGTGAGAGCCATCAACTCTGTTATCGCCATGGCCGGGTATGTCCGTCTACGAACAGGGTGAACATATTAGATTAGATTAGATTAGATTCATTCGTTGTTTTTTCTAAATTGTTAATTAAAACTACCTATAAATGTAACAGATGTCTTGCTGGAATAAATCGAGTGTGTGTGTGTGTGTGTGTGTGTGTGTGTGTGAGTTCCAGGTCTCTGAAGCGAGTGAACCCACACCTGAAGGGGAACGTGGTGTTGATTAGAGCGCTACGATACTCCAACCTGCCCAAGTTACTCAAGGATGACGCAGAACTTAAAATAAAATAAATTGATAAATAGTAAAGAACGCCAAAGCTTACATATGGAGTATCAAAGGTCATTATCACAGGATCACTGGAATCAGGCACTAGGAGGAAATTCCAGGTCAAATTAGGAAATACAGTCAAACCTTGGATTGTGAGTAACTTGTTTTGCGAGTGTTTTGCAAAACAAGCAAAAATTTTTAATAAATTTTAACTTTATATACGAGCGAGGTCTTGCAATACGAGTACCTGTAGTACGTATACGCTGCTTTGTCTGTCGAGCGTCACGGGATCACTACTGAGCTGATGGTTCTTCTCTCACATGCTCGGCCTCAGTCAGCGTGCCTCGTTGACTTGTATAGTCAACATCTGTGTGAGCGTATACTGTTTACTACTGTGTAGTAACTGTACTGCGACAATGGCCCCATGAAGAAAAAATTTGAAAAGGAAGGCGATAAGAAAAAGGAGATGATTACGGTGGAAGTTAAGAGGGAAATCATTGAGAAGCACAAACGAGGTATGCGAGTAGCTGAGTTATGAGTAGTCAGTTGTCGATGAAATTGTGTCCTTGGGAAAGACCATGGGACTGGATGTGAATGAAGACGACATTCAAGAGCTGGTGGAGGAACATGGCCAGGAGCTGACCACCGACGAACTGATGGATCTGCATCACGAGCAACAGCAAGTGGTTATGGAGGAGGTCTCGTCTGAGGAGGAGGAGGAGGAGAAAAAGACGGAGAAATCCCTCACTTCAAATTAGATTAGGGAGGTGTGTAAAATGTGGGAAACAGTGCAAAATTTTGTAGAAAATCACCACCCGAGTAAGACTGTAGCAGTGCGAGCGATGAATCTATTTAACGACAATGTAATGTCACATTTCCGCAAAATCCTTAAAAGGAGGCAAAAGCAAGTGTCATTGGATAGGTTCCTTGTTAATGTCGTACAAAAAGAAAAAGATTCCGGCAAGCTAACAGACAGCAGTGATTCCATTAGTAACAGTGAAAGTCGCCCTACACAATAATGAATAAATTCGATTACTTTATATTAAATTTAAATAATAAAAATATAAAATGGTATTTTGTGTTAATCATTATTATGTATATGAATATTTTGGGGTTTTGGAACAAATCATCTAAGTTTCCATTATTTCTTATGGGGAAATTCGCTTTGATATATGAGTGCTTTGGATTACGAGCATGTTTCCGGAACGAATTATGCTCGCAATCCAAGGTTTGACTGTACAATTAACTGACATTTGCAAATTCTTTGCAACTAAAAAGCTGTAACTATATACAATATAACTTTTTTTTTTTTAAAGCATTTAAAGTATATAACATTAGCACCTTGTAATGTTATACCAGATGAAAAGTAAAGAATCCTGGAACATCTGAACATCCATAATCTGAAAATCTTGAACCTAGTGTCAATCGAGTCAATCCAATCTTTCTTGTGTGCGTTTAGCGGTATTCTGTCGGCCCTCTTTCCTGGTGTGGGCATCCCTGAGCACGACTATTGCGTGCTTCAGTCGAACATCGAGGCAGCTCTATGCGCCTGCTCCCTGCAGCCCGTCTCCAGCATGACCGCCAAGGTGATCCAGTTGTACGAGACCATGCTGGTGCACCAGGGCGTCTTGCTGGTGGGCCCTACAAGAGGCGGTAAGACCACGGCGTACCGTGCCCTCGCTGACGCACTGCGCACCCTCCACGAGACAGAGGGCTGTGAGGTGAATCCCTTCTACAAGCCCATCGAGGCCTACATGCTCAACCCGCAGTCAGTGAGCATGGACGAGCTGTATGGTGAAGACGACCCTCTCACACTGGAGTGTAATGCCATCAAACCGTCCCTCGGCAGTGACACTGCTGACACGCACAAGTAGGTGGTGAGTGACGTACCTGTGGACGTGCCTGTGGATTGAGAAAATTACCGCCGTGTTGGACAACAACAAGACGCTCTGTCTGGCTAACGGTGAAAGGATCAAGCTCACACCTTCTACACACATGTTATTCGAGGTGTTACCCATCAGACACAGGTAGCATCGGTCCTAAAAACCATCACGAACAAGCACAAGCATGTCATTTCTAGAAGATTTTTTTTTTTTTTTTACATTAAACGCGTTCCTGATGGAAAGGTCACACACGAACGTATCTTTAAGACTTCATTCTTTCACACGCCTATAACGAGCGATAAACGCATTCGAAGCATGTTATAAAGCCTCCGTAATACATTACGCATAATATTTAAATAAATATTATTACAATAACATGCACTACACTACATTATGCATTATGCACAACAGATTTGAAGTCTTGGCTGACTCTGGACCAATAAGGGAACCTGCAAATGTAAGTGAAAACCAAATTCAAGGTGTCTCAAATC
This sequence comes from Ictalurus furcatus, assembly GCF_023375685.1. Classification (NCBI taxonomy): domain Eukaryota; kingdom Metazoa; phylum Chordata; class Actinopteri; order Siluriformes; family Ictaluridae; genus Ictalurus; species Ictalurus furcatus. The sequence continues at coordinate 245,418 of NC_071266.1, forward strand.
AAAAACTGCTGTAGATTTAACATTGACAAAATATTTCAAATTGTTACAGGCTCTACATCATTCAGAAATTCTGGCGGCCACAACACCGGCTAATCCTTATCCACCAAGTGTGTTCAGACAGGTCACAAAATCTTTCATTAAACCTTCTCCAAACCAGTCAACACTGGAAAAGGTCAAACAAAACACAGCACAGTGGATGGACAATAATATAGAGATCTTAAAAGAACACTACAATGAAGTAATAGCAACCATTTTGTCTGAAGTAAGAGAATTGGACATTCAGGCTTTCAACAGAGCAGTAACCTGGAGCAAAACAAGATATAGAAAGAAATTCACAGCGAGTTCAGCACAGACCCTGAAATCAATGTTAACAGAAATGCCAAAAAAGTCACTCACCCCATTGGCCGAATCCTTCAATGACCCTGAATCGTTTCCACCTCTTAAACCGAGTACGCAACCTGTTATGGGTTCCTATGCGGGGACCATAAGGGAAAATAGGGGGTTCGGTAGAGAGGGGAAAGCCAGACTTTCATTAACCCCAACACAGGCTGGCCCTAAAGGAAAAAGGGGAGAAAGGAACTTAAAACAACATGCAGAACAAACAGTAGAAGTGCCTATGGTCACAGATTTAACTAAGGAAATACAAATAATAATGGAAGAGAAACCAGTTAGTTTACCATCAACCTCTACTTTACTGAGGGAGGACCTGGAGAGCAGGAAACAAACCAAGCAGCTTGAACCATACAGCAATGTAGTGTGTTAGGAAAGTGGTTTCAATGGTATTGTTACGCCACGGCCAGCAGAGGGCACTGTCGCACGGCTCCTGACTGGTCACATGACTGTTTTGTTCTCATTCGCTTCCTGCCCGAGTTCTAGTTTCTGTTTGAGGATGTCCTTGATTTAACCCAGGTGTCTTTGGTTTAGATTAGTTATGTTGGGTATTTAAACCCCTCGGGTCTATGCGCACGTGGCGCGATATTATTTGTAGTTGAGATACTTGTGTGAGAAGCATCAGCCTTAACGGTGTAGCATCTAAGTTTAGCATGCTAAGCGGTCTTTGTTTTCATGTCCTGTTTCCTGCCTCGACTCTAGTCCCATGTTTTCTTGCTAACTCCGTATAGACCGCGTTCCCTTGTTTGTTTAATTGATTTATTAATAAAGACAGTGCTCCTGCACTTACTTCCTGTCTATTCCTCTGTTCCGTAACAAGTATACTGTGTTCGACAGCTAAAATAATAACTTTGTCAAGTAACGAAGAGGAAACATTAGCATTGTCTGTACACCAAAAAAAAGAGAACCTCTATGTTATGTTAGTATCAGGGTACTGGTATTGCACTTCCCCATAGTCCACCTCCTCTGTATTAAAGGTCATTTTAGGTAGCAACCATAGAAAATATAGTAGTTTAAAAAAAACAAAGTGAAGTGAAAAAGTATGTCTGAGCAATGAGGTCCTCAAAACAGTTCTGTCTGGAGGAATGAGCACAAATTACAGCAAATCATGAGAAGCTTGTGGAAGGCTACCCCAAGTTCAATCAATGAACAGGCAATACCACTAAATACTAACAAAGTGTATGTAATTACTGTAAACAGTAAGCATAATGGTTAATAATCTGTCATGTACATATGTTTATAGTTGAATCATTTTCAGACATGGTTTGGTAATTCTAGACAACATGGTTCAGGTTAATTGGGAAAAACTGGAAAAATAGTAAGTGAAGAAAGGAAAAGTGAAGGGATTTACAGGAAGAGATGCATGAAACACCTCACACCTATGGTTAAATGATGGGTTGGTGGTTAAATGATGGACTGATGGATTTTGTGTATTAAATGGTGTTTTTATGAAACATTATAATAAGCAGGGAAATGAGGTAGACTGGGAAATATAGAAGTTGTCTACTACTTATTTGTGGAGGCGGGGTTTGGTTGAACACCAGTTTGTGAATGGAGGGCAGGGCCAGGGAAAAGTGAGTGGTAAGGATCTACACCTGTGCAGCATTTTGTAACAGGTGTTCTGTGTTTCAGTGAGCAGGATAAAAGGGGGAGAGTGAGGACAGACACAGGAGAGGAACAGGGGACCCATAGGGGAGGAACAGGAGACCCATGTGTCTAGATACGTGCATAGTGAAATAAAATTCCTGAAAAGAGACAGAAGTAGTGAAGGAAAATAAAGAAGTGATTTTTGAGCCTGCCCCATCTCCTCATTTTCAGTCCACCCGTATGCAGAGATTTTTACTTAGTGTACTGTGTTCATGTAATCATAGAGATTAAGCCGTTTATTTTTAAATCCACATTCATACCCAATCTTTTATAGAATTCACTGTAAACAGATTATGTTAAAACACACACAGAGTTATAAAACACCATTAAAAGGTAAGTAGCATTTATAATTTACTTCTTGCCATACCAGCATACCATAGAATAAAAAAGTCAAATAAATTAGAAAATAAGACCAGCATGAATTCTTAAAATGTTCAGTCCAATGTTCAGGCAAACTGGGCCAGCTCTTCAGTTAAAATGGGCCAATATAAAAAGATAACAGGTAATTTCGACTGAAATCATTTCAATTTTAACATTAAATTGACACTTGTGTTGTGTGCGCCATAGCAACAACAACATAAATATTTCATTTAGTAGAAAGCACATCTCCACAGCTCTCGTGGTACAATGAGTTGCACTGACAACAGCACACCCTAAATGTTCCGGCTGCATTGAATGCTGAAGGACTGTCGTGGTCTCTCCTTTCTCCCCAGCAGTAACCTCTACACAGGGTTTACCCACCTCCCCAACCACACGGGTAGAGTAAAACTGATCTTGCAGGACAAATACATCACAATTCCAAAGATGTGATGGAACATCTCTGATTGCAAATTCCTCCAGCAGGTCTTCATACCTGTTACGAAACGTAGACTGGAGGCGGATGCAGGTGCAGGTCAAAGTCTTTATTAGCAGTAGACAAACAAACACAGGAAACGCGGTCTTCCCCAGGAAAACAAGAAACTGGTATCGTGGCTTGAAACTAGAGCAGGACATGAAACCAGACCGCTTAACATGCTAACGCATTCACTATCGTACTCAAACACAAACGGGAACCACATCAGCCGTTTGGTACCAACTATAATACTGCGCGAAGTTCGTGGTCACACGTGGGGTTTAAATAGCAAACCTAATCAAACCAAAACATGGACACCTGGGGCAAATCAGAGACATGATCAAACTTAATTCAATGTCCAAGCGGGAAGCGAACGAAAACAAAAGAGTCACGTGACCAGTCAGAAGCCGTGCCGCAGTGCCATCTGCTGGCCGTGGCGTAACAATTCTGGAGAAATGGAAGAATGAATATGGATATTATTTTATTTCAACTCCAATATACTGTGGTAAAAATATATATATATTTAAAAACAATAACTTTGCCAATGTCCAAATATTTATGAACCTATCTGCTGGGTCTGCAAAAATAATGGAATTAATAAAATTAAAAAACAGCTTGGATGGTCATGCCAGAAAATTATACTGAGCTTCATGCCACTGCAAAATTAATTTTTTTTTTAAACTTATGGCTCAACACTAAACCTACCAAATGTTTCTCACTCCCATTTTCTGTCTGCCAGATCATTTAATAAATAAGCTAAAAATCTACAACAGAAACAGAAAGCAAAGTTAAAACCAACAATTTCTTTTCAAAGGTTATGTAAACATCTCAAAATATACTGTACCTCTGTTAAACACTTCAGAATAATCAGTAGGAATAAGTGGAACTAAATCTTGTACAAACTGTACATGAACATGGTCAGAAAGATTCCAACAGGAATTAGAAATGTGAACCTTCGATTAAAACTGGAGTACATGAGTGAGGGGTGCGCTGCTGTTAAGGTATAAAGTTAGCATGTTTCCATAACTCCATGCCTGACTAGCACCCCAGCCTCGGTGCACTTTGTTGATGCAGCCACCTCTTTCTCACACTGAGTGACAAACTGTTCGTAGAGGTAAAGGCCTTTCCAGCTTTCAATGACATGGTGCTGCTGAACTCTGCTGCCGTTAACTACACCAGTCATGGTATCCTGGGGAATGATCATCACACTTCCCGGAAGCTCCATGATGGATATGTGCCTGCCTGTACCCGTGGGAAAGAATGTTGTGTTGAGTAAGGTGTTTACTGTGGAGAACACATTACAGAACATGTTTTAAAACACATTTTGGATGTCAGTTTTAAACCTCATTACTCTGAAATTCCACGAAATGCAAAGTAGCAAGATTCAATATCAGTACTTACAGGATTTCCAGTTTTTTTCTGATTGTTGCAGCCATAAATGTGTGATCTCTGGCTTTTTTCATAATGTGTGATGCAACTTGCAAAGTTTATTGTACTTTTTTGTGGAAAACAACTTGAATTGGTGAAATTTGTAATTGCATGAAATAGTTTTGCACGGTCTTTCACAGTGATGTTTGTTGGGAATCAGAATCAGATTTGTTGTCAAGTACGGTGGGTTTACATGTACAAGGAATTTGTCTTGGTGTACTGGTGCTTAACAATAACAGTACATACAAGAAATAATATAATATTAATAAGAGAGAGTTAGGAAGTTATGTTTTGGAAGGTTTAGGAAAATAAAAATAAAGACATTAACTGTACATTAGTACAGTATGTGTTGAACACAGCAGTCTGAGTTGTGTGTTAATGTAACGCATATGAAACAACAATGTGGGGTTGTTCGTCAATGTGATGTGTAAATGTCCATGGAGACGGATAAGAGACCATGGTGGGTCTTCAGTGTTGTTAATGAGGCCAGTTGTCGATGGGAAGAAACTGTTTTTGTGGCGTGAGGTTTTTGGACTTGATGGACCGCAGCCTCCTGCCAGAGGGGAGTGCCTGGAAAAGTTTGTGTCCAGCGTGAGAGGCGTCAGCCATAATCGTAACTGCCCGCTTCAGGGTCCTGGAAGCGTAGAGGTAATGAAGGGGTGGCAGATTGCAGCCAATCACCTTCTCAGCAGAGTGAATGACATGCTGCAGTCTGTCCTTGTCCTTGGCAGTGGCAGCAGTGTATTAGATGGTGATGGAGGAGGTGAGTATGGACTCACCATACTCATGATGGAGGTGTAGAAGTGCACCATAATTGTCTTTGGTAGGTTGAACTTCTTCAGTTGCCACAGGAAGTACACTCTCTGATTTTTTTTAATGAGAGACCTGATGTTCAGCTCCCACTTGAGGTCCTGGTGATGATAGTTCCCAGGAAGCGGAAGGAGTGCACAGTATCGACTGGGGAGTCACACAGGATGATGGGGGCAGGTGGGGCTGGGGTGTTCCTGTTTAAAACGTTTAAACTTTAGAGGTATGCACATTGTCTTTCAGTCATTCCATGACACACTGTTAGTGAAACACTAGAGTGGCTATAAAATAGAAACCGAATCAGTGCACACTGTCCATCACCATTAACCAAAAAATAAGGTTTTTAAGAAAACAATAAGACTTTATGAAACAGATTCTTGCTTGAATCTAATGAGATTTAATTTGGGCTTCATAGAAATAGAAAAAGAGAAGAAAAGTAATTATTTGAGAATCATTATCCTTATATCCTTCTCCAAATGAACTGATCATTTATATGATGTGTACATTACATTATAAGTATACAGTAAGTCTCTTAAAAATCAGAGCAATCATTACACAGATAAAATGCCACCTTATTCAACAGTCCAGGAGAACATGGCCACTTTATTGATTTTTATCTGTTTGTTTTTAATAAATCATGTGACATCATTTATTGCTGCCTTCAAGTCCTCCTCGGAAGTTTGTGCACACAATATCGGAGATGGTCATTATGATGTGGTGTGTGTTCAACTGGTTTTGGTAGTAAAATTGACAGCGTGAGACATTTTCTTTTATTTATTTATTTGTTTTGCCATTTCATCAACAAGAAGTTTATTTTTCACTTACTGAAGGAAAATATCGAGCTGTAGTTCTTAGTTAACAAACAAAAGTACCACTTAAATTTTACTGTCTGCTGTAGGTGGCACATTCATTGTGGGGGCTGCCATTACTTTTTTTTTAACATACTCTCAGTTCATAAAGTCGGGGCTCAGAGAAAAATATGAGTTCTAGTTATACATTCATGTGCATTCACCTCATAATTATGACATTTTCAACAGGAATTGAAGCCACGTTATGTGAGTGCAGTCAAAAGCAAGCAAACCAAAAATCTGAAGCTAGGAAAAATGACATGCTTTGACTATTTTTTTTATGAGGTTATGACAATTTGTATATATGTGTCATGACAAATATGTACCACACATGTATCATGCATATATGTATAAGATGTATTTCTGTAAAGTTAGTTAAAATCATACACAGATGTTTATAATTGAATCATTTTCAAGCTGTCCAAAATTCCCAAATATGGTTTGATCATTTTAGATAGCACGGTTCAGGTACATTAGGAAAGTCTTAAAATACAGTTTTAAAATACAGTACAAGCTGAGAGAGGAAAAGTGATATACACTGATCAGCCACAACATTAAAACCACCTGCCTAATATTGTGTTGGTCCCCCTTTTGCTGCCAAAACAGCTCTGACCTGTCGAGGCATGGACTCCACAAGACCTCTGAAGGTGTGCTGTGGTATCTGGCACCAAGACGTTAGGAGCAGATCCTTTAAGTCCTGTAAGTTGTGAGGTGGGGTCCCCAGGTATCTGATGTCCCACAGATGCTCGATCGGATTGAGATCTGGGGAATCTGGAGATCAAGTCAACACCTTGAACTCTTTTGGTAGATACTAACCACTGCATACCGGGAACACCCCACAAGACCTGCTGCTTAGGAGTAGCTCTGACCCAGTCGTCTAGCCATCACAATTTGGCTCTTGTCAGAGTCGCTCAGATCCTTAACCATTTATCCTGCTTTCAATACATCAAGTTCAAGATCTGACTGTTCACTTGCTGCCTAATACTGTGTATCCCACCCCTTGACAGGTGCTGTTGTAATGACATAATCAATGACATTCACATCACCTGTCAGTATTTTTAATGTTATGGCTGATTGGTGTAAATTTGTCATGACAAATAATATTCATGTATATAATGTATGAATAAGATGTACTGCTGTAACAAAAGAAGCATAAAGTTAATTCAAATCATGTACAGATGCTTATAATCTAATCATTTTCAAGCAGTCCTAAATTCCTAAAAATAGCTCAATAATTCTACACAGCATGGTTCAGGTACATTGGGACAGTCTTAAAATACAGTAAGTGGAGAGATATAAAGTGAAGGGATATAATGGATTATTATTATTATTATTATTATTATTATCATCATCATCATCATTATAATCATTTTTGTGTTACGCTGGTAAAGTATGAAATAAATGATAATGTTACCTTTTAGTGGTCATTTTCACTTCATCTGCACACAGTGAATTGTACTGGTTTCTCCCTACATGTGACAACAATCTCCCAAATTCTTCATATCTCTGGGCGTTGGGGTAGGGTGGCAAGACGGAAGCCTTTTATAACCAAAAAGTACATAAAAATACATCCAATCTCCCAAAACCATGTGGAATAATGTGTTATGATACCTGATAAGACCAAAATTCAACTTTTTAGCCTAAAAGTTCCAGCTTGTTATTATTAGTTGGAAACTCGCTCTCTCGTGGCTCCACCCACCACGCACGTTCGAACCAATCATATTATCCTCCCTGGCGTCCGTGGGCGTGGCTAACCGCATCGGTCCGTTAAAGGTAGCAGGTTGTATATGGCGAGCGGTTTACTCATTCAGGGCTGGTCATTTGTGTAATGACCGAGAACTACAGAAGTGGAGAGAAAACGCAGCACTGAGCAACTTGTAGAGTTCACACCCAACTGTAGGTGGGTAGGTGAACGCGTTTGGCCTTATTTATTCGCTAAGCTGCTAGCTTGTTAGCTCTGCGGCTGTTTTAGTATAAAGTACTCACTTGAGTTAACTCGGTGGGAGTTTATTTAGCGCCGGATAAACGGTGAACTAGTTAGTTTAGTAAATCTGACGCTTCTCGGGAACTTGTAGTTTATCCGCCTCGCTGTCTGGGTGACGCAGAGAGCAACTGTTTACCAAGTGACTTTATTTTCAGTGCTTTTTGAACTGTCTCTCAGCCCTTAATAGTTCCGCGGTATTTGTGTGGAATTGGAATGAACGTCTAGTTAAAGGGTTGATGTCTCGCTGGCGCAGTGATTTGTTCTTTAGGAGTGTTTTTCTCTTGAACAGCTCTCTGTGTGGAGACTTGAGGTAGTTCTGTAGTCACAGGTGCACAAATCAGTCACACAGCTCCAGCTCCACCTGCGCCTCTCGCAGGGAAACTGTTTCTGTGCACTGGCTCCGTCCCAAATCACCTTGTATGGAATCTCTATCTCTAGTGCACTAGGTGCAGTAGAGACTCCATTCATTCAGACCATGTGTAGTGTACCTAGATACGCAGTCGTGCAGGATTTGGGCACAGGCCACGCTAATGAAACATCATCCATTTCAAGTCAAGTTGCTATTGTTAAACATTTCACTAAAACCTGTATGGAAACGTTGCTGTTCAGTTGTTCTATAAGCGCAATTTCAACCAAATACAGTGGAGTGTAAAAGTTTGTACCCCCCCTTTGGTTTCTTTTGGATGGAAGGGTGTTAAATGTCCTAAACACTACAAAATTTGACTGTAAGTAGAAGTTAATTTTATTATCAGACTCAGATATCCATGTTGTTAATATTTTTAATACTGCTCATTAGTGTTAAATGACTTGAAAGAGTCAACATATGTGATGGTCACGGCAGGATCTTGATTTTGTGGTCAGTAAACCGTTTTTGTGTTGATTTTGATATATGTTTTGGATTATTGTCCTGCTGGAAGATCCAACCACGGCCTATTTTAATCTTTCTGGCAGAGGCAGTCAGGTTTTCATTTAATATCTGTTGATATTTGATAGAGTCCATGATGCCATGTATCCTAACAATATGTCCCGGTCCTCTGGCAGAAAAACATTCCCAAAACATCAAAGATCCACCACCATATTTTACCGTGGGCATGAGGTACTTTTCCATATGGCTACCTCTCTGTGTGCTTCAAAACCACCTCTGGTGTTTATTACCAAAAAGCTCTATTTTGGTTTCATCTGACCATAGAACCCGATCCCATTTGAAGTTCCAGTAGTGTCTGGCCAACTGAAGACGCTTGAGTTTGTTTTTGGATGAGAGTAGAGGCTTTTTTCTTGAAACCCTTCCAAACACCTTGAGGTGATGTAGGTGATTTCAGATTGTAGTTTTGGAGACTTTCTGACCCCAAGACGCAACTAACTCCTGCAATTCTCCAGCTGTGATCCTTGGAGATTTTTTTATCTACTCAAACCGTCCTCACACGTCCAATTCCAGGTTTATTCATAACATTTCCAGTAGACTGGAACTTCTTAATTATTGCCCTGATGGTGGAAATGAGCCTTTTCAATGCTTGTGCTATTTTCTTATAGACACTTCCCATTTTGTGAAGCTCAACAACCTTTTGCTGCACATCACCGCTACAGTGGTGCTTGAAAGTTTGTGAACCCTTTAGAGTTTTCTATATTTCTGTGTAAATATACACAGGATTTTCAGACAAGTCCTAAAACTACACAAAGAGAACCCATTTAAACAAATGAGACAAATATTATACTTGGTCATTTATTTATTGCAGAAAAGGATCCAGTATTACATGTCTGTGAGTGGCAAAAGTATGTGAATCTTTGCAGATGGGCAGCAATGTTCTTTTTGGAGAACAGTTGCTTTCTCCTTGTAACATGCTCCCTGCCATGCACACCATTGTTGTTCTGAATGCTGACTCATGAACATTACAATTAGTCAATGTGAGTGTAATATTCTTGGAGGCAGCTCACATATGAGAGACAGACTTGACTTGGTCTTTTATTATTTTTTCAGACTCTGAACACATGAACAAGCAGCTGGTATCACACTGAGAACTCTGTTTCTTTATTGTAGACTCTGATGTAGTGTTGGACATGTAAGCTTAGAGCGCCCTCCACAGGTCAAACTAAACATCAAACTTGCATTCACTACAATTCATCCCTCATATAACTAGTCCAAAATTAGATCAAATTTATCCGTAGTAGTACTTGTATCAGAATATCACAATTTTCTCAAACACATCACCACACATGAATTCCTTTTTTCTTTTTTTTTTCCTTTCTTTTTTCTTTCTTTTTTTTTTTTTTTTTTACATGAATATTTCACAGAACTGAGCTAGGCACATTGGTTAGACTTCCTCCATCCCAGTGAGTTCCCGGGCACATTCTTGTCCTGCAATTGGGGAACTCACCACTACATGAATTTGGAGATTTAGTACATGTAGACCTTCTCAACTCAGGTTTTTCCATCCCAAGGAAAGTTTCTGACACAGCCACTTCAGAAGTTCCTCCCAGTTTTGGTCTACGTGACTTTCCTCAGAGAATGAGGAACCTGAGTCTTTTGTAGAAGGCACTGGAATGTCAGCATCTGGCAATGAAATGTCTAACAACTCTGGTACTGGTGCTACAGATGTTGCATTGTGCCTGTCTCTCACCTGATCAATATGTCAGTGCACTACTTGCCCACTTCCCAATGCTACTGTGCACCATACAGGACCAGTCTTTTTCTGAACTGTTCCTGGAATAAAAGTAGGTCCAGAGCTGAATTTCCTAGTATACACTGGGTCACCCACCACGAGATATCTTTCCTTTGCATGTTGGTCATGGTACCATTTTTGTCTCAATTGCTTGTTACGCACTTGACATTTCAAATCAGGATGAATGAGACCCTGTGTAGACCAGTTTCCTTCCACACAGTAGTTTAGCGGCTGATTTGCCAGTGGTCGACTGTGGCGTCATTCGGTAACTGAACAGCACTTTGGCTAGCTTTTTCAACAGACTCTCCAGCACTCTTTTTTCATCAGGGTTTTGAATGTTTGAATGGCCCTTTCAGCCAGACCACTGGAAGATGCATGGTAGGGTGCTGTGCTTGTGTTTGATTCTGTTTCTTTCCATAAACTCTTGGAATTCAGCACTGGTAAAAAAAGAAAACAAAGAAACTGCTATAGTCTGACACCACTACTTCTGGTATCCTGTGCTGGCTAAAGGTTTATCTTATGCACTGAATGGTAACTGTGGATGTAGACTTGATTAACATATAAGCCTCTATCCATTTTGAGAATGCCTCTACCACCATCAAGAACATTCTACCCATCCACGGTCCACCGTAATCAATGTGAATCCTTCTCCACGGTTGCTCTGGCAACTCTCACGCATGCAGTGGCGCGTTTGCCGGAGCGTTTCTGTTTTCCTGACAGACTGCACACGATTTGACCAATGCTTCCACCTCTGCATCCAAGTGTGGCAACCACATATAGCTACACACCAGGCCTTTCAACCTGGTAATTCCTGGATGGGTTTGGTGTAGATGTCCTAGAAGAGCCGCACGCCGCGGAGGTGGAATTACTACATGAGTCCCCATAACACAACGCCTCCCTGTATGCAGAGTTCATCCTATTTCCTTACATATGACTGAAAAGCTGGGTCCTCCAACTTCTCGTGCCAAGCTCTTGGGACATATTCCCCCACTCTTGCCAAAACAGCATCTGTCTGTCCATTTCCTCACTTGTTCTGCATTTACTAGAGGCACATCATTTTCTTCCAGTAGAAGCGCACTCTCTTCCTCTGCTGGAGTCTCCACTCCGTTTTTCCATCAATGGCAGCCTGCTCAACGCATCTACATTTTGGTGCTCTTTTCCAGCCCTGTACACAATGGTGTTCTCGCATCCACACAGTGTGACTTTTCACCTCCTATATACAGTATCAAACAAAAGTGAGTGCACCCCTCACATTTTTGTAAATATTTGATTATAACTTTTCATGTGACAACACTGAAGAAATGACACTTTGCTACAGTGTAAAGTAGTGAGTGTACAGCTTGTGTAACAGTGTAAATTTGCTGTCCCCTCAAAATAACTCAACACACAGACATTAATGTCTAAACCGCGAGGGGTGTACTCACTTTTGTGAGATACTGTATATCACCATATACTTCTACAGTATATACACACACGCACAAGACTAATTATTGACATCCTGATATAGTGAAAAGATTGCATCTTGCAAAATAATAAATAAAAATAATAAAAAAAACTTGCAGTTTTATAAGCTCCAAGATTAAGATACAAGCTCTAAAGATGACCTTTTATTACAGGAAATTCATTAATGGATCTAAAGAAAGCTCAGATTATGAAAGACAGTCAGACATTGCAGAAGTCGTCCTGTAACTTGTACATTAGGACTTCTAGCTTAAGATTTTATCAACTGAGGGATTTCTGTTTATTACATGCAAAATGCTTTATTTTGGAATTGTATTATATTTTAGAATTTTATTACACATTATAACTTGTATTTAAGGACATTCATTGTCTGCTCTGACTCTAAATAAGTGGTGTGTTAAAGGAAAGTGCACTTGTTTGGTGAAGGTACTGTAAAGGTCTCTTTGTCTTACAGTTGATATTAGATTAGTCTTAATATCTGTCGCAAAACAAATAAATGCTGTGTGCTAACCCGATAAAATAAAAAAGCCTTTCTTAGCCTTTTTTCTCCTTCAATTTCTCCTCTGTTCACTTCTACATATTTCTTACTTAGGTTTTCTAATTCTGGAGTCACAATACCTGACTAGTCCACAGCTCTTGGCTTCATCAGAGTACATTTTCCTTGCAGTAAGCGCGCACTCATTCACCAAGCTGAAAGAAAGAGAAAAGAACACATTGCAGAAAACTATTCAGTTCGATTTTTACTTGACTTCGGAGTCTGTCGTTCTTACCTACGACTGCCAATCACTTTAGGGAGACACAGCAGCGTTCCCACATCTGCCGCCAGGCCAATGTCGACCTCCTGAATAACACGTAGCAGTAATTCAATATTCAAAAACTATTTATATAAATAAATGCAGCAGGGCCTGAAAGTCTGAATTCAGTACCGAGAGCTGTTTTTATGTTAGCAGTTATGTGCCCCCTTGTGGTCAACTCAATGCAAAACGTCGACAGAATAGTCTCAATCGTTTTTGTTTCGTTTGTGCTGCTTCGGATTTGGAGATATTAGAAGAATGTTCAAAGGTCATTCTGGGGTCACTCACCCCCCCCCCCCCCCCCCCCCCCCCAATGCTCCAAATTCGCCCCAAATAGTCTCAATCGTTTGTGCTTCGTTTGTGTCGACTATCTTTTTTTTTTTAAACAATACAGTTGTAATAACACGGTAAAATCCAAACGACAAATCACATTAAATAGTCGCATTCAATTAATTGTTACCTATCCACTGTGCGTTTTCAACTTTTAAGGGACACAGCGGATCACAGGATGTGTGAAATGTAACACGAACTCCAAGGTAAGTGGTCTTACTTGTTACTGTATACGTTATGAGAAAAACAGTCGTAATATTAACATTGTCATAAATCAATACACACACCATAATCTGTTTGCTGTAGCTCTGTTTATGCATATATAGGCTGTGTGTGTGATATATTGTATTTTCTCATTTGTAAGTCGCTTTGGATAAACGCGTCTGCTAAATGAAATTTATATATATATATATATATATATATATATATATATATATATATATATATATATATATATATATATATATATATATATATGGAAACTTAAGGACTTAAATGACTCAAATTAAGATTTAAGTCAAAATAATTCTACTTGTGAAATTGAATTACTGTGAACTATCAAACATCCTTTGACGCAAATAATGGACCTTTTAAAAACTTAAACTTTAAGACACTTAGAAAAAAAATACTTTTATTTGTGAAAGTAAATGTAAACAATGCAATCAGTCTTTTGTGTATAACACAGCATGTGGGCATATTTTGTTTTTTTTCTGACATTCCCGTCACTCCACTTCTCAGGTCATCATACATCTCCCAGACACATGGAGACCTCCTGCAGTAGGCCACATAATGTCCAAGAGCATCCTGGGTTAAGCCTCCTCTGAAAGCAATGACTGCCCGTAAAGTAAATCTCTCTCCTTCAGCATCAGATTGGAGGGAAATTCACACAAAGAAAATCCTTCCCAGGTCAGTGACAATCATTTGCATATGAATGAAGGACATGTCGATGTCAAGGACATGTCGATGCCCTCAATGAAGGACAGATGTCGAGCAATGAATCGATCCACCCGAACAGGCAAGTTTTCATGCTTGAAGAGCCCACGTTTGATGTTTTTGAACTCTGCTTCAACATTGGCTGAACTTGCGGTGATGTTGGTGCTTCGGAAGTGAGGGATCATTACCCCTGTCCAGAGTGGTAAGTAACTTTCAAGCCAGATTATATTGGGAATAATCTCAGGGAGGAAGTGCATATCACCATATCAGTTTTTTCTGTTCAGTAAACATTGACAATCTTAGCTCTCTTGAATGTTGTACCATTATGATTGAAGTTAACTAATAATATTGTAACTGACAGTGTTAAAACATTGTACTTACACTGGCCAGAATTTTGATTTAGTAACTGTGTCGACCTTTCCTGCACTAACTTAACACTAATTTCCACAAGAGCATCTAAAACAGAAGTGTCACTTACACCTAGTGATGGCAGTGAAGTGTAACATATGATTCTCCTTGTAAATAAATGAAAAGTTCAATCATGAGAGACCAGTGAATGAAGTAAAGAGAATTGTTTATTGAACAAATATGATTTGTCTTGAAAAAGTCTTCGGCAGTTCGACTCTAAAAGAGTGCTCACACTGAGGAGATTTGCACCTATAATTCAATGCCTAATATTTTAAAAACGGAAGCAGCACAAACGATTGAGACTATTTAGGGTGAATTTGGAGCATGTGGGTGCGCTGAGTGACCCAGTTGTAGTTGAGGTGTATCAGATGAGGTGTATCAGTATGAAGCAGGCGGTGACGGCGCACTGATTCACTCTTGGAGCTCGGTTCACTAATGACCGAATCACCGAGGAACCGACCAAAGATAACTCTCACCCGCATGAAGAAGAAGAAGAAGAAAAAGAGGAGGAGAAGTGAGAAACAACATTTTAGAACTTTTTATTCACTTCTCTGGTTAAATATTAATGTGAACATTTATACAAATATGCTAGCGGTGCTAGCTTTTGAGGAGGCAGTCCAGTCCACGCATGCGCAGTGTAATTAATGAGCAAGCTAATCGAAATGAGATTAGCAATCTGTCTGTTATTTTTGATTCTATTTAAAACGATGAATTCACTGTCAATAACTGCCCAGTCTGAGAATATTGCATGATTTACTTTTATAATTGGATGTGGCAGAACGACATGTAGCTTCACTGGCTAATTAGAGCTCTTTTACTAGTTTAATGGCTGAGTCATCCGGCTTCACGCATGCGCAGTGTAGGTTTAGGCGCTGTAGTCTTCTTTATGTTTAAATGGCGGTTGGCAAACCAGCTAAAGGTGCATTACCACCACCTACTGGACTGGAGTGTGGGCAGTAGATTGGCAGAAAAAAAATTAATAAAATGGAAAAATAAAATAATACCAAAACAATACTACACAAATAAAAGAAAATAAAGAGATAATATATCTATATATTATATTATAGATAATATATCTATATTTTAGATTTTCCTACTAGATTACTAAAGTCTCTCACTTATCCCAGTATTTTTTAGATAGTTTATTGGGGAGTGGTGCATTTTCCCAGATATTTTCCCCAGCAAGTTCTCTAGTGTCATCACTGCTCAGTCTATTACAGGGATTATAAAAGTTGACTATCATTATACTGTCTTTTCCTGTATATATTCTGACTACCACAGATTCATGTTCTTTCCCTCTTCCCCATTGATTAGGTTGTATTTCGCATCATTTCTTACAAAAGTTGCTACCCCTCCACCTTTACCCGTTTCCCTATCGTTTCTGATTGTAGTATATCCATAAATCACAAAGTCTAACTGTGGTTTTAACCATGTCTCTTGCACACATATTACATGAGATTTATCTAACAGATCAGTCACCAACTTTTTGAATTCTTGTCCATTAGCTATAAGACTCCTGGCATTCCACTGCAATATAACTAGGATCATGAAGAGTCGCCAGTCCATGACTGAGAATTAGAGATTCCTGCAGTTAACATTTCTTCCACTCCTTCACAGCTGAGTCCTTTAATACCAAGGTATTTTTCAGCTGATTTAACTATTATTTTGATCTTTTCGGTCTTTCTCTCGGTCTGTGCTGAGCAATTTATAACCTCAACCATAAACAACACAAACTCATTCTTGCTCATAATTAGCATATCTTTCTTTACTGCAATCTTTTCACAGCTCCCACAGGGTCTATCTTTATTTTCTGGTTTATAGCCCTTCCTTTCACCAGACACTTTCTTTACTGCTTCCGCATACGTTATTCCTTGCAATGTCTTCACTCGTTGCCCCTCCACTGCCTTCTTGCTGGCTTCACAGCCACGGTAAGCTGAGCTGTGCTCTCCTCCACAGTTGCAGCATTTGAGATTTACTCCTTCTCCACACTTCCCATACTCATGTTCGCCTGCACACCTACCACATCTCTGTTTGCCCTTACATATTGCTGCCACATGGCCATATTTTTGGCATTTAAAGCATCTCAGTGGTGGAGGAATATATGGCCTGACCTCATAGCTCATATATCCTATGTGCACCTTACTTGGCAAACTTACTAAGTCATCAAACTTAATCATCACAGCCAAGCTGTCGCATTTCTCCCCATTTCTAGTTGTTTTAAGTCATTTTGCTTCTAGTACTTTTGCCCCTGAGATATTGTCTTTTATCTGTTCCTCTGTAACACCTGTAGGTATCACTGAGATGACTCCTCAAACCCATTTTTATATCCAATCACTGAACAGTGAACTCTCTTACCATCTATTTTATTCAGTTGCATGGCTTTCCCTTGCTGGGCTTAATGATCTTCATATGTGAAAAAGCTGACTCACATAAATAAGTGGAGCCGAATAATGCAGTCAAGGAGGTGGCACTTTTCCTCATGTTGGGGTACTTTTCCTCTGTGAGTAAGTTCCAGAACTGTCCATGAGCTCTGGACTTCAGCTCAATGTCGGCTTGTAGTGTCAAAATCTCATCCTCCACTCCAGAAGAGTTCAGGTGAAACGATGTTGCAATTTTTGATGCGAGTGAAACAACTTCAGCATCTTCCCAAAATGGATCGCACATGAATGTAGCGATTGGCTCGATTAAAGCAAAGTCTTGAAAGCATTTGTCAAACTCTGACAGACAAATGTCAATCTGCTCTATGTAGCGTGCACTGTCAAGCCGCACACATGACTTCCCTTGCGTCTCCAGCTCTGACACAAGGTTCTGGAAGTTTGCCAAATTGTGGTCCTGCAGCTTTGAGGAGAGATGTTGCATTTTTCGTTTGAATGCATTAATTGAGCTGATCATATTGATCACGTATTTTCTTTTCCTTGCAGCTCTAGATTAAGGTCATTCAACATGTTGGTCAGATAGGTTAAAAATGCCAAATCTAGCAGCCACTGATCGTCATTTAATTGGTTGTACTCTGCATGTTTAGCTACAAGGAAAAACTCCTTTATCTCCGGACAGAGCTCTCAAAATCGTTGCAGGAATTTACTTCGACTAAGCCACCTCACGTCAGTGTGTAATAACAAGTCAGAGTGGTCGCATTCAGCCTTCTCCAGATGCGCACGGAATAGCCGTCTTTGAAGAGATCTGGCTCGAATAGAACAGGCAATCTTCGTTGCCACCTCCATTATCTCTTTCATGTTTAGCATTTTTGAGCATAACGCTTGTTGGTGTATTATGCAGTGGTAATTGAGGAAGTCCGGAAAATCATCGTCCTCCCTGCACTTGGCAATAAATCCATTCAAGCGACTAACCATGGCGGGAGCTCCGTCTGTGGTGATGGACACCAATTTGCACAATGGGAGCTGGGTTTTCTCGATAAAGTTTTTGCAAGACTGAAATATGTCTTCTCCTCGTGCATGTTCTCTCATGGGCAGTACAGTTAACAGCTCCTCTTTCGCAGTCATATCGGTAAACACCATCTGAATAAAAATGCACATCTGGGCTGTGTCACTCACGTCTATAGACTCGTCCAACTGCAGTGAGAAACACTCGCAATCTGCGATGTCCTTCCAAATTGCTGGGTCAAATCCTCGGCCATGACTTCACTGCGCCGCGTAATTGTGGTTCTTGATAGCTGGAGAGCTTTGATCGAAAACAGTATTTCTGATTTGTTTTTAAAGTCTCGGAACAGCGAGTCAGCTGCTTCAACAAACGCCTCTTTTACCATCTCTCCATCTCGGAATGACTTGTTCTTAACGATGAGGTGACTCACCTGGAATGACGCATCGGTGGCTGCCTTCGCTTTTGTAGTTAGCTGTGGGAAAAATGGCTGCTGTCCAGACAACTGGGATTTTAGTTCCTTCACCTTTCTCCTTCTCAGCTCGCTTTTTGGAGGAAAGTCGGTGTCGTAGTTTTTATGAAGCGTCCGAAAATGGCACTCCACATTCCCTTTCTTAGGTATAGCGATGGTAGACTGGCAGATGAGGCAAACGCACTTCGAAAATGACATAGTGGAAAAAAAAGTCCTCCTCCCACTCCATATGGAAATGGTAAGTTTTAGGCTTCTTACTTGGTCCAGCTTCTTTACTGATTTTTAAACCCTTTCTCAAGTTCAAAAGAAATAAATTGGAGGCTAACTGGGCAACTCACAAGCTTGCTAGAGTTTTGCAGCACTTAGCGCCGTTGTATGTGCATGTGCGGCGATGACTGGCTGCCCTGTATGTCAATCAAGTGACAAATTTTATAGCGAGGACGGATGATAGGCTGACGTGATTTTTTATTTTTTTTTAATGTCATGCGATCTACCCACACTACCTTTGCGATCGACCGGTAGATCGCGATCGACGTACTGTGCACCCCTGCTATAGAGCATAGTTCGATTAACAGCACACGTCATTACATTCTCCGCGCCACGCCGTCCGACGTTCCCTCCAGAATTTCACGTATCGACATACAATTCGTCTTCATTATGGTACCATATACAGTTTTGGGTGCTTTTATTTAAAAATTTTACGAACGCTTCAAAAAAATTTTTTGATTGCACGGTGGCTTAGTGATTAGCACGTTCACCTCACACCTCCAGGGTCAGGGGTTCGATTCCCACCGTGGCCCTGTGTGTGCAGAGTTTGCATGTTCTCCCCGTGCTGCGGGGGTTTCCTCCGGGTACTTCGGTTTCCTCCCCCAATCCAAAGCCATGCATGGTAGGCTGATTGGCGTGTCCAAAGTATCCGTAGTGTTTGAATGGATGTGTGTGTGATTGTGCCCTGCGATAATAAAAATAAATAAATAAATAAATAAATAAAAAATAAATAAAATCGATTATGAAAATCGTCGGCAATGAATGTCATTATCGATTAGTTGGTCTGTTGATGTCACGGGTGGCGTTTACGTATGACGTCGCTTTCATGAAAACACAGGTGCAAAACAGATAACCCAGCGGCAAAAAAAAGTGTGTCCCAAGTCATCTAAGGCATGGGAGAATTTTACATTAAATGCAGCAAAGAAGATGGTAACGTGCATGTTCTTCAAAGTGGAGTTTGTGTGACACGGGAGTACCACAGTGATGTACGAGCACATGAAACGAAAACACGTTGGTGTCACGGACGAAGGTGGAACATCAGCACGGTAAGCAAAAACCTGAGTATATCCACATTATATGAACATGTGAAAATGGTATAGTCTAGTTTAATTCCATGCTATTGTGTAAAAAGCTTTGTTTACTAACTTCGGGACAGTCACACTAGATGTATTTTGTCTCGAGCATCAGGTTGCGCAGCATATTGATGGATTAAAATAGCGCTACCACAGAAACAGGTTAAATTAAACACGGTGTGAACAAAGTCAAGCACTAAATCTAAAGGCAGGTGATAACAGCAGCAGTAAAAGATTTTTTAGTCACTGTAGTGGTTTTCATCAAATGCTTATTCGTTCGTGTATAATTGTTCCTGTCCTTTTAAACAAGCCTGTTAGCTTGCTGCGTTTCTCTGTGTGTCTGCTACAGTTAACTTTGATCTGTTTTTCAAATGCCATCTACTGCGGCTCTACTATGTTATATAAATTAACAGAATGAATTATTATATATTTTAGATATTTTTGGTTTATATTTTCACATCTGAAGTACAACATGTCTGTGTAAAAGAAATTTAACAAAAATGTTTAAAACATGTATTAATTATATATTATTTAGATTTCTTATATTAATCATGGTTGTCATCAGCAATTATCATTAGAAACAATGAAAATTTTAATTTACATATAAATTGCTTCTTGCATACTCAATTGCTGGTTTTTTTTTTTTTATTTATTTATTTCAGAAAGAAACAGCTCTCCATGAGTGAATTTGTTCAGAGGAGAAATCCCCCATGCACTAAAACTAAATTTTTAGCTTTGTTTTTGATTATTTATATTTTGGGTATTATTTAAAGTTTTGCTGCTTAAAACTGGACAAACTGTAGAAATGTATAATGTAAAAATGAAAGATTATATTAGTAAAACTGTATGTGCCTTTTTTTTTTTTTTTTTTTTTTTTTTTTTTTTTTTTTTTTTTTTTTAAAAAGTCCACGCACAAATACCCTGAGGGTATTGAGGGTTTATTTTATTATAATAAACAAAATCTAATTGAAAAAAAAAAAGTTTAGTTTAAAAAAAAAAAAAAAAATCAGATCAGGAAAAAAATAATCGTCCAATTAATCAGTTATCAAAATAATCGTTAGTTGCAGCCCTACAATAATTAAAGAACAATACATCAATTTTTATGAGCCTATGAATATAAACCTGCAATTCCCTTCAAGTCATCATTACTGTATGAGTTGATCTTATAGAAAATTAAAGCGCACCCATTATGGCCTTGAAACATGCCTAATTTTGTTTTAAAGGTCTCGTACAATAGATTTATATGCACCCAAGTTTAAAAAAAAAAAAAAAAAAAAAAAAAAAATTGGGTGAGGGTTTAATGTGCTCATAATTTAAATTGCAACATTACCTTTTTTCCCCCCACTGTCAAAAACGACTCGTTAAATTATCCATTCTAAAAGATTCACTCCTCCTTTCAGAGAGCATATGCTGCTCTGATTGGTCAGATGTCCCAGTCTGTTGTGATTGGTCTACCGCTGTCGGCATGTCGAAAAGGAAATGCCCACTACCATAACGAGTTTCAGCTCAGTCTGTTCCCGAGCAGCCGATGAAGACCAGATCCAGGGATTTTTATTACAAACCTACGTAGGTTAGTACAGGAAGTAAGTCTGGAATTACTAACGAGTCGTTTTAGCTCTTGAGAATCGGTTCCTTCTTTTGTGGGTTAATAACTCCGTTTGTCGTTCGCTTTGATTTTTGAAACTTTTAAAGATAATAGGTGCACTTTAAAATAAAAAAAGAATCAAGACTTATAAAAAGGTACATCTTACATAGTGTACAAACCTTTTTGTTTCAAAGTAACTGATGCTGGCCCAAATTTAGCCTATTACCCAAAAACACTTAAAATTTAACATGGAAGCAAATACTCACATCTGTGAACCCAGTTGGAGATAGAAAAAAAGACACCAGCCGTGAGTGAGAAGAAGCAAGGGTCCAGATTTATTGGTTCCGTTCCACCACACGAGATCCACACCGATGAGAATTCTCAGAAGTGATCTGACACCCGGAGCTCAAGCTCCAGTATTTATATGGTATTTACACAGTAGATAACCAATATATTTCAGAAAGACTATGATATCAATACCAATAGGGTTAAAAAAGAGCTCATCTACATTACCATTATGTTTTGAAATTGGACTTTCCGGATACCATTATGTTTTGAAAGAGGACTTTCTAGATACCATTAGGTTCGAAAGTGGGAGAGAGACAAAACAATTTTAGAGAGACCTTGGTCTCATTATTATCTCGCGGGGGCAGCTTGACTCAGCTACCCTTATTAATGGCTCCTCATGGTTTTCTCTTAAAATTAAGGCCTTCCTTGTGGGACAAGAATCTTCACCATCTGAATTATGAGTAAGTTACATTTTTCTATATTTCTGTTTTATAATTTATTTTTATATTTGCTCTATATCTCTATTTTATATATAGTTATACTGCTTGCAAATGGTTTACTGTACTTCCTCCTTCATAATATCATTATATTACCCTTCTAATATCCTACATATCCTACTACTCTTTATATTACCCTTATAATATCTTAATACTCCTTTTTAGTATTCTTATAAAGTTATAATGTTATGTGTGTGTGTGAGAGAGAGAGAGAGAGAGAGAGAGAGAGAGAGAGAGACAGACAGAGAGTGTGTGTGTGTTATGTCTGCATGCCTGCCCTTGACTGTACGAGTGTGTGTGTGTGTGTGTGTGTGTTTGCGCTCCTCAGCTCTTATACTTCTTTGTGACTAATAAACCGTAGTGTGTTACTCTTAAAAGATCTTAAAGTGTGAATCCAATTCATCAATATCCGCCTAATACCGCTTCTGTGTGTCTAGGTGCCCGTCGTCATTTCTTCTTCTCCCCTTTACTGGATTTGGATCTGAACACTCACTATCAGCTCGCGCATCTCGCTGCTGACATCATGGTGCTACTTAACGTTCTTCGCAGCACCCCCTCTGGAAATGGAAATGCGGGGTTCCCCCCCCTCTCCAATACAGAATCCACCCCGTGAATGTGTGTATTGACGCCTCTACACAGACAGACCCTCCCTCCAGCTTTCAGTCTGAGGATGTCACCTTCTCTGATCTGGGCTCTGACCATTCTTTCCTCTTCTTACCTGTCAGTCTGCCCTACTCTCAGTGGTCTCCTTATTTCACCTTTGCTGACTATCCCATGTCCCCAGGACACACCCCATTTTCTTCCCCCTACCGCTATCCTCAAGATTACGCACCCACCAGTCCTGTGAATTTTCAATAAAATTACATATTACTCATACTAGGTCTCCCTCATTTTTATTTCATGTCATTTTTATCCACAACACTGACAAGTGATGAACATTTAGCACATAGCTGGAGGGATATTAGTGATTATGGATCTTCGGGAACCAAACAGGATTTCAACTCGCAGCCGTTCAGGCCACATGCTTGGTCAAACTGCAGATTTGCAGTGTCAGTGTTGTAAAGACTATTGTTACTTGTTACTGGTACTCAGCTGTTGTCAGAAACACTAGACTGGCTCATGCTGGAGTCAAAATTGAAAGAGTAAAGGCTCACAGGGACAAAGCCGTTTAACGTCCTTTTAACTCAACGGATATTTAATCTACAAGTTACCAGGCAACTTGACAACATTATGCAAGGCAACCCAGTTTGAGGAAGGGCATTACTGTTTGCTCAAACCTTTTGTAGCGTTTAACTACATCATAATGACTAAACTGTAAGGAGAAGTGCAGAGAAGCAGAGCTCTAGCACATTTAATTGATGTCACGTCATGCAGAGCTGATGGAATAGTAACTTTGACATTTGAATGCTTCCCGCTCATGTTCACAAAGCTCCAGCCCAGGATCTATGGTTGCCCATAGAGTGTCTCTAAAATGATTGACAGGAGGCACATCCAAACACAAACAAGCTTTCCAGACCAGAAGTCCGTTTTTTTAAACAGGTTTTCTAAGTGACTTGATGCACTTTTGCTAAGGCCACAACTTAATCCATTATTTTTTATCATGTTTTACATATCTCCCAGGTTATTTATACAAGTGAAAAATAAATAAATAAATAAAACTATTGCACCTTTAAAGGAAGATGAACAATGCGCTCATTTTTTTTTTACTTTACAGTCCCCATAAAACAACTTTGAGAGCTGTGATTTGATTCTGTATGACGACGTATTTCTTTTTGAAACAGGAAATAAGAGTGGTGGCATGTTGAAGTGTTGCACAACAGCTAACAGTGTTTGGGATACGCCCAGCTCTGAAGAACATTGATGCTAATGAGCTGCTACTGTTGAGCAAGACCCGCCTCAAGACCCACACATTCCTACACATTCTAGAGAGCATTTAATTGGACAAACACAAGTCTAGTGCATGTTGAAGCATTAAAATGGTATCATTTTTCCCCAGAAGTGACTTTTTAAATTATTATTTTTTTTAACTATGGTATTGGAGGCCATAACAGATACAAAAACATCTCGAAACACCAGTTTTGATTTCAGGAGCAGCAATTTAAAGACTTTACCAGAACAATCTAGAAAATATATGAAAGATAAAAATATAAAGATTTTATAGCCAAAATCAAAAAAGAATACAAACAAGTATAAAATTAAATTCATTTGACCTGAAATGTGAACAGAACTTCCATCCAAGCCCTAAAACTAGATCGAGAACCCAATTAAACAAATGCATTATAGTTTTCACATTTATTCACTGAGCACAATTACCCAACATTAAACACCTTTGCTGAAAAAAGTATGTAAACTTTTGATTTCAGTAACCGGTGTGAGACTTTCGAGCAGCAATAATTTGAAGCAAACATTTCGATAACTCAATCAATCCTGCACAATGGGTTTGAGGAATTTTGGCTCACTCCTCCTGCTTCAACTCAATGATACTGGCAGGCTTCTTTGCATGAACTGCTCTTTTTAGGTCCTTCCACAACATTTCTATTGGGTTAAGGTCTGACTTGGCCATTCCAAAATGTTCAATTTCTTCTGCTTTAACCATTTCTCTGTAAACGTACTTGTGTGCTTAAGGTCGTTGTCTCTGCTGCAAGGCCTACTTGCAGTTAAGCTTGAGTTCACAGACAGATACCCTGACATTCTCCTGGTACAATCTAGGATTCATAGGTCCATCAATAATGGCAAGCTGGTTCGGACTCAAAGCAGCCCCAAACCATAATGCTGCCACCCCCATGCTTCACGGTTGGGATGGAGTTCTTATGTTGGGATGCTATTTTCAGTTTGCATCAAACAATGATTTTCAATTAAAGCAAAAAGTTATATTCTGGACTCATCTGTCCACAGAACATTCTTCCAATAGGCTCCTGGCATATCCACATGGATTTGAGCAAACTTCAGACAGGCAGCAGTGTTCTTTTATGGAAAGTAGTGGCCTGTAGGTTCTCAGATGTTACCCTGGGGTTCTTTATGACTTACTGTGATATTATTCACCACACCCTTGGAGTGATCTTTTTTGCTGGACGCCCATTCCCTGGGAGAGTAACAGTGGTGCTGAATTTCCTCCATCTGTATGTCATTTACCTCACTAGTGGATTGGTGGAAGTCAAACTCTTTAGAAATGGCTCAGTAACCCTTTCCAAGCCGGTGAACATTGACAACTCTCTTTTTCTGAGGTCCTCAGGAATGTCCTTTGATCAAGGCAGGGCACACTTCCATAAACCTGTGTGGTGAAGACCAGATTTTGATGGTGAAGACCCAAGTTAATGTTCTTGAAACATGGGCGGGCCTAATTGCCATTCCCTTGATTGAAATGCCTGACTTCAATCAGCCCCATTTAAATTAACTCGTACTTCTAGACTGCACAGACCTTTTCCTACAAAGATATTTAACGCTGGATCATTTTTGCTTAATAAATAACTGTAAAAACTACTGTTTTTTTGCATCTGTTGTTAACCGGGTTCTCTTTTACCTAGTTTAAGGACTTAGATGAAGATCTGATCAGGTTTCAGGTCAAATGTATGGAGAAATACAGAAAACTGTAAACATTAAACTTTCTAGCTGCACAGTAGCTGTAGATCAAATGAGTCATATTTGCTTGCAGTATAAATAGGTTGCTTATTTGTTTGCAGTCGCTCACGTTTTTGTGGTAGGAAATCGTGTTATTGACACGGAGCTGTCGATGCATGTATGTTTAGACCAGGCATGGGCAAACTACAGCCTGAGGGCTATATACGGCCCGTTGGGCTTTTTAATCCAGCTTTAATCCGAACTTGTCCAAATTATATTATTAAACAGTGTGGTGTATTACTCTCTACTTCACTTTTTCGCTTTGCCCTTTGAGCCCTTCTGTAAAAATGAGTGGACCAAAAAAAAGAAAAGTGGACAGTGAGTGCCGAGTGTTTAATAAGGAGTGGACAACAAAATATTTTTTCACTGAAGTCAAATCAACGGTTGTATGCCTGATATGCCAAGAAACTGTTGCGGTTTTCAAAGAATACAATATCAGCCGTCACTTTGCCATGAAGCATGCCAACTACGCTAGCAAGCAGTCAACGCAAGAACGGGCGGCTACGGCTCAGGTGTTGACAGATAATTTACAGACTCAGCAAAAAAATTTTCAGCGACAAACTGCGATTCAAGAGTCAAGTACCAAGGCAAGTTTTTTGCTGGCATTCAAATTAGCAAAGGCTAGCAAGCCTTTCTCCGAAGGCGAATTTTTGAAAGAATGCATGGTAGAGACAGCAGGTCTCCTGTGTCTGGAGACCAAAGGCAATTTTGAAAAAATCAGTTCATCACACAGGACTGTGACTTGCCGTGTGGAACTAATTGACGAAGATATCGCCAGCGAATTAAACAAAAAGGCGGAGTCTTTTAAGTTATATTCACTAGCACTGGATGAAAGTAACGACATAAAAGACACTGCTCAGCTCCTAATTTTATCCGAGGGATTAACGACAGTTTTGAGATAACGGAGGAGTTTTTGACCATGTAGTCCCTGAAAGGAAAAACGTGGGGAGAGGACTTGTACAACCAGGTGTCTGCTGTCATCGAGAGAATGAAGATACCTTGGAGTAAACTTGCCAATGTCACCACGGATGGATCAGCAAATTTAACTGGAAAAAAACATTGGGCTGTTGAAAAGAATCCAGGACCAAGTGAAGGAGGAAAACCCTGACCAGGATGTTATTTTTCTTTCACTGGATCATTCATCAGGAATCTCTGTGTAAGTCTATATTGCAGCTTAATCATGTCGTGAATCCAGTCGTAAAACTTGTTAACTTTATACGAGCAAGGGGACTTCAGCATCGTCAGTTTCTTACGTTCCCGGAGGAAACTGATGCGGATCACCAGGACTCCTCTACCACTCTCGGGTCCGCTGGTTAAATTTGGGCAAAGTGTTTCACGAGTGTGGGAGCTCAAAGAGGAAATTATCGCATTTTTGGATTTAATGGGGAAATCCGACGAATTTCCTGAGCTAAGCGACAACAACTGGCTTTGTGACTTTGCGTTTGCTGTGGACATATTTTCACACATGAATGAGCTGAACGTCAAGCTACAGGGGAAAGATCAGTTTGTGCACGACATGTACACAAATGTTAGAGCCTTCAAATCCAAGCGGACTTTATTCTCCAGTCAAATTTCAAACAAATCTCTCTCTCATTTCCCCACACTAGCCATGCAGAAAGAGGCATCCAGAAACGCAAAGAAATACAGCAAATCACTGGGCGACCTGCACAGAGAATTCTGCCGTCGGTTCAGCTGGTGCCCTGTCCCCTGTCACAAGACCCTGAAACAGCACCACAGGAGCTGCAATTGGAACTGATCGATCTTCAGTCTGACTCCGTCTTAAAGGAGAAGTTTGACTCTCTTAAACTGAATGACTTTTATGCTTCATTTAATGAAGAGACGTTTCCAAACCTCCGGAGGATGGCACAGAAGATGCTGACATGGTTTGGCTCGACCTACGTATGTGAGCAGGCATTCAGCGTCATGAACATCAACAAAGCCCCTCAAAGATCCAGGTTAACTGACCAACACCTCGGATCTATCCTGAGAATTGCCACAACAAAACTAACTCCAGAGTTTGATGCACTGGCAAAAAAAGGGAGATCAACAACACTGTTCCCACTGAAACTGGACGCAAGTTTCTCTACTATGTTATCAAATTAATGCATTTGGAAAACAATTGGTACAATGCACCTTGCATATTCATGCTTTGCTACCTGTTAAAGGCCAAATCCTTTCATGTAATGGCTTTTATATGTCATTTATATTAGTTCACACAAACACTCCATCCGTCTGTTCCTGGCCAGGCCCCTCTGTCAAATTTTAGAACCCATTGTGGCCTGCGAGTGTTGTGAATAAAATCAACCTTTTAGCCTAGGTCAAAAACTTCAGAGACAGAGAGTTTAGTAGATGTCAAAAAGTAAATAAACTTTATTGAAAATCAATAAAGTGTGACAGTCTGCAGAGTGTCCGAATTATGCATACACAAACATGTCTTTATATACCTATCTCCACAGCATAGTCTTTGTAGGTGGGGTTTTGCCTTTCCTCGTTGAAATAGACCAATCTTCTTTTGCCACAATTAAATATTCATGTCTATGCGTTATCTTAAATTTGTGGAACATGCGCAGTTAGTTGTTTTTCTTGAAAAGGTTTCATGAGGACAAGATTTCTTTTACAAAAAAAGTTTCTTTTACACACAGGCTTGTGTGTCTTGACCTTGGCTCCCTTCTTAGGCCTCAATGAGCATCTGTCTGTCTCTATTGGTTGTCCCCGCTGATATCTACCTCCTTTCCCGAGGCCCTCTCCTAACTCCCTAATTTGTATCTGCCTCAAAGTTATTTACTCACGCATGCGAATATCTACTGCCAATTTTTATTGCTGTGGAGACAGGTGCCAGCTAATACAGAAGAACAATTGTTGTGCACTGAAACACAGAGTTCATTCAACTCAAATCCACTCAGAATATAACCTGATCAAACATTGTTCTATGGATTTAGATTATGCTTCTAACTGTTGATTATACATATAGATTATGTTTTTTTTTAACCAATGTTGATTATACGATAATGCTCAAGTAATAATTCTAAATGTTGGTTACATATTTAATTCACTTTGTTAACATATCCAAATATCAGTTACACATATTGTTTGCACTTCATAGATATTTTCCATACACTCAAGTGGCAGCTTTTTGTCTTGTGGTGTGAGGAACTTCAGCTAGACCCAGTGAAATGCGCAATAGCTACAGTCCTGGAGTTCTTACAAAAACGTTTCTCAGCGGGGTGGGCTCCTTCTACAATCAGGGTTTATGTGGCCACCATTTTGGCCAGTCATGCCCCTGTTGATGGAGCCTCTGTGGGGCAACATCCTCTAACTTCGAGGTTCATGCGTTGTGTCAGGCGGCTGAGGCCGATCTGCAGGCCGCACATACCTTCCTGGGACCTTTCTGTGGTCCTGGAAGGTCTGTCAGGTGCCCCATTTGAGCTCTTAGAGTGGATCTACTGTCTCAAGCCGGAGGGCTGATTTATCACCCTTGGCCAGAACTATGGAAACTGTGGGTCTGGCCCCTGAGGGGCCCCAGCTCATAGATTCTATTCTCACAACTGAGATTGTAGAGACCATGTTAAATGCTAGAGCACCATCCACAAGGAAATTGTATGCACTCAAGTGGCAGCTTTTTGTCTTGTAGGCTAGACTGATTAAAAAAATGCTTTGTTTTGACAACAGAAACCCTTATAGAATTTGATAATGGTTTTAATGGGAATTGCATTGGTTTTAATGGAATCTGTAATGGTCCCTTAGGACCTCTAATGGTAATTTGTTGCCGTTTATTGGTGGCATGTTATGTCTAGGGGGTACCATTAAGGACCAATAGAACACCTTTGAAATTTGGTAATGGTTTTTAAGGTTTGTAATGGTATTTGTAGTGGAATCCATTAGAATTTCTGTGATGGTTTTCAGCAGAGATGTCACTATTTCCGCTGATTAAAACACCTACAGCTGAGGAACTTCAGTGCTCATCATTAGGCTAGACCAATAAAAATGCTTTGTTTTAACTAATATGGGAAGATTAAAAAAAGAGGGCTATATGTGGGAAAAGGAATGACAAGCGAGGTTACATGGGTTAGTAGCTATCTAGCTAGTGGCTTCAAGCAGTCGTCTATTTGCACGTACAGCATGACAAATAATTAACTGCACGTGAAGCTTTCGTAAAAATTTTAAATAAAAACACCCCAAACTGTATGTTGATACGTGAAATTCTGGAGGGACGTCGGACGGCGTGGCGGGGTGACGTAATGACGTGCCGTTAATCCATCTATGTTCTATAACATGTAAAACGTGTACATGAGAGGAGTATTCTAAAAGCGACTCATGTAAACACCTTAATCACAGTGTTATCTTATTCAGAATACGGTCAATAATTAGATTACTGCTGTCCATGTAAATGTAGTGCATGTGTACTGAAGTGCTAACAGTGAAATCTGACTACCAAAACCTCACTATGCAATGAGCCTTCATTAAAAGCATTCACAAAATAAAAACACTACTCACCATCTACATGTAAACTCCCATCCTCACAGCATAACTCGTGTCTTTTTTCAGGGGAGAAGATGTCAGAACCTCCATCTGAAAAACAAAAAGTGGCACCTTATCCACTGCAGTGTAAGAAAGACATACTGAAAACAGGTGACTGTATCTGTAAGAAGGGCTACAATGATAACATGAGGTGTTGATGCACTGATGTCATTATCTCAGTTGATTCAAGCCTCATACCACCAACGAGTAGCCCAACAAACCCAGCAATAAAATAATCAGGGATTAATAAATATCAGCTGTTTTGGGGTTTGTGCATGTATAGCACGGGATTTATGTATAATAATGTGACATGTTGTAGTGGTGAGTTTATTCGAGCATCACATTCTCTTCTCTCCTCTCTTTTCCCCTCCAGGCTAAAGATGTTGGCTATGAGAGCGAAATTTTCCATCCCAATGCGGAACTGAATTTCCTGGAGATTCCCAACATCCATGTGATGCGGGAGTCTCTGCGCAAGCTGAAGGAGGTGGTCTACCCCACCATAGAAGAACTTCACTGGCACTCTGCCATAGATGCCACGCACTGGCTAGAGTATATCAGGGTAAACATATACACACACATTTTTATATATATGTGTGTGTGTATATATATATATATATATATATATATATATATATATATATATATATATATATATATATATGAACCTCATAAGAAATTAGCCTTATAGAATCTGTTTTGCTTCTGTATGGGGTAATAAAGTGTAAAATACAGATCATTCACCATAATTTAATATAAAAATCAGTTAAAAAACACATAAGTCACAACATCCACTCACCGTGCACTTAAATAGGATCACCTGCTCATTTATACAGTTATCAGCTAATCATGTGGCAGCAGCACAATGCATAAAATCATGCAAATACAGGTCAAGAGTTTCAGTTAATGTTCACATCAAACACCAGAATGGGGAAGAAATGTGATCTCAGTGACTTTAACCATAGCATAGTTGTTGGAGCCAGATGGGCTGGTTCAAGTATTTCAGAAACTGCTGGGAATTTCACACAATAGTCTCTAGAATTTTACACAGAATGGTGTCAGAAAAAACCCATAAAAACACTGAGTGAGAGACAGTTCTGTGGGTGGAAACATCTTGTTGATAAGAGAGATCAGAGGAAAGTGACCAGATTGGTCAGAGCTGCCAGGAAGGATATACTGTAGTAACTCATATAATCACTCTTTATAACCGTGGTTAGCAGAAAAGCATCTCAGCATGCACAACACATCAAACCAAACCACAGAGATCACATTTTCCCCCCATTCTGATGTTTGATGTGAGCATTGTATGCATTGTGCTGCTGCCACATGATTGGCTGATTGGATAACTGCATAACTAAGCATTGACATACTTATTACTCAGTAATTGTTTGAACAGGTATGCATGTAGAGAGCAGCAATGTCTAGCCTTATTTAAACAGCATGTCCTCTCGTAATTGAAGACATTTCACAAAACAGGAAACAGAAGAACATAAGAAAACAGAGCATCTGTTTTGTTTTGTAGTTAGATATTATGCCCTGAACATACATTGCGAATAATTATTGCATTTTAATTGTTAAGTACTTACTTAATTCATTAATATCTACATGTTGTTCTAGACAACTATTTGTGATACTTTGTTTGTGAACCCTTGTGTGTTGTGTTTTACTCAGTCAGTGAAGTGATGGTTGTTTAACCTGACTGTGTGTGTGTGTGTGTGTGTAGCTGTTATTAGCAGGTGCAGTGCGTATAGCAGTTAATGGTATAGCAGATAAGGTTGAATGTAGTAAGAGCTCGATGGTGGTGCACTGCAGTGACGGCTGGGACCGTATGGCTCAGCTCACCTCTCTGGCCATGCTGATGCTGGACTCGCACTACCGCACACTCAGGGGCTTCCAGGTACTGATCGAGAAGGAATGGATCAGCTTCGGACACAAGCTGGCCTCGTTGCGTATGAGCAGTGAGGGCGTGGTTGTGTGTGGGCGTGTGAACGCGTGTATATTTAACCCCATCTTTCTCTCTCTCTGTGTTTCTCAGCGTGTTGGCCTTGGAGATGAGAATCACGCCAACTCTGAACGATCCCCTCTCTTTGTGCAGTTCATCGACTGTGTGTGGCAGATGATGAGACAGGTCAGCTATTGATGCTTTATACCACAACACTGTTGAATTCTTCAATCTGATTGATCAGAAGGCGTTGGCGACATTTCTGTAACAGCAAGATTCTGATTCCAGCTGCAAGGGAAATTACAGCTTTATAGTGATGTTCTCGTTTCTATAGTAACAGCTCATTGACAGGGTCTAGTATGGCGTATGCAATACATAGTCTAAGCTTAATCGTAAACATATTATAAACATGTTACTTAAAGAAAAAAACGTATAATCATTGTGATCTAGGTAAGATTCATAAGTTATCTATTTATGGAAGTTTTATGGAAGTAGAAAGGGGGGAAGAGAGGTTTGTGAGGGAACTATTGTTTTATTTTAATGTTATAAAGTAAGAGATCATAATGAGAACTAACTCTCTTTTCCAGGACATTCCAAATTGTTCTTTGGCTATGCCCCATGTTTGTGCAATGGCTCAGACTGGTTTTTCCTCTTTTCTCAGCTTCAAAATGGCTTGCTTTTCTCCCATAGACAGCTCTCTGGTCTTCATGTTGGTTTATTCTTTTTAACAACAAATGCTGTCTCCACAGGTGAAACCCAGGGTCTCGAACCAAGAGAAGACATTCAGAGCTATTCATTCTTTAAAGTCAATTTAACAAGATACACCTGGCCAGCAAGAAAAACCCATCAGTCACACGTCCCAGTATTTTTGAACAGTTAATGAATAGGGTGGCTTCAAAAAAAGCTGCCATATTTTAAGCTGTGTAACACGTCTAGATACTAAATATTAGGAAACAAAAGCTGAAATTCTGATCTATCGTCTCATATTCATCTTTTGATCTCAAACCCAAATGTCTTCAGTATATAGCAAAAGCAATAGAATTGGCCTTGATGTTCCAATACTTTTGAAGAGGACTCTAATTGTAAGAAATAAATATAACTTCCGTACTGAACAAAAGACTGATTATCTGTTCAGGCGTTATTGTGAAGATCCACATTTAAGCATCTTACTATACACTGTTAAACCCAGTGTTTGTGTTCTTTTTTTCAGTTTCCTTCTGCTTCTGAGTTCAAAGAGTTTTTTCTCATCCCCATCCTGGATCGCCCCTACAGCTGCCTGTTTGGTACATTCCTCTACAGCAGTGAGCAGGAGAGAATGGAAAAGGTACGCTCCACATTTCTCCACTAATGGGGGAAGGCTTTCCAGCCTGTTTGATTTTTCTGAATGGAAATGAATTTGTCTAAGTGTATTATGACTTGTTTGTCTCTCTCTCTCTCTCTCTCTCTCTCTCTCTCTCTCTCTCTCTGTCTCTCCTCTTTTGTTTTTGGAAGTACAGGGTAAAACGGTCTTTGTGGTCCTACATTAATAGTCAGCCGGAGGTCTTCACTAACCCGTTCTATAAAGACCAGGTGCTATATCCACTGGCCAGTCTCAGACAACTGGAGCTGTGGGTGGGTTATTATGTGTGCTGGAACCCACGCATGAGACCACAGGTGCTTATACTGCAAACCACACTCTATGAAATTATGGGGAAATGCTCAAAAATAGTGCTTCCAATATATACCAAAATACCTAGTTACTTGTATAACTGAACAGTGTCACTTCAAACACATGATGAATGTTACTTTTTATTACTAGATGTTTCTGGGTTTTAACACCAAGTTTGCTTTAAAAAAACAAAACCATTTGTATCAGCACAAAGCTAAAAAAACACAAAAGCTGGAATAATGGGTCGGTAAGCATAAAAAGTGCCGTACACAGTGGAACTGGACACACGAGGATCTCTGACACTGTTGACTCTTCAGTGGTTCCATTTTCAGTTCTAGTTTGTAGGTACAGGTTTCAGTCTTCAACAACATTGTAGTTTTCTTTTTAAAATGCACTCCTTGGTTGTGTTCACTGCATTACAAACTAAAATCCAACATTGTGAGATTATTATTTTTTTTTTTAAATGTGTTGAAATGGAGTTTTCTTGTGATTCCTCTATATTCCTGTATATTTCATGATTGGCTGGTTAGAAAACTACATGAACGTACATGTGTTCCTAATAAAGTGGACGGTGAGTGAACATGACATGGCTGAAACTATTTCCAAATCACTTCAGGAGCAGCTAGCGATAAAGATTAAGGTTACACCAGCTTGATGATTGATCTTTTAATAATGATACATAAATAAATAGAAAGCAAATGTAATGATTTAGAAAATCGGTGTCCCAAAACGAAACTGATGTTTGTGTGCTTTGTTGATTCTTATGTAGATGCCGCTCCATCAGAATTTGAGAGAGTTATTGTTTTTGCGTGAAGAACGTGGAGGAGCTCCAGAGAGAGGCCACGTCATCCTGCTCCATCTCCTCATCCTCAGAGCATACTTCTCCCTCCTCACATAGTGGTACACCACTTCACACTGCTGTCTAAATACACACACACACACATTTAAGAGCACACACTGTCTTTACACAATGAATACACTCTCAGGCATAAGTAGGGAGTGGATGAGTATGAAGTGGACACACACACACACACACACACACACACACACACACACATTCCTGTTTGCAATTTTTTTTAACTATAGAGAAGTAACCTAGTGTCACATTTTATAAATCCTTAATACTTAAAAATGGATCTTGGAATGATAGTCAGCATGTCTGCAGCATGAATTCATAGTATTTACGATCTAGTATTTGACCTGTAAATATGTAAAAAAAGAGAAGTATTAATATATTTGTCCTTACACGTCATGTTCATCTTTCCCTGTGGCCTCATTTGCTCCTCTGTGCCAACTCCCTTTCATCTTTTAACATTTCAATACAGTTTTTAGCTACTTGAAGGTTTTTGTTTGTTTTTTCCCCCCAAAGTGAATCATCCATCTATTTTTGTATTTTATTAGTTACTTTCCATTTTATGTCCGCGCTGTCATCACACTGAAGTGTGATAGTTATGTCAGTATTATTCATTTCTCACAGACCTTCCTTTCACCTTGCTAATATATGGAATCACTGAATAAACAGTCAATTTGTCATGTTTTTGTATGAAGGTGTTAAAATGTTGAGTTGTACGGCCTGTCCTGCCTCGTGGACTTTTCACCGGTATCGTTTGAATAAATCAAACTGGTAATGAAAAGTGTCGTTACTGATAGGGAAGCAAAACAGAGACAAAGATCTGAATGTGAAAATCCATTGAATTTGGAAATTAAATTTCGACACCATTGAATTAATAGAATTCGTGTATCATATCATTCGTTCTTTTCATATTCAATTATCCAATTATCCGAAAATGGAAAAATGGCTTGTTATTTTATTATTCATTTACAGATCCAAAACGAAACAGAGAAAAAAAAAAACAAGTCGTTTTCTGTTCTTTCAATCTCACGCTCAAGTTAAAAATAAGCGATTAGAAAACGGGTCAAATGTCCAGGTTTCATTTGAACATTTTATTTATTTTTTTCGATTGACTATGACCCGGAAGTTACTGGTTTCTTCACGTGTTGTGCTGGATAAAGGTGTTTTTATTTTGGTTTATTTGTTTAGTTTTTTTGCTGAAGAGCATGGGGAGATTCGTACTGTTTTGTGTGTAACAAAAATGTAACCCAAATGTGTAACCCTCAAAGAAGACTGCAAAAATATTAACTGCAGTTAAACCAGTCAATAATCCTTTATAATCCTATAAACGTTTTTGAATTTATCCTTTTACATTTTAGAAAATGGGCAAAATCAAGTTTAAAGAGAGGCTGTAATAAAAATACAGTTTTTGGAGTATCAGGGTCGGCGCAGTGGCTTTGTAGTTAGCTTCTTTGCTTCACACCCCCAGGTTGTACTCTGGTTTCCTCCCCTAGTCCAAAGACATGCGTTGTAAATTGTCCGTAGTGTGTGAACAGGTGTATGATGGGCTTACACCTCGTCCACGGTGGCCCCTGCCTTGTGCCCCGAGTCCCCTGAGATAGACTCCAGGGTGACCCTGTGTAAGATCGATGGAATATCTGATTTAATGAACACTGAAAAACTTTATTTCTTTTTTTTGAAAGCATGTAACATCAGCACGACGTATGGGGCTCACCGAAACGGGACTATTGAAGACTCGAATAACCGGCTCTTTTTCCAGTCTGTGTAGCCTCACATTCCTGTTATTGGGTGACATGGGTGGAATCCAATGAGGTTTCCTACTGTTCTCAAGGTTTGGCATGCTGTGCATCCTGAGATGCTTTTCTTCTCACCATGTATGTAAAGAGAGGTGATTTGATGTTACCATGGCCGTCCTATTAACTTGACCCAGTCTGGCCATTCTCCTTTCGTCAACAAGGTGTTTCCACCCCGAGAACTGACACTTACCGGATGTTTTTCACACAAGTATGTGTGTGTGGAAATCCTAGGAGAGCCGCAGTTTCTGGAATACTCAAACCAGACCATTTAGAATCTACAACCATGCCACGGATAAAATCACTGGATTACATTCTGGTGTTTGATGTGAATATTGACTGAAGCTCTTCATCTGATCCTGCTTGATGTTGTACATTGTGGTGTTGCCATATGATTGGCTGATTGGATAATTGTATGAATGAGCACATGTACAAGTGATCAGTGAGCACATCTATCTACCATAGAGGTATTTTGGGGCAATACTTGACAATGTACCTGACTTTGTTAGATTTGTGGCCAAGTTGAAGAAGCTTTTGACATCCCAATGGAAAAAAATAAATAAAACAATCCAAGACAAATTCACTTTCAGTCTTTTTTTTTTGTTTTGTTTTTTCCCCCCTTCATGTTAATCTCTTTCTACAGAACCCGTCCAAACTTCATACGTCAATGCAGTAAGCAAGATAAACTGTCTGCAGCTAAAGAATCTAAGCATGCATCTGTTTTCACCCTTACAGAAAAAGTTTTGCAGTTCCTATCCAAAAGACACCAAGAGCCCAGATGTCCTTAGAAACTAAATGTAACCTCCAACTCGTGGCCTTTTCAGTAACTCGATTCCCAGACGTCGCCACACTGATCACAGTGCATCCTTCAAATCCACCGTCTGTAATATACTGGACTGTCCTACCAAGAGTTCGACCACATACACATTCAACTGAAGCTCATACAGTCAGCATACTGAACTCTCCTTTTTGCCATAGTGCGGCCGCTTAACAGGATAAGGCCTCAGAAGTCAAGCACCAGCAGCTTGTGGCTAAAAAGCTGCAGCAGAATTGAGCTCGGCTAGGAGGTGACGGGTGACGGAAAAAAAGCTGGGGAACCTCGGAAAGGAAAACAGCGCTGTGTTCCAAATCTTTTATTGCCTCCTCTTCAAACTCCAAAAACCTCTGGGCCCTACAGCTAAATCCAAAGCTGAGGAAAACAACCATTCAACTAAGAAGGCCTTCTCAAGCACAGTGTTTGAGCGAAGGGAGGAAATGATCAAACACAGATCAATTGGAACACAGCCCATACAGCAAAACCGTAAAAAGGTGCCATAGAGTGTAAATGATTCAAAAAGACACAAATCTAAGCCCAAACACTTCATATGACCATTGATATGACTGCTAACGAAATCTATTGTTCTGTAGCTACACTGCTACAAGTGTACATAAAGATACACCGATACAACCAGTTGAACATGAATAACACACAAAGCACATTTCACAAGCACAGAAAGAGGTCAGAAATTGTAAAATGCCTATCAGCACACTGACGATCGCAAAATTATTGAGGTGTGACCTCCCAACAAAAATGCTTTGTTATGAATACTTGACAGGGGGCAAAAAACCGCGGAGAAGAAAAGGCGCTAGTTGACTGCAAAAGACTTAAGAAGAATAAAACGTGAGAGAACCCATTAGCCAGCACTGCCACCATGTTTCAGAACTGCAACCTTCCACGAGTGTCCAGAAATACAAGGTGGCAAGTGCTCAGAGACATGGCTACAGTAAGGAAGGCTGAAATACAACCGCCACTGCATAAGACTTACAAGCTGAAGCATCATGAATGGGCCAAGAAATACCTGAAGACCATTCCTTATAGGTTTTATGGACCGATGAAATAAGAGTGACTATAGATGGAGCAGATGGACCTTTTCCATCTGGTTAAAGATGGACTGAAAATGAACTCCCAAACCTACTGCCAGTTTGTAGAAGATACTTTCTTCAAGCAATGGTACAGGAAGAAGTCAGCAACGTTCAAGAAGACCATGATCTTTATGCAGGGCAATGCTCCATTCTAAAATGGATCATGAACAGATCAAGAAACTGACATTCAACGGATGGAAGGCTCATGGCGGTTATTGAAAAGAAGGTTGGCTACATTCATCACTGAATAGCTTTGAAGGGCCAAAATAGTTCATTGTTAGTTCATTGAATAACTTCCTGAGAAATTACATTTTTCCTTTGTTAAACCTTCTATTTTGTTGGGAAAGAAACATTTAGGATCAACTGAGACCACTGTATTTGTTCACCAATCAAATTAAGCTGAGAAGTACCATTTGCCAAGTGTTTTTTTTTTTTTTTTCATTTTACAGGCCTAGTTAAATAAATTGGAATATAGAAGTACAGTAGAAACGATAAACCGGACTGAATGCATGTTTTTAAAACGGCTATAGTTGTGTATCCGTGGATTGCAGGTGTGAAAAACTGAAAAACTGAAATCTGACTGAAGCGAATGTAGTTCAGTTCAGTCTGAAGTCGTAGAGGAAACATTCGCACTCAGTAATTTAGTTTTGTAACGCCACACAGATCATGAGGTCTGTTAGAAATTATATAATCGGAGCTACAAACCCCACCCTGCTCCGCTGTACGAGGCGACTCAACACCTCCATCTTGTGTTTGTGTGTATGTGTTGCTGTGTTCATGAGGCAGTTTTGCTTAGTTTTTTCTTTAAGGTTTAATGTTCTATATTATTCTGAGTGTGTGTTTATGTATTTTAGTGTGAGCTGTAGTTTTGTAATCTTATTTCTCAGGTGCAATTTTACGTGTTTTATTTCTTCCTCCCTGATTTCTGCACTGCACAGTGTATTATTAGAAACAAGGCTTCTCTGTGTAAGAGAACAGTTGTTTTGTGTTTTTAACAGCAAGTTATAGCTCTTATTGTGAACCATTATGTGTGCAGGAGGCAGTTCAGCTGGACGGAGAGATCCTGCATGCGCTGTTGAAGAAAGTGTGTCCTGTGGCGTATCGGCACCTGGACAACCACAAGATCGAGCCGGTGCTCTACATGATGGAGTGGTTCATGTGCGCTTCTCCAGAACTCTGCCCTGGGCCTCAGTCCTCCGAGTGTGGGACATGTTCCTGTGTGACGGTCAGACACAAACACACACTTGTCCTTCTTTTCTTTCTGTGTTGAGTCGTTCCTGTTGAAATGTATATTCTCTCTCTCGTTCTTTCTTTGTGTAGGAGTGAAAATTATATTCCGTGTGGGCTTGGTGTTGACGTCCACGCTGGGTACTCGGGATAAGCTCAAGGCCTGTCCGGGTCAGTATGAGACCATGGAGGTCCTCAGAGCGATTGAGCCCAGATACATGCAGGAGGGCTTCTTAGTGCTCCAGGTAACACAACAGAGAGAAGGAGGAGGAGGAGGATGATGATGGGTCTCTCACTACTGTAACATTTCCTGTCATTACTGTAACTATGCGAGTCCATGCCATGGTGATCAAGCATGTTTTATCCATCATCACCTTCGTATTTCTACAAAATTAGCATTCATAAATATTTATCATCGTCTTTTACATGATGTTGTAATGAAGCCCATTCTAACACGTTAAGTACAGAAGTATGACATTCTGTTCCAGTACGTTTTGTTGATTTTTGCTGTAGGTTCTGGAGTTGCAGGTATCGGCACAGGACGTGGAACGTGAGCAACGCACGCAGCTGAAGCGCTGGAAGAAGAAGCGTGGCGAGCCCGGCCGCAAACTCCCTCAGAGAATGCACAGTGCTCGCGCCATCATGGCCACCGAGCCTCATACACACCAAGACCTCTGCCAGAAACCCACCATTATGGTCCAGTACCCATCGATCCCTGAGGAAAAGTCCGAGCCGAACCTCAGGAAGAAGAGAGGGAG
This sequence comes from Ictalurus furcatus, assembly GCF_023375685.1. Lineage (NCBI taxonomy): Eukaryota > Metazoa > Chordata > Actinopteri > Siluriformes > Ictaluridae > Ictalurus > Ictalurus furcatus. Next base: position 285,750 of record NC_071266.1, read on the forward strand.
CCTGTAGAAAAACCAAACCCTCATTCCTAACCCCTACGCTCTACCTGGCGAGTCTAAACCTAGTCAGATATTGGACATACAGCTTCTGAACCAGGAAAATCTAAATCTTGTACTTCCAAATCCACCATCACACCCACCACGGCTCCCTACAATGCAGGAAAATCAGGTCAAAGAGACGAGCACTTCTACAGAGCGACTCATGCATCGTCCTCGAATTCCTCCATCGATAAGAAACCGGCGGAATCTATCCCTCTGCAACATCTATCCCTCCTAACTGCTCCTGTACACGGATCACCTTCAGCGTGGCATCCTCACCTGCTGAAATGTCCTCCTGTCCAATTCAGAGAACCTGACCATGATGAGTTCCCTAATAATACAGAAAACTCAGCCACCATTTTGGATCCATCTACAGACTCGAGCCCTCTGCTTACGCACAACGCACCTGCCAGCCACGACTCGGCTGCTGCTCCCGAGTACAAAAACAACACTCTGCGCAATTCCAGACAGAGCATTAACAGCTCAGAGGACACGTACGTGTAACTCGCTCACTGTCGCCACCTGGTGGTTAGGAGGAACAGGAAGTGGAGAAATATTTACATTATTTTTACATTCAGAAGCTAATTTGAGTTAGAGCAGGGGTTTGGTTTTTGCATAACCCATGTTGGTTCTTTACCTGTGACAATTTACGCATTTAATCACTCTTAAACAAATGATTTGTCTTCAGATCAAATTTACACAATTCACCCCAGAGGCAAATTTGCAAACTTGTATTTCATTATTCCCTACAGGAAGAAACTCCGAGAGGTCAATTAAGGGTCAGTGGAGAGTCAGAGAAAATCCCAGAAAAATGCTGTATCCTCAGCACCTCACACGCTGCCATCTTAGTGTCACTGCGGTGCTGAGAATGCTCCACCACCCTAATGAACCCTAATGGTCTAATCAGTTTTCCTTTCCATTAATGGATGGTGTAGAGAACGGCTAACGAATTGTGCCTAGCATCAGACGAGTTACAGTCACTAGTGTACTTCAGTAACGTAGATTTACACTCTGACTCGCCTTATGGGACCAAACAAAATACATTACTGGAACTTTGACATGCGTGTCAAAGTCAAAGTCACACTACTGTAGGACCAACTCTTAACTCTCAAATCCAGAGCAGAATGTGAGGTTCTGAGGTTTTTACATCTGAGGCTGCTCATCTGAGAATCTACCTCTGAAAGCTCTGCATCTGTGGCTCTACCTCTGAGGTTCTATGTCCGAGTCTCTGCATCTGAGGCTGTATATCCGAAGCTGTACGTCTGTGGCTGTACATCTGAGGATCTCCCTCTGAGACTGTTTGTCTAGGACTGTACATCTGTGGCTCTACGTCTGAGGATCTACGTTTGCGGCTGTGCACGTCTGAGGTGTGGGGGCGGTCTGTCTGAGGCTCTGAGTTCAAGGCTTTATATTTGAGGCCCTTCCTTTGAGTCTGCTGTCTGTGTTTCTGTTACTCTCTCATTTGGCTCATGTGAGGTCATTTTAACCATTTTATGTTTGTACATTAATGGGGTTGGTTAGAACTGCACAGTGGGTGTGTACGAATATTCAGTTTTCATATCGCTAATGTATATGGTACATTATATCGAACAGCGCAAAACTTTTAAAAATCTATTTAGTAGGATTGACATGTGACATTGTGGACTTTTTCCTTAACTTTATAAACGTGACAATTAGAAGCTCAGCTTGAAAAACAAATTAAAAAATGCTGCCTAGGTAGTAGTAGATATTATAATAATATCTTCTCGTTATTTGAATGAATTTAGCCAATTTTAAGTCGGTATGGTGTCGTTAGGGAACAACTAAAACTAGGCACAACTGTGAATTTCATAATAAGTGATGTTTGTTTCATAATTTTGAGCCAGTCAGATCGTGGTTTTGTTTTTTAAATTAATTGACTATACCCTATGTTTTTATTTGAGCTATTTTATACCAGTGGATTTTTTTTACGTGCCTGGATTTTGTTTAATTTCATTTTGGAAGTGCCAAAAGTCTTAAATCATAGTTTAATAATCAGATATGTAAACGTGGCACTAATGCTAGACCAAGTATTGCTACATTCAGTTCATTCCAACTTATTTTTATTCCAAGTTAGGTAATAATTTTATCACACACACACACACACACGTGATATCTTTTTGCCATAATCTTCTACCGCTGCTATGGAGACCGCCTCTTTCTGAACTGAAAGCAGGAGTATTGATGATTTTTAAATTTTTTTATTGCGCGTGTTAAACAGTGTGATACGTTGAGGAATTGATTATTGGCACACGTCTACTGAATAGCAAGGATCGTTAAGTCTTTAACGTGTTATAGTTTACACCGGAGTAACTGCAAACAACCTGAGAAAGGGAGAAACCCTTTCCACCTCGCCACCGCATAAAATGTACTTTCACATCAGCTACTGCACCGAGCTTCATAAATAACCTCACACAGACATCAATTAGATTTGGCTCACCGTCTGATCCTATAGAACTCAATCAGGCGACCGAATCAACGCTCCGCTACACGCTAGATCAGAGATGCCCAAACTAGGGCCTGCGGGCCAAACTTGGCCCTTCACAGGAAAAAGTTTGGGCACCTCTGCGCTAGATAGATTAGAAAATGTTGTTGGCATTAAGGGAACGGTCCTCTCCTGGCTCAGGTCTTATCAGACCGATCGTTATCAGTGTTGGATAAGATTTTTGATAGAAATAAAACACAAGGCCAATAAAATATGGAGAATGAGAATTTATTGAGAATAAGGGAAAGAACAGAGTTACGCTCTCTTCCTTATAGACAATGTCTCTTAAAAGTTAATTACAGCAAGGCCTAGGGCCTGACCAAAAAGAGGAAGTACAGCACACACACCCAAGAGCATGAACTCACTTACACACAGACCCGGAGTAATCAGAATAACAACGTAATGGCTAATGATTATTTTACTAAATCATACAGTACATATGCTAATAACAATGCAGAAAAAGCACACAGGTGATAAATGTCCTCACTCAAATACATTTATAAGTATAAAGAACTGCAATGGGTATTAACTGCATTACCTTGAACAAACATCTTAAAATACCACACAAATCTTAGTATAATGTGTTGCAAATAGAGCTGCAACAACTAATCGATAATGAAAATCCTTGACTGAGCAACCCTCCTCCCGGAACGGTCATCGACGCTGAAGTCACGTGACCCGAGTGGTGTGTTCAGGCATAGTTCATGTTGCGTTCGGTGTGTTTTAAACGCTGACGGCTTGATTTGTCAGGTACGACTTCATCGTGAGTCACAAAGTGCGGTTCAGCAGCGTGGCCCTCACTCACTCTCACACACATATACACACCTGTGTTCATACAAGCCCGCTTTCTACACAACCCCAGATCATGCTGATTGATGATGTAAGGATTGAGGATGTGGTCATTTTCTTTAATCGCACGTCTATCATTAGAGAATCCGCATCGTGTGATCAAAAACGGAGAACGCATGTTAATTTGTTAACCATTAAAACCAGTACCATTATTGGTTCTTAATGGTATCCACTAGACATAACATGCCAGCAAAGCAACAAATTACCAATAGACCGACAGGGACATTACAGATTCTATGAGGGTGTCTGATTGTTTTTTGTTTTGTTTTTTTTTTCAGCAGGGAAATTCCTATTTCCATTTTGGGAATAAATCAGAACAAAGTGTAACCAAATAATGAGCTAATAAAATTATTTATATGTAATTTGCATTCAGTCTCTCAATCTGGCAACAATGAGAAGCTGTGTTTTTCTTTGTTTATTTTACTTTAAAAAAAAAAAACAAAAAAAAAAAACTGTACAATATCTGGAGGAAAATACTACAAAATAGTTTTATTTGATTTAAGTGTATTAATTATTGACATCAGTGCCTACTGGATTTCCTTTTTTTATTTTAGTAATAAATCATAGCAAACTGTGACTAAATTCATAATGAACTAATTAATGCACAGAAGAAAAAAAACGTTTCAAATTGCACTCGATTGTTCAATCTGGCAACAATGAGAAGCTTTTATTTATATTTACATAAACTAGAAATACTAGAAAACAAATGTATTAGATTTAAATTGGTTAATTATTAATTGCATTGTGGATTCCTTTTTTTGCGCCTTTAACCAACAGTTGAATAATTTAATAATAATAAAAGTGCAACAGATCTGAAATGAATATAAAATATTATTTATTTGTTTACTTGTTTGTTTAAACAAAAACAACTAACAGTTCCCCTCCCTCCTCACCATAAGTCAATGGTGCAACAAGGTATCTGGACTAGATGACCTCTCTGGCCTTTGATTAGGCCTACTGCATCTTCTGATGGAGATGTAAAACGAAGTGCGTGAGTTTAAAAGACCCATGTGTTCCTGTAGTTGTTGGCAGCTCAGCAGGCGAGATGTGCGGCTCTGATCGCTCGGATCAATAGTCTAAGGCTGGAAGATCAGTGCATAGGGTAAGTCAACACCTGTTTATCAGTGTTTATTTACAGTCACAGTGTTTAACCTCACGCTTCACGTGCAGCCGAGAAGAAGGATAGGGTGAATGAATGGCAAAAATAATTAAAAATAAAATGAATGAGGAGCATCGACATGAAGCAGTCTGATGCCTGAGGAACATCAGTAAAAGATTTTGAAATCAAGGAATTTCAGTCAATATCCAAGAACCAAGAGAAAGCCAAAGAAGTAGAAATCTGGGAGCTGATGTCAGTGGAGTCTCAGTCTGGCTCTCAAACACACTTTCACATCTTTTCCTCCTCTCTAGCATCTGTACTGTCAGCAGTGTCTCCTACTGGTTTCTGGTCTTCTGTCTTGCAGGAGCCACTGTGCAGTCGTTACTCAGCCTGACTAAGTTGTTTGGTCTGACGGTTGATGTGTGATAGATGCCGTGCTAATTAAAGCGGTTTGCCGACGTGGTCAATGAACGTCTTGTGTGCAGTCTTCTCTTCTCTCCACTTGGGCAGGAGAACCATCCATGAGCTACAGTAAAATGTAGCCTTAGTGTTTGTTTATACAGTGGGGGTCATGATGACTGAGTCCAGCAGCAAGAATTGACCATTTTACTCAAGTGGCCAGGTTGGTACACCTGCTGAATAAGACGTTCTGATTGGCTGAAAGCCACCAGATGGTGGGAAACCTTGTGCTATAAACAAACTGAGTTAATTAGGAGTTTGAGAGGGGGGGAAAAAAGAAGGATTTTCCAGCGCTGGATGGACCACATTGTCTCGTCTCAAAGGTCAGAGGCGCTGGAAGCAGGAAGCAGGAAGCACATGAGAGCAATTAGCCCTGCTCTCTGCCCGGACGTGTTCCACCGAGCCACGGCATCCACTTAAAGAAATACACTCCGGTATGGAGACGGAGGAGCACCGTGATGAGAAGTACTGAGCCTAGACAAGCCAAGACTCGCTGCAGACCGCGCACACACGGCGTATCTGTGTTTATTCCAGCTGAAGCTAACAGAAAGTTAAGAACACGGTGTGATGTTGAATCATTTTCTGTAGCAGCAGCTCGGACAGCTCTAAATCGCAGATTTCATCTCAAGGATCGGATCGCAATCTCATAAGATTTGGATGAAGCCACGCGAGAGCCCGAGAATATTACATAAGTGAAGAATTCTGATTGGTTTGAACTTTTACAGAAGTATGGGAGACTTGGAGATGTTTAAGGCAGTGTGGTGTTATGAGAAGGCTCTGTGTTCTGTAGTGGAGGGAGAACTTTTTCACACCAGCATTAGGCTGATAATGTTCTTAACAACTATCTGGTGTTGGGCTGACTTACTTATTTATTTTATTTATTTATGGTTTTTCTTTTCAATGCTCCTTAAATATTTATGTATTTATATATTGAGTCACCTTTGACTTTAATGTGTATAGTGTGACGTTTGATAAATAAAGGTTTGTAAAAAGTCAAAAAAGTCTCTCTGTCTCTCTCTCGCTCTGTCTCTCTCTCCCTCTCGCTCTGTCTCTCTCCCTCTCGCTCTGTCTCTCTCCCTCTTGCTCTCTCTATCTCTCTCCCTCTCTCTCTCCCTCTGTTTCTTTTACTCACTCTCTCTCACTCTCTGTCTCTATCGCTCTCTCTCGCTGCTTCACTCTGTCTCCGTCTCTCACTCGCTCTCCGTCTTTCTCTCGCTCTCTCTCTCTGTCTCTCATTCTCTCCCTGTCTCTCTTTCTCTCTGTCTCTCTCTCACTCTCTCTTTCCCTCTGTCTCTCTCTCGTTCTCTCTGTCTCTCTCACTCGCTCTCTCTGTCTCTATCGCTCTCTCTCTTTCTCTCACTCTCCATCTCTCTCTCTCGCTCTGTTTCACTCTCTGTCTCTCTCTCGCTCTGTCTTTCTCTCTCTCTCTCACTCTCTGTCTCTTTCACTCTCTGTCTCCGTCTCTCACTCGCTCTCCGTCTTTCTCTCGCTCTCTCTCTCTGTCTCTCACTCTCTCCCTGTCTCTCTTTCTCTCTCCCTCTCACTCTGTCTCTCTCCCTCTCTCTCTCCCTCTGTTTCTCTTACTCACTCTCTCTCACTCTCTGTCTCTATCGCTCTCTCTCTGTCTCTCTCCCTCTCGCTCTGTCTCTCTCCCTCTTGCTCTCTCTATCTCTCTCCCTCTCTCTCTCCCTCTGTTTCTTTTACTCACTCTCTCTCACTCTCTGTCTCTATCGCTCTCTCTCGCTGCTTCACTCTGTCTCCGTCTCTCACTCGCTCTCCGTCTTTCTCTCGCTCTCTCTCTCTGTCTCTCATTCTCTCCCTGTCTCTCTTTCTCTCTGTCTCTCTCTCTTGCTCTGTCTCTCTCTCACTCTCTCTTTCCCTCTGTCTCTCTCTCGTTCTCTCTGTCTCTCTCACTCGCTCTCTCTGTCTCTATCGCTCTCTCTCTTTCTCTCACTCTCCATCTCTCTCTCTCGCTCTGTTTCACTCTCTGTCTCTCTCTCGCTCTGTCTTTCTCTCTCTCTCTCACTCTCTGTCTCTTTCACTCTCTGTCTCCGTCTCTCACTCGCTCTCCGTCTTTCTCTCGCTCTCTCTCTCTGTCTCTCACTCTCTCCCTGTCTCTCTTTCTCTCTCCCTCTCACTCTGTCTCTCTCCCTCTCTCTCTCCCTCTGTTTCTCTTACTCACTCTCTCTCACTCTCTGTCTCTATCGCTCTCTCTCGCTATTTCAGTCTCTGTCTCCGTCTCTCACTCGCTCTCCGTCTTTCTCTCGCTCTCTCTCTCTGCCTCTCATTCTCTCCCTGTCTCTCTTTCTCTCTGTCTCTCTCTCTTGCTCTGTCTCTCTCTCACTCTCTCTTTCTTTCTCTCTCTCTCACTCTCTGTCTCTTTCACTCTCTGTCTCCGTCTCTCACTCGCTCTCCGTCTTTCTCTCGCTCTCTCTCTCTGTCTCTCACTCTCTCCCTGTCTCTCTTTCTCTCTCCCTCTCGCTCTGTCTCTCTCCCTCTCGCTCTCTCTATCTCTCTCCCTCTCTCTCTCCCTCTGTTTCTCTTACTCACTCTCTCTCACTCTCTGTCTCTATCGCTCTCTCTCGCTGTTTCACTCTCTGTCTCCGTCTCTCACTCGCTCTCCGTCTTTCTCTCGCTCTCTCTCTCTGCCTCTCATTCTCTCCCTGTCTCTCTTTCTCTCTGTCTCTCTCTCTTGCTCTGTCTCTCTCTCTCACTCTCTCTTTCCCTCTGTCTCTCTCTCGTTCTCTCTGTCTCTCTCACTCGCTCTCTCTGTCTCTATCGCTCTCTCTCTTTCTCTCGCTCTCCATCCCTCTCTCTCGCTCTGTTTCACTCTCTGTCTCTCTCTCACTCTGTCTTTCTCTCTCTCTCTCACTCTCTGTCTCTTTCACTCTCTTTCTCTCGTGCTCTCCCTGTCTCTCTCTCACTCTCTCTGTCTCTCTCTCTCTGTCTCGTGTGCGCATGGACTGAGTGAGTGGGCGGCGTGGGAGCGGTAGTGAGTGAGTGTGTGCGGAGCATGGCCGAGGCCGCTGCTCCAAAGTTCGCTTGTTCATTTTTCTATCTTTCTTTTCTTCAGAAATACGATTTCCTTTTGGTCTTTGTTTTCTGAGAGACTCTAAATTTACTCTTGTTTGTTGTTGGGGTGTGTGTGTGTGTGTGTGTTTCCGTGGTCGGGAGCATGGCTGCCCCAGGTACCGGGAAATATGATTCTCTCACGCGGCAGCATGCTATTAAAGTAGCCACTACCGCTAGCGTTGAGGAGGCTAGTCTGGCCGTGGATGGGGCCCACACACCGGGAGAGGGAACAGCAATACCTTCTCAGGTGGAGACACCTGAAGTTGGCCCCTCTCACCAGGGTGTCAGTGTTCAACCAGGTGAAGAAGAGAAGGCTGAGACTGAGCCGGATTTAGGTGATAAGGGTACACAGGACAGTACGGCGTCACTAGATAGTGTGGATCTGTCCCTTGTTGATGAAGTTGCGGATGATAGCTCTCACATGGATACAGAAGAGAATGTGTTCAATTTGCCCCAGAGAAAAAGACGTAGAAACCGTCTTCATGCACAGGCTAAGAGGAAAGATGTCGCAGAGGAGCTGATTTCTGGGGAGGTAGAGAGTGAGAGCGAAGCCTCCGACTGTAGTATTACATGTAGTGTAAATCTAAGTGGCTTTTCGAGCCATGAATATAGTGTGGATGACATCAAGGTTTTTCTGAGAAAGACTAAACATGCTAGGAATGTGAGGATAGACAAGTTTTTCCCGGATATGGAACAGTTCATTAAAAAAACACGTGGGTTTATGGCAGAAGGGGGTTTCACTAATCAGGAGGGATACCGTCTAAAAAAATCCTTACAAAAGTCAATGTAATGTTAAACAATAATGATAGTGATAGTCAATCCTAGACATCATGTACGTAAATCTATTATTTTTCCTCTTATTTATGAGTGAGTTTCGAATTGCTTCGTTGAATTTAAATGGAGCAAGGGTAAGAAATAAAAGATTTTTGTTATTTGAAACAGTGAAGCAAAAGAAAATTGATGTAATCTTTGCTCAGGAAACCCACACAGACGCCAGTAATGCTGCTGACTGGGCCAGGGAGTTTAAAGGGTTATCCTTTTTAAGTCATAAGACATCTACCAGTGGGGGAGTAGCTATTTTATTTTCCTATAATTTTATTCCCTGTTCTTATCAAGTTGATGAAATTATAAAGGGTCGACTGTTAAAGGTTAGAGCTCAATATGAGAATAGGTGGGTTGTTTTTGTTTGTGTTTATGCCCCGACCACAGCCATTGAAAGAATGGTATTTTTACGAAGCTTAGATAATGTCCTAAAAAATTGTGACTCTGATGATTTTTTGATTCTGGGGGGATTTTAATTGTACAGAGCTGGATATAGACAGGAATCATGTAGCGCCCCATATGCCATCACGTAGAAGGTTAGTCGAGTTAATGAATTCCTGTGATCTTGTGGACATTTGGAGAAATTTTCACCACATGCAGAAACAATATACCTGGGTGCACTCCTACAATAATATGCTCTCTATGGCCAGATTGGATAAATTTTATGGTTTTAAACACCAGTTAAGTGCTTTTAGAAGTTGTGTAATTATACCAGTAGGATTTACGGACCATTGTATGGTTCTCTCCACTGTGTATTTAAGTAAACTCAAACATAAGAGTGCGTATTGGCATTTTAACACCAGTTTATTGCATGACGGTCATTTTAGGGATGTGTTTAAATATTTTTGGAGTGATTTTAGAACCACAAAGGTTTCATTTAAATCAGTGCAGCAGTGGTGGGATTTTGCCAAAACGCAAATTAAACAGCTGTGTCAACAGTATACCTTGTTGGCTCAAATTTAGCCTATTACCCAAAAACACTTAAAATTCAACATAGAAGCCAATACTCACATCTACCTCTGAGCCCAGTTGGAGATAGAAAAAAATACACCAGCCGTGAGTGAGAAGAAGCAAGGGTCCAGCTTTATTGTTCCATTCCACCACACGAGATCCACACCGATGAGAGAGAGAGATAGTTTGTATATATTGTAACCGTAGTTTTGACAGGTATAGGTCAAAGGTCAAAAAGATACACATTCTAACTCTCTATATCTAGATCAAAGGTCATGATCATAAAAATATGAATAGTTATGTTAAATCTGGATCACATCCATTCGTGACCATATATGGTGCTGCCATGTGTGTTTTTCCGCCCCACACGTTGCGCACACCTGGTACATCTTTTCACATAGAATATGAAACTCTCTGTGGTAGGACATAAAAATATATATAGTTTTGTTAAATCTGGTTCACATCCAAATCGTGACCATACCTGGTACGACCATTTGTTCCCCCCACCCCACCCCACCCCACCCCACACAGACACAAGTTGCATACTCATGTTTTTCCTCTTCACATAGAATATGAAGCTCTCCGTGGTAGGTCATAAGAATATATATAGTTTTGTTAAATCTGGTTCATAATAATAATAATAATAATAAAATGTATTTTTTTAAAAATTTGAATATGAAAATGAATCAAGACAGATCTAAATAAACAATAAAGTTCCAATGAACAGTAAATCTACATTTTCTCCTCCTCTAACTTGTTCAGTACTCGTAATACAGATTAAATACGTGTGTGACAGATGCTGTAAACTATGGATCTGATCCAATGTTATTTGGGAACAAAGATCAAGCTGAATTTTCTCAACATAAATGTTGTGTGTGTAGTTTGTTATCAGATTGTCTAGACGTACATCACACATCTGATAAACGAGATTTCCTCTCCCGTGCTGTAATGATGGCTGGAAACTAGGACTTAATGGCATATACTGTAGAAAGGTCAAAGAGAACATAGAGAAATCTCATTGGGAATTAAGTCACCTTTCACGTTGCCTTTTATTATGATCACAACCAGACAGTTATAGTGTTTCTGAGTTTAATAATAAGATTAATGTTTAGACTTTTTTTTGATGCTGAAGAAGCAAAAATCTAAGTAACCCTTAACCTTCAGACTGATGATTTGCAATGTCTGAACACGATGCTTGAAAAGAAAAATGTATAACGAACTTGAAAAGGTGGAAAGGGGTTCTATGAATTAGTAAATGGGTATCTCTCTCTCTTTATATCGCCATTACAGCAGTGTTTAAACAGATACATAGCAGACAAATATACATATAGACAGTTTTATTTTGTACACGCATACCAACTTAATCTTCACCTATCATCGTTCCCTGTTAATGAAATCTGTCAATACCTAATAAAACAGTTTAAGTCACTAACCAAAGTAAGTATACAAACTGAAGCTATGATAAAAGAACAAAAACAATGAACCTTTCTCAAAGAAATTCCTAAATCCTCTGACCAAGTATATGGCTGTACCATCTGTCTATTAAATAAATGCCAGTCCTTCATGCTGAAAAAGAAGGATCCAAATATAATACCAGTAGTTTGGCACTGTGACTCAAAAAGTTGTTTTATATCTGACATCTGAAACTGCTGTACAATACTGATAATGCTCTTACAGTTAAGAGGGCTGAATGGCAGACCTTGTTAAATAATATTTTATGTTTCTTCCTCATAATGTGTTATATTTTATAAATATATTCTTATATATCTTATATTACTTTTTGCCTTTTCTTATACGTTGAAATGGGAGAAGAGGGATCGATGCTGGTGCGAAGGTGATCCTGCACAAGGACATGTCTTTGTAACCGTAAGTGACGAGTCAACTTAATCCTTCACATGGTATTCATGAGGTGCCATAAGTTTCTGCTTCTCTATGGGTCATGCTGAAGTTTGAACAAAATGGTTTGACTTAATACCCGCAGCAGTAGTGTACAAGTCATTTCTTCCTAATTTGTTTATTAACTTTTATTGTATGCCTAAATGCAATAAAAGTTATTTGCCAGATTCAGATGCTCCTAAACAAATTATTATAAAGTATGAGTTGGTAACTGATCAACAAAGACTGTACTGTCATTTCTAATATAATGCATTAAATATGGACCACTATTTTCACTGAAATATTTCAGAGATTTTTTTTTTTTTTTTTTTTTTTTTTTTTTTACACTAGTTTACACTAAATGTCTAGTAGAACCTTTTAAAATAACTCGACTGCTTCTATAACTTTGGCTTGTAGTGTATATGACTGCTCCCGGTCATAAATCCCTACAAGGAAATAAACGTTAATTATTTTGACTGCAGATCAGGAGTGGGTAAAGACAGACTGGTGATCTGATCTATATTATATATATATATATATATATATATATATATATATATATATATATATATATATATATATATACGTGTACCTTAGATAATACCTCTCTGAACGCCATGGTGGGACGTTCCCGAGTTGACGTACTGTACAAGTCCTAAGCATTAGATCACCCCAATTACTCTTGTATACTCTTTTCATACCATCGTGATCTTTGCCTGACGAAACCATACACAAAACATATTTGACATTTGGGGCCCCATTCTAAAATCACCAGACACCAAATGCACAACCGTTTTGTCTTACTGCCATCACAAAATTAAAATGTTTAAACCTTAAGTAACGTAGTCACGGAGGGTGTATATATTTTTCACACTACATGAAGTTTGGGGATCCTTATAGACTGTGGAACAGAAATGTACTCAGTGTGTCTCTGCCGTTTTATTTTATATTGGAGTACAACCATTTTTCTTTTTTACCATTAAGGATGAAACACTTGTTTCTTTTAAAACATCATCTTTAAATGTTTTTCTACCTCCTAACTAAACCCTCGGACTTAAGACACGATCTTTGGAGTTGTTGACGCCCTGCTCAGGGTTAAACAACAACGTCTTTACATTACCTTCATTAATAAATTGTCAAACTAACCTCTTGGTTTTTTTATTTTTTTTTTGGAGCAAAAGTCAGGTCCTCTCTCATTTCAACAGGTCCTCTTGTTGGTGAATACACAGCAATCATCTAAGGGTATTAGGATTTCTCGGAGCAGACATTGTAACAGATAGTTGCAGAGTTTCTTCTGTGTTTTAACTACGACATCTTAACCATTATTTTAACACTGAGACACACGACTCCCTTTAATTCGTTAACAAACACATTTGTAAGAATTCTGGTCAGCAAAACCCCCAAAAGAACACCTGTGTCTCTCTCTCTCACACACACACACACCCCCGCACACCCACATGGTCATCAGAGGTCATATATGTACTGCTGGACATGGGATGTCAAAGCATAGACAAAAGCTTATGTATTTAGCGATAGTTCTGTGTAAGTATCCTCATTGGCGAACCATTTTCTGAAATCTTGTTTATAGTTTAAACAAAATGCACGACTCTTTTAAAACACCGTCTTTAAAAAGGTTTTTTCACCCTTAAAATAACCTGGTTAGAAGGTAGGATATGTAATACATATTTTCATTTTCTTCAGACATATTGTCACTTCAGTCTCCACAACGAATAACACCGATGGTTTTGACCTTTCTTTCAGTAAAAGAGAACAACGACATCATACAGCCTTGAAGGACTGTAGAAATGTTTTACACATCACAATGTTTTTCTCAACAACGTAGCCAATAAATAGTTCAATTATTTCACAGACCTCAGTCTGCTCATTTCTTGACAGAAGGATTACACATAGATCATACACATAGGGAGCTACACATGCATAACATGTCCAAAATTCTAATACATCTACCACATTCAGTCACCAGGTCTAGTATTTTCTGATAGATTAGTTACACAAACTGATAATTACCACAGAAGTAATTTCAGAAACAAAGATTCACTTAAACCACAAATGTACACATTGGTAGGGATCGTAAAACCCTGAAACACACGACTCGTCCCTTAATTCATTAACATAAACACACTGTAAGCATTCTGGTCAGCAAACCCCCAAGAAACACATGACTCTCTCTCTCTCTCTCTCCCTCTCTCTAACACACCCACACACACGCACGCACACCCACACACCCACATACACACACACTTCAGACACTGTCACCAGAGCTCATAAATGTAAAATTTACACTATCTACAGAACTGTCACCCCGGGAAAACACATGTAGGACAGTGTGTATACGCCTACAAGACATCGCCCGGAAAATGTGTCTTCTAGTTTAAACAAAACTCTCGATTCTTTTAAGCAGCACTTTAAACATTTTACATCCTAAAGGGTTAGGTTTAGAAGGCACGTAATACGCGCGTTTCTTATAAAACACCGTCTTTAAAACGTTTACCTCCTATTTAGAAGGTATGTAAAAACTTTTTTTTTTTTACATTTCTTCAGGTATATCAATGTTTTAGAGTATTTATTTCAGTAAATTTTTATTCAAAGTCATGCCATTTTCTCAAAAGTGCAATCAATAAAGTTTAATTTATTTCACAAGCTTACATTCTGCTCATTTATGTTCACATTCAACCATCATGTATTTTCTAACAGCGGAGCTATACAAAACAAACCCCCACAATCTAAATTTAATGTGTGGTTGCAAGATAAAAATTCTAATTTATTGAATTAATTAAATATTTAAAGTTGTACACATTATTTTGATGAGTTGTGTTGACATAATAATGTTGATAATTACATCAACTTAATATTGTGTGTAATTTCTGCATTAATTGATTCAAAACAAAATTTACGTTGTAGTACATTTACATTTATTCATTTAACAGAGTGTTAGAGATCCTGTAGACTGAACAAATACTAAGGACATTACAATGTGAGTATCATTTCACTTACAATTAAATTCTACTAAAGCAATGAATTTAGGGCATGTTCTCAATAGTGATATGACCAATAGTGGACTCGTGTATTGGCTACACCTGCTAATACATTTGATGGACTATTTTGCACTACTACACGTAGCTAATGCTAGTCATATTTAGCAGTGTAATTAGAATATCTACTCTTTAGTTTACCATAGCAGTGGATAAGAAGGAAAAAGTTTCATTTGACAAATCTGCTCATCTAGAGAGGGCTTTTCATTTGTGCTATAGGAAAGATAAGCATGATTACATTTCTGCTTATTCATGTAAACCTCAACTACATTGTGTAATCTAATTTCATGTATTGATACATTTTTTATTTTATTTTTTAAAATCTTTTGTCATTCGCACACGTAGCCTTCTAGCTCCACAGCCTTTGGACTGTGGATAGTTCTATGAGAGAGATAAAAGTAGTAGACACAGAGTGTTTCTTTTTTGTCTATATTGCTCATTTCATTCAGTGCTTTAACGTCTATAAATCCTGCAGAGATGTTACGTATGAGATTTGTAATGTAAATCACACTGGATTTTACTTACTATTGTTATAAAACTTAAAGGCAGTCATTTTTCCTGGTTTAAAAGACTGCATTCTACTGCAGACAATCTAAATAGAGAAACGTAATTTTAAAAATGATTGTCAACTTAACAACTTGTGTTCATAATTATGGTAATTTAGTACATAACACTTAAATTCCTTTTAAATAATGTGAAAATAAAGTGTGTTTGTGTGTGTCATATTTTTGTTTGGATGTGGGATACACATGGCCGTACCAGGTATGGTCACGATTTGGATGTGAACCAGATTTAACAAAACTATATATATTCTTATGACCTACCACAGAGAGCTTCATATTCTACGTGAAGAGGAAAATCATGAGTATGCAATTTGTGTCTGTGTGGGGTGGGGTGCAGTGGGGTGGGGTGGGGTGGGGGAAACAAATGGTCGTACCAGGTATGGTCACGATTTGGATGTGAACCAGATTTAACAAAACTATATATATTCTTATGACCTACCACAGAGAGCTTCATATTCTATGTGAAGAGGAAAAACATGAGTATGCAACTTGTGTCTGTGTGGGGTGGGGTGGGGTGGGGTGGGGGGAACAAATGGTCGTACCAGGTATGGTCACGATTTGGATGTGAACCAGATTTAACAAAACTATATATATTCTTATGACCTACCACGGAGAGCTTCATATTCTATGTGAAGAGGAAAAACATGAGTATGCAACTTGTGTCGGGGTGGGGTGGGGTGGGGTGGGGTGGGGGGAACAAATGGTCGTACCAGGTATGGTCACGATTTGGATGTGAACCAGATTTAACAAAACTATATATATTTTTATGTCCTACCACAGAGAGTTTCATATTCTATGTGAAAAGATGTACCAGGTGTGCGCAACGTGTGGGGCGGAAAAACACACATGGCAGCACCATATATGGTCACGAATGGATGTGATCCAGATTTAACATAACTATTCATATTTTTATGATCATGACCTTTGATCTAGATATAGAGAGTTAGAATGTGTATCTTTTTGACCTTTGACCTATACCTGTCAAAACTACGGTTACAATATATACAAACTATCTCTCTCTGATGAGAATTCTCAGAAGTGATCACAATACCCTGAGCTTAAGCTCCAGTATTTATACTGTATTTACACACTAAATAACCCAGATGTTTCAAGAAGACTATGATCTCACTACCAATAGGGTTAAAAAAGAGCTCATTTACCTTACTCTTATGTTCCAGAAAAGGGCTATTTCACTTACACATAGAATTGAAACCAGGGGTTTTAATTTACACATAAAATCAGAACCCAGGCATTTCTAATAACCCAGAAAATAAAAACACAGAGTTTTGAATTACACAGAGAATCAGAAACCAGAGTTTTCAGTTACCTAGGGCATCAGAAACTTCGTTTTTCATTTACCTAGGGAATCGAAACCAGAGAGTTTGAATAACCCGTAAAATAGAAAGTGGACAAGACTAAACAATCTAGAGTGACCTTGGTCTTACTGTTATCTCGCTCGGGGGGCAGCTTGACTCAGCCACCCTTATGAATGGCTCCTCATGGTTCTTTCTTAAAATTAAGGCCTTCCTTGCGAGACAAGACCCCTCACCATTTGAGTCATGAGTAAGTTTACATTTTCCTGTATTTCTAGTTTATAATTTATTTTCATATTTGCACTATATTTCTTATTTTATATATATTTATACTACTTAAAAAGCGGTTTACTGTACTTCCAACTTCTTAATATCATTACAGTTCTACTGTCCTGCATATCCTACTATTCTGTTTTTTTATAGAGAGTTTCTCTATTACTCTAAGATATTATTAAAGTTATTCATGTGTGTGTATGAGAAAGAGAGAGTGTGTGTGTATGTTGTGTCTACTTGCCCACCCTTGACTGTACGAGCGTGTGTGTGTGTGTGTGTGTGTATTAGCCCTCCTCAGCTCAGCTCGTATACCTCTTTTTGACTTTTTTTGACTACTACTGCTCTTAAAGATCTTTAAAGTGTAATTCCAATTTGTCAATGTCCGCCTAATCCCGCTTCTATGTGTCTAGGTGCCCGTCTTTTCTTCTTCTCCCCTTTGCTGGATGCTAGGTCTCCCTTATGTTTATTTTATGACATTTTTTTATCCACAACAACCTCCAATGTCACGAGAGACACAACTCTACGCATGAAATCCTTGGAGGATGAAATAATGGCGCTTCAACAGTTAATGAAAAATGCAGGACGGCAGGTATACGTAGAAAATTTAAGAACAAAAAAGAATTTATTGACCAAATTGCTAGACGTTACCGCACAAGGAGCTCTGGTCAGGTCACGATTTCAGACTGTAGAGTGTATGGATGCACCATCAAAATTTTTTTTTAATTTGGAAAAAAAGAATGGTCAAAATAAGATGATACATGGCCTGTTTTCTGATGATGGGACACTTTTAGTGGACCATAGAGAAATTCGAAAGAGAGCAGTCGGTTTCTACAAGGGACTGTACAAGTGTGAAATCTCTGATGAGCAGGCCCATGATAACGTCTTCTTGAAGGATCTCCCTCAGGTGTCAAAGGAAACACATGCAGACCTCGGAGGGGCGTTGACCCTGGAGGAACTGCTACGAGCCCTCCAGGGTATGGAGAGTGGCAAGGCACCAGGGATCGATGGTCTACCGGCTGACTTTTATAAGTCTTTTTGGCCTGACATGGGTGCAGACCTACTGGAGGCACTGGGTGACAGTTTAGTCACGGGGCGGCTGCCACTCAGTTGTCGCAGAGCAGTATTGACTCTGTTGCCCAAAAAAGGAGATCTACACGACATAAAATCATGGAGACCTGTTTCAGTTCTCTGTGTGGAATACCGACTGCTCTCTAAGGTATTGGCAAACCGACTTAGTATAGTCAGGGAAGAGGTGATCCATCTGGACCAGACCTAATGTGTGCCGGGTAGATTTATTCATGATAACATTTCGTTCATTAGGGATGTTGTAGAGGTCGGAAGGATTTTTAATTTGGAACGTGGTTTGGTTTTAATTGATCAGGAAAAGGCTTTCGACAGGGTTGAGCATACCTACTTATGGAACGTTTTGACTGCTTTTGGTTTTAATTTGGATTTTATGGATAAAATAAGACTTCTGTACCGTGACAGTGAAAGCACACTGAAGATTAATGGTGACTTGTGTGCTCCTTTCAAAGTTCATAGGGGAATAAGACAAGGATGCCCGCTATCAGGCATGTTGTATTCCCTTGCGATTGAACCTCTTTTAACAAAACTGAGAACAGAACTGCAAGGTATAAGAATTCCAAAGTGTGAGGGTGTTTTTAAACTATCAGCATATGCTGATGATGTGGCGATACTTGTTGGCAGCCAGAGGGATGTTGATACGATGTTGAAGATCACTGACGATTTTAGAATTGTTTCTTCCGCCAAGGTAAACTGGGAGAAAAGCGTGGCGTTTTTAATCGGGAGATGGTTAGGCGGTGTCCCAAACCTCCCAGACCGCTTATTATGGTGTAGAGATGGTTTTTAGTATTTGGGGGTGTTTTTAGTAGACGAAGGGTTTATGGGGAAAAACTTCGAAGGGACTGTCGAGAAGGTAAAGGGTCGGTTGGAGAAGTGGAATTTTTTAGTTAAAAAAGTGTCCTTTAGGGGGCGTGTGCTTATAATTAACAACCTGGTAGCATCATCCCTCTGGCATAGGCTTGCGTGCATCGATCCCCCAATACATGTTTTATCTAAAATCCAATCAATTTTGGTTAATTTTTTTTGGGACAGTCTACACTGGGTTCCATAGAGTGTTCTGTTTCTACCCAAGGATGAAGGGGGACATGGACTGGTGCACCTGCAGAGCAGGACTGCAGCCTTTCGGTTACAGTTTGTGCAAAGGCTGCTACATGGAACTGTAAATGCAAACTGGAAGGCTGTAGCATGTGCCATTTTACGGACACTTGAAGGGCTGGATTTAAATAAACCTCTTTTCTGGATGGACCCGAAAAAGATGGACATCAGGAAACTTCCTGTTTTTTACCGTAATGTTTTTAAAGTGTGGGGACTTTTAACAGTGCAGAGAGTACAATGCTCAAGTTCTCTCTACTGGCTGCTGCAGGAGCCAATCATAAATGGTTCCATTTTAGATGTATCTCAGAGAAAGCCGTTTCCTGCGCTTACAGATGGGTTCCGCAGGGCTGGAGTCGTCACTCTGGGTGACCTACTGACCTTAGCAGGACCGGAGTTTGGGAACACGGTGGCAGTTGCTGGACACATAAAGATGAGGTCAATCCGTGTAGTCACGCAGTGCCTTGTAGAATGGAGGTCCCTGTTGACTGAAGAGGTCTTGAAAATGCTGGAGGAATATTCCGGAGGGCTAAGCAGTCCCAATGACCAAGATCCTTTTCCGGATTTTAGAGTCTCGGCAAATGTACGTGAGTGCTCAGGTGTTTTTTTTAAATCTGAAAAACTAAGTTTTGTGGGTCTCAAGTTACCATTTGGGGAAGAACTGTACAAAATTTGTGTACTAACTCTAAATAAAAAGTTTCTGGACAAAAGAGTCGACACACCTTGGCGTTCTGTTCTACAAATAAAGGAACATGTAAAGCCACAATGGAGAGCTTTGTACAAGTCACCATTAACAAAAAGGTGTGGGGATTTACAATGGAGGATTTTACACGGTGCAGTGGCTGTTAATTCTTTTATTTGTGTTTTAAACCCTGATGTGAGTTACGAATGTCCTTTCTGTGCCGTGAGAGAATCTGTTTTTCACATGTTTATGCACTGTGTAAGATTGAAGCCTCTTTTTTATTGTTTTACAGAGACTGTTTGGCCATTTTAATGAGAGTTTTACAATCAAAACTTTTATTTTTGGTTTTAAATACTCTCAAAAAAAAAAAGGTTTAAGTGTCAGTTGATAAATTTTATCATAGGGCAGGCAAAGATGGCCATATATGTCAGCAGGAGAAACAAAATTGAATCAAATTCAGGGGACAGTATTTTATTGGTTTTTGTGATTCTGTTAAAATCTAGGATACTAATCGATTTTAAGTTTTACCAAGAGATGAAAGACCTTGTATCATTTGAGAATATATGGTGTCTGGAAGGGGCATTATGTGTGGTTGCAGAAGAAAAAGTGAGATTTCATCAATTTTTAGAAGACTGCGTACATACTGGTTGAAACTTGTTTGCTTTTTTTATATTCTTCACTCCTTTGTGGGTTTTAAAGGCAACTGGAAGGAGAATTATTTTAATTATCTATCTATCTATCTATATATATATATATATATACATTTATTTTACTTTTTTCTTTTAGGGTCATTTGCAATGACTCTGAGGGACCGAAATAGGTCGATGTAGCTTTTAAAAGCTTGTAAATAAAAGGCTTTTGAAATTCAATTCTCTCTCTCTCTCTCTCTCTCTCTCTCTCTCTCTCGCTATGTCTCTCTATCTCTCTCTTTCTCTCTCACTCTCTTTCCCTCTGTCTCTCTCTCTCAATCTCTCTCTCTCGCTCTCTCTGACTCTCTCTCTCCCTCTCTATCTCTCACTCTCCGTCTCTCTCTCTTTCTCCCTGTCTCTCTCTGTCTGTCTATCTCTCTCTGTCTCTCTCTCTTTCCTTCTATCTCTCTCTCACTCTCTCTATCTCTCTCTCGCTCTGTCTCTCTCTCCCTCTCTCTCTCCCTCTCTCTCACGCTCTCCGTCTCTCTCTCTCTCTCTGGTGTATGCTGGGAGTGGGTGTGGTTAGCGCGAGAGCTGCGTGTGTGAGGGCATTTGTCCTTACTTGGACGCTTTATTCTTCAATCTACTTTCTCTATTATTTCTCTTTGTTGTGAGTGAGTGTGCGCGGTGAGGTTTGTAAGTTCTCTGATCCTTTTTTTTCTTAAGGTGGGTTGTTTTTGTGTGTGTGTGTGTGTGTGTGTGTGTGTGTGTGTGTGTGTTTGGTAGGTAGAGTCGGCGGCTGCCGGCGTGGCCGGTCGGCATGGCGGCAGGTGAACAGTTTAGCTTTCACAAACTGACTCGCAGACACGCCGTTAAACTGTCTCCACCTGACGGATGCTCGGTGGAGGAGTGTAGTCTAGCGGTCGGTGAGCTTGTCGGTTATGAAAGTATTAAAGCTGCGTCTAGAATGAACAGCGCGGTTGTGATTTTTCTAGACAATATGGATAAAGTAAACCAGCTACTTGTGAACGGAATAGTGATTAAAGGTTCCCACGTATCAGTTTTGTCCCTCGTAAACCCCGCTAAAAAGGTCATGATCTCAAACGTACCCCCGTTTCTAAAAAACGAGCTTTTGGAGAAAGAGCTGGAGCGGTACGGCAAACTAGTGTCTCCGATAAAGATGATCCCTATCAGCTGTAAGTCTCCCCACCTCAAACACGTCGTGTCTTTCAGGAGACAGGTCCATATGATTCCTAAAAAGAGTGATGAAGAACTGAACTTGGTGTTTAAGTTTAAAATCAATGACTTTGACTACACCGTGCATGTAACGTCAGAAACGATGAAGTGTTTTGGGTGTGGCCCTGTAGGACATGTGATCCGCTTGTGCCCGGAGAGAGCAGGTGAGAGCCGGCCAGCTGCTCACGCAGAGGACCCCCTGCCCGTTAGAGCCGAAAGCAGGGCCTCGGTACTGGACGAACCGCAGGGAAGCGTGCAGGCCTCGCAGGAGGAAACCCGAGACGATAGCGATCAGGAGAATGAGGTGACGGGGAACTTAGAGGGAGAACAGAACGAACAGGGTGGTTTAGAAGTGGAGGTGAACGTTGGTCGCACCGCGACTAGAGTAGCAGAGTCAGTGTTGGCTAATGAGGAGGATGTTTACATGGGCGCTGACCTCCCTAAATTCTCCACCAAGAGGAAAAACCCGGAAAATAAATCAAACACTGAAAAAATTGCAAAAGTGTCAAAGATAAAATCAATGGGCTGTTCATCTCAGTCAGAAGACGGTTTTACAAACGCACAAGAGGGTGAAAGTGTAGAAAGTGATGTAGGTGGAGACTCACAGATGGAGGTGGAGGGCGCTTACTCTTCCACTGAAATTCAGTCGTTTTCAGACAGGACTAAAGGCATGCGTTTCATTAAAGTTGAGGATTTTTTCCCAGATTTAAAATTGTTCCTTAATTCTGTTAAAATGTTTATGAAAAACACGGAAAGCACCGATCAACCAACTTTTAGTGAACAAGACGGTTATCGTCTCAAAAAACTGATGACGAAAGTTAGAGAGAAAATGGTGAAAGATGGTTAAGTATCTCACATTCTGTTTCTTCCCTATTTTGTCTCAATCTCACGTTTCTGTTTGAATGCAGCTTATCATTTGCTATGTGTGACATAAAGCTGGGATCCTTGAATATTAATGGTGCTAGAGAGGATGTGAAGAGAGCGTCCCTTTTCAGCTTGTTTAAGGCCAAGAAGCTAAATGTCATATTCTTACAAGAAACACATAGCACAGCTGATAATGAAACTGCATGGAAGAAGGAATGGGACGGGGAAATATTTCTCAGTCATAAGAGCAGTAACAGCGGTGGGGTTGGGATCTTGTTTTCTAGAGATTTTTTACCCATCTCTTGTGTGACTGAGGAAATCATTGAGGGTCGTTTGTTAAAAATACAAGCGGTATTCGAAAATGGCAAATTAAATTTTATCAATGTATATGCTCCAACCGTAGGCACAGAAAGGGTGGTCTTCTTAAACACTTTAAATACTGTTATTAGTAATTGTGGTGACGACGGATACATGTTCCTGGGTGGTGATTTTAACTGCACTGCAAACGCAGTGCTGGATAGAAACCACCCAGAGCCACATGGAGCCAGTAAGGGATGTCTGGTTAAATTATTCGATGCAAACGATCTGTGTGATGTTTGGAGGCTCTTCCACACCACTCAGCGTCAGTATACTTGGGCTCATGTGAAACACAACTTTTTGTCTTTGGCAAGGCTTGATAGATTTTACTGCTTCGCACGTCAAAGCAACATACTGAGAAGCTGCTCAATACACCCAGTTGGAATCTCAGACCATTCCCTTGTCCAAGTTTCCATCTTTATCAAGGATGTGAAATGTAATAGTGCCTACTGGCATTTTAACATGTCTCTGTTGTCTGACAATGCTTTTAAGGATATTTTTGTGTATTTTTGGAGAAGTTATACAAAAACTAAGTCCGAATACACTTCTCTACAACAGTGGTGGGACATAGGGAAGGGTAAGATCAAACAGCTGTGCCTACAGTACACTCTCAATGTCACAAGAGACATGACGAGGGCCATGAAAAATTTGGAGAGTGAAATAGCGAAGCTGCAAGATTTGGCAAATTTCTCTAGAAAAGGAGAACATTTAAAAATTCTCCAGAGGAAAAAATCAGCTCTATCTAACCTGTTGGGTTTCTCTGCTCAAGGTGCTCTGGTTCGCTCTCGTCATCAAAACGTCGCAAAAATGGATGCACCCTCTCACTTTTTCTTTGGCCTAGAACACAGGAATGGACAGAGGAAGCTCATGCACTCTCAGCGGTCCAGCACCTGGCAGCTGCTACAGGAGTCTGCAGAGATCCGTAAATGTGCAGTCACTTATTATGAAAAGCTTTTCAGGAAAGAGTTCCAGGAGAAACCAGAGGTGGCGCAGTCCTTTTATGAGGGTTTACCCAAGGTCTCAGAGGAGGTCAACGTGATCGGAGAGGATCTACTGCTTGTTGTCAGAGACAGTTTAAACAAGGGGAAACTACCATTGAGCTGCAGGAGGGCAATCCTTACTCTTCTCCCTAAAAAAGGAGATTTACAGGAGATCGGAAACTGGCGACCAGTGGCTGTTCTCAGCGCTGACTACAAACTTTTATCAAAGGTGTTGGCCATGAGGCTGAGACAAGTTATGGAGCATGTTGTCCATGTCGATCAGACTTACTGCATACCCAACAGGTTGATATCTGATAACATGATTCTAATTCGCGATGTTCTGGACCTCTCCAAGTCATTGGGCTGTGATTCCTGCTTGATTTCTCTAGATCAGGAAAAAGCCTTTGACAGAGTTGAACATCAATATTTGTGGCAAACGCTAGGTGCGTTCGGGTTCAGCTCGGGTTTTATAAACATGGTGTGAGTCTTGTACAGTGACATTGAGAGTATTTTAAAGATCAACGGTGGTTTAAGTGCTCCTTTTAAGGTTCAGAGAGGAGTCAGACAAGGCTGCTCACTATCTGGCATGCTGTACTCCTTGGCCATAGAGCCTCTCCTAAACAGATTAAGACGGTCTCTTTCAGGTGTAACCCTTCCTGGATGTGAAACAGTTTTTAAATTATCTGCTTATGCTGACGATGTCGTTGTCATCACCGAGAAACAAGAAGATGTTGACACCCTTGTAGAAAGCATTAATGAGTTTGGTGTAATGTCCTCTGCAAAAATTAACTGGGGAAAAAGTGAAGCGATAACATTGGGCGGTGAGCTGTGTAAGAAACTGGTTTTACCTACTGGGCTGAGTTGGAACAAATGTGGTTTCAAGTATCTTGGTGTTTATCTCGGTGATGATACTTTTGTGAGGAAAAATTGGGATAATGTTTTAGAGAAGGTGGAAGGGCGTTTAAATAAATGGAAATGGATCTTACCGCACATGTCTTTGAGGGGTCGCACACTTGTGATTAACAATTTGGTGTCGTCTATGCTGTGGCACCGCTTAGCATGCGTAGACCCTCCAGCACAGCTGCTGGCTAAAATACAAGCAGCATTGGTGGACTTTTTCTGGGACCGTTTGCATTGGGTCCCGCAAAGCGTACTTTTTCTACCCAAGGAGGAAGGAGGGCAGGGACTCATCCATCTCGCCAGCAGGGGTGCCGCCTTCCGACTCCAGTTTATTCAGAGTCTCCTTGTTGGGCCCAGAGACCTTGTCTGGAGACCCTTGGCCCGAACCATATTGACCCGAGGCCGGAATTTGGGTCTTGCTGAGTCTTTGTGGCTGATGGACCTGACTTCTCACAAACTTCAAAATCTTCCAAAGTTCTACCAAGGACTGTTTACTGTGTGGGGGATGCTCCACAAAAGGAGAAGACCAGGCAGTGAGACCCTAACGTGGCTACTGAAGGAACCGGTGGTGCATGGGACTCGCTTCAACGTGGAGCGCGTAGCAGGACCCTCTGTGATGCAGTTGTTCGTTTCAGCTGGGATTGTCACGCTTGGACATGTGGTCGAGCGATGTGGACCTGGTCTGATCAACGCTGCAGGTCTAGCCTCTCAAGTAGGAATTACTCCCACCAGGGTCTTAAGCCAACTGCTCAACACATGGAAGCGTGAGCTCACAAAAACAGAACTGTCTCTGCTGAACAACTACTGTAACGGACACTGTCACCCAAATGCTGACGAACCCTTCCCTGAAGTGACTCTCCTTCCTGATTTTAAAGACTGTACAGGACAGCTGTTGGAGTCCAGAGAGACCTTCACAAATAGGTTGGAAGCCATGGGGGGAAAACTTATGTACTCTGTATATGTAAAAGTGTTGAATAAAGGCAAACTACGTGACAGGGCTGACACTCCTTGGAGAGCCCATTTAGGGCTCGACAGTGAAGTCAAACCTGCATGGAGATTGCTATACAAACCACCGTTGACAAAAAGGGTTGGAGATTTACAGTGGAGAATTTTACACGGCATTGTTGCAGTGAACGCTTTTATTTCTGTGATCAACCCCAGTGTAAGAGATAACTGTCCTTTTTGTTTGCAGAGGGAAACGGTCTATCACTGCTTTTCAGAGTGCACCAGACTACACACCTTGTTTCAGCTGTTACAACAAATGTTCATGATGTTTGGGGAAAAGTTTTCCAAGCAGCTGTTTATTTTTGGTTTTAGATACAGTCAGAAGGAGAGAAGGAAAGGTCAACTGTTTAACTTTGTACTAGGTTAAGCAAAAATGGCAGTTTACCTTACTAGAAGAAACAAAGTTGAGGAGTCATCAGATTGTGATGCAAACACGGTTTTTGTCAGAATGGTAAAGGCCAGATTAAATCTCGATTTTGCTTTCTACAAAACCACAAATAATGTAGAGGAGTTCACACATATATGGTGTCTCAAAGATGTCTTATGTTCAGTAGTGGAGAATGCTCTTATTTTTGGGACTGTGTTGGACTAAAACATGTCTATGCTTTTGGGTATGTGTGTGTATGTGTATTTATACGCTCTGCATCAGAGCATCAAGCTGTACATAGTCCTGCTTTGATTGAATCTCCCTCTCTCTCACGCTCTCCGTCTGTCTTTCCCTCTGTCTCTCTCTCTTGCTCTGTCTCTCTCTCCCTCCCTCTCTCACGCTCTCCATCTCTCTCTTTCTCCCTGTCTCTCTCTCTGCCTCTCTCTCTCTCGCTATGTGTCTCTCTCACTCTCTCTTTCCGTTTGTCTCTCTCTCTCTCTCTCTCTCGCTCTGTGCATGCGCGGTAGTAGAGCGAGTGTGGCGTGTTGAGCGTGTGAGAGCGGTTGGCGTTTCGCCAGCTTTTTTCGGCATCTGATGCAATTTTTTTCCGTATAAACATCTCGGATCAATTATTTGTGTGTGTGTGTGTGTGTGTGTGTGTGCGCGCGAACGAGTGTGAAAGCGAGTAAGTGCGCGCGTGTGTGTGTGTGTGTGTGTCGCGGTGGAGGAGCAGGGCGGCTCCAAACACGCGGCACGGTGTGAGGGTGGCGTGCAGGGCGAGTGTGGAGGAGTGTGTGTTAGCGATAGGAGAAGTGGTGGGACATGAGAACATTGTCTCTGCCTCCCGCATGAACAATGCAATTGTAGTCTTTGTGAATGACGTTGATAGGGCAAACAAGCTAGTACAGAAAGGAATTGTACTTAATAATGAGCTTACGATGGTCTCTTCCCTAAGTTCCCCATCCAAAAAGGTTATACTGTCTAATGTCCCTCCCTTCATCTCCGATGAGATAATATCCAAAGAACTGTCTAGATACGGGCGGTTGGTCTCCCCCATAAAGAAAATCCCCCTTGGCTGTAAGTCCCCGCTAGTTAAGCACTTGGTGTCTTTTAGAAGAATGTTTTTTATAATTCTGAAAGATGGTGTAGAGGAATTGAACCTAGTGTTTAAATTCAGTGTAGAAGGCTATGGCTACAGCATTTTTGTATCTACAGACACAGACATAAAATGTTTTAAATGTGGCAAAATAGGACATCTTGTCCAGGCCTGTCCTGAGAGACAGAGTGACCCTGGTGTTTCTGAGCGACCGGGGCAGGAAGTAGCTGGGCCTTCTGGAGCCGTTCCCCCTGCGGCTGCAGCTCAGCCCGCTGCTGAAAGCCCCGGAGTTGCTACTGCACCAGAGCCTAGTGAGAGCGAACCTCAATCTCAGCCTGTAGCCCAGGAACCCACGAAGGATATACCAACCCCAGAGAAGCCCTGCTTGACTGAAGTGGCTCCAGAGAAGTCCTGCTTGCCTGAACTAGAGAATCCTCGTTTGACCGATAAAGACGCAGTGGATTCTGGTGCAGAGCTGGAGATACCTGCGCTGGCAGAGGCAGGTACAGGGGTGCAGAGCAGTCGCTCAGAAGCACCAGTCACTACGCCGGGGGATGGGGGAGACGTGGAGATGGAGGACGAACCCATGTTTAAAGTACCGAACAAGCGGAAAAAACGAGGTAAGGGACAAGGGAGCAAACAGGCCAAAAGAGACACTAAAGTAGACGAAAAAGAAACAGACAGTGATGATTACATGTCAGATTCTGTTTTTAACTTTGGCTCTCAGGAAGAAAAGCGAGAAGTTGTATACCGTGCTGAGAACATTAAGGAGTTCTTACGGAATACTAAATGGCAAAAGAACGTTGTAGTAGAAGAGCACTTCGCAGATCTGAAGCAGTTTATCCATGATGTCAAACATTTTAGAAGAGAAGGAGCTTTTATTGACACTGAGATCTATCGTCTGAAGAAATTAATTACTAAAGTCAGCAAAGAAACTTCTGATGATGACCAGTAGAGTGTTTGGTGTGTTTTATATTAAAATGGGTTTTATCATCTGCTTGTTTTATCTACACCTTGTTCTTATGACTGGGATTCGTATTGCAAGTGTAAACGTTAACGGGGCAAGAGAACACGCAAAACGTGTAAAACTATATGAGTTACTAAAGCAGAAGCGTATTGATGTAGCGATGTTGCAAGAAACACATAGTAATGTTAACAATGCTACTAGCTGGATGAAGGAGTGGGGTGGGCTGGCAATTTTAAGTCACAATACATCAATTAGTGGTGGGGTTGCCCTACTGTTTGCTCGCAATTTTACTCCCAGTTCTTATACAGTAGTTGAGGTTTTAAATGGGAGGCTTTTAAAAGTAAGAGCTATCTATGAGAATGAGAGCTTTGTTTTTATTTGTGTGTATGCTCCCACCAGTGCAGTGGAGAGAATGGTTTTCTTAAATAAACTAGACAATGTCATTGCTGACTGCAACACTGCCGATATTTTAATTCTGGGTGGGGATTTTAAGTGCACAACAGATAACTTGGACAGGAACCACACAGAACCTCATGTAGCCTCCCGTAAGCGCCTGTGGGAGATGATGGAGGCTCACGAACTGATTGATATTTGGAGAAATTTAAATAGAAACCAGAGGCAGTACACGTGGGCCCACTCCATAGACAACACACTCTCCCTGGCAAGACTAGATCGCTTTTATGGTTTTAAACATCAGCTGACACTTTTTACTAAATGTTTTATTGTTCCAGTAGGCCTCTCTGATCACAGTATGGTGCAGTGTATTGTCAGTAAAGAAAATGTAAAACCAAAAAGTGCTTACTGGCATTTTAATACTGCACTTTTAGAGGATACTAATTTTAGAGAATCTTTTATTTATTTCTGGAATGTTTTTAAATATGAAAAGATGGCTTTTAGTTCTATACAACAGTGGTGGGATGTGGCCAAAGCTCAAATTAAAGCATTTTGTCAACAGTACACTCTTAATGTCACAAGTGACATTGTCAGATCTCTGAAAGCTCTGGAGACTGGAATAGTGGAACTCCAGTGTTTGGAGACCACAGGAGATCAAGGGCAGATTGAAGCCCTCAAAAGTAAAAAAGCTATAATGAATGACCTGTTGGGCATCACAGCACAGGGGGCGCTGGTCCGCTCACGCTTTAAAAGCATGAATGAGATGGATGCTCCATCTAAGTTCTTTTTTGGTCTAGAGCAGAAGAATGGACAGAAAAGATTCATACATGCTGTGCGAACAGAATCAGGAGATCTTCTGTCAGATCCCGCTGAAATTCGCAAGCAGACAGTTAGCTTCTACTCGAAGCTGTACAGCAGTGAGCAGTCAGGGGCACAGACAGTGGAAGAGAGCTTCCATAAAGACCTGCCAAAACTCCCAGAGCATGTGGCCAGCGATCTGGACATAGAGCTAACTCTAGC
The DNA here is from genome assembly GCF_023375685.1 of Ictalurus furcatus. Taxonomy (NCBI): domain Eukaryota; kingdom Metazoa; phylum Chordata; class Actinopteri; order Siluriformes; family Ictaluridae; genus Ictalurus; species Ictalurus furcatus. The sequence continues at coordinate 315,289 of NC_071266.1, forward strand.
AGAGCTCTATGAAGCTCTCCAAGGGATGGAGAATGGAAGGGCGTCAAGCATAGACGGTCTCCCTGTAGAGTTCTACAAAGCCTTCTGGACAGTTATAGGGCAGGATGTGCTAGAAGTGTTGCTAGGCAGTGTGAAGGGAGGTGAACTCCCATTGAGCTGCAGGAGAGCCGTCCTGACCCTCCTGCCCAATAAGGGAGACCTGACGCATTTGAAGAACTGGCGCCCAGTCTCACTGTTATGCACTGACTACAAACTGCTCTCAAAAGCGCTAGCTTCAAGACTGACTAAGGTAATGGAGCACATCACTCACCTTGACCAGACGTACTGTGTGCCCGGCAGGTCTATATTTGATAATATACATTTAATTCGTGACATTTTGGACGTCTCCAGGCTATTGGGATTAAAAACTGGCCTTATTTTTCTAGATCAGGAAAAGGCTTTTGACCGGGTTGAACATGAATACTTGTGGAAGGTGCTGGAAACCTTTGGTTTCAACCCAGGTTTCATAGCCATGATCAAGACTTTGTACAGTGAAATTGAGAGTGTACTGAAGGTTAATGGTGGTTTGTGTGCCCCTTTTAGAGTCTACAGAGGTATTAGACAAGGCTGTTCTCTGTCAGGCATGCTGTATACCCTAGCGTTTGAACCTCTTTTATGTAAACTGAGAAATCAACTTTCTGGTTTTAAGATATCTCAATCCAGCGCTTCTCTGTGTCTCTCAGCATATGCAGATGACTTAGTCGTAATGCTGGGAACACAAACTGATGTGAATATTTTAATTGATGTTTTAAAAGATTTTGAGATTTTATCATCTGCCAAGGTCAACTGGGCCAAAAGTGAAGCCACTTTAGTTGGAGAGTGGGGTGGTGGGCAGCCCACATTACCAGCTGGTTTGGTGTGGAAAAAGGGTGGTTTTAAGTACTTGGGTGTTTATCTAGGCAGCACTGAGTTTTTAAATAAAAATTGGGAAGGTGTCTTTGAGAAGGTGAAGGGCAGGTTGAGCAGGTGGAAGTGGTTGGTCCCAAAAATGTCTTACAGGGGACGCACACTGGTCATCAACAACCTGGCAGCATCAACCCTGTGGCACAAGCTGGCATGTGTGGATCCGCCACCAAACCTGCTCTCGAACATCCAGGCCCTGCTAGTGGACGACTTCTGGGACAGACTACACTGGATCCCTCAAAGTGTCCTTCACCTGCCCAAGGAGGAGGGGGGGCAGGGGCTGGTCCACATAGCCAGCAGAACTGCAACCTTCCGACTGCAGTTCATCCAGAGACTCCTCACTGGACCTGAGAGATTGGTATGGAGAGCAGCAGCTTATAGGCTGTTACACACAGTAGGAGGACTGGGATTAGACAGAACTTTGTTTTTAATGGACACAAAAACGTTAGACCTTGCTGGATTACCAGTTTTTTATCGTGGGCTTTTTAAAATATGGACTTTTTTAAAAAAACAAATCAAGGGGTGCAGAACACCATACTGGCTGCTGGAGGAACCCCTGGTGAATGGTGGGAGATTAGATATCTCTGGTGTGACCACCCCATCATTATCCAGAGTTCTGGTCTCATCGGGGATTGTGACACGCCGGCAGCTGGTGAACATCACAGGAACGGACCTGTCACGGGCTGAGGACTTAACAGTGTGCCTAGGACTACGGTCCCTACGTGTTGTGAACAAGCTCCTACATTGCTGGAGGTCCACCCTAATGTCAGAGGAGCGTGCTCAGCTAATGGACAATGAAACAAGCAAGACTGGACCTACAGAGGAGGAACCTTTTCCCCAGCTGGGCATCGCTCCAGATCTAGATGGGTGTGGTGGCCCCCTCCTGGAGTTCAACAGTGACATGAACATTGAGACAGTGACCGGCAAGCTCCTTTACAAAGCCTGCATGAAAGTTTTAAATAAGAAAAAAGTGAATGGGAGAGTGGACACCCCATGGCGAGCTGTACTGGGTTTTAATGATGATGTTAAACCAGAGTGGAGGGCACTTTACAAACCACCCTTAACTAAAAAATTTGCTGACCTCCAATGGAGGATTTTACATGGAATTGTTTCTGTGAATTCTTTTATCTCCGTTTTAAACCCTGAGGTCACACAGGAATGTCCATTCTGTTCACAGAGAGAGACTGTTTTTCATGCTTTTATACATTGCTCCAGGTTGCAGCCATTGTTTGTGTTTTTAAAAAACAACCTGAGGTCATTTTATGTGGATTTTACTTTTCAGATTTTTATCTTGGGTTTTAAATACGTCAGAAAGAACAGGTTTAAGTGTCAGCTGATCAATTTTATCTTTGGTCAAGCAAAAATGTCGATATACCTAAGCAGGAAAAACAAAGTGGCACAGAACACAGACTGCGATGCCAGAAAAATTCTCTCTAGACTGATCAAATCACAGATTCTGATCGATTTTAACTTTTACAATAGTATGGGAGACTTGGAGATGTTCAAGGCAGTGTGGTGTTGTGAGGAGGCTCTGTGTTCTGTAGTGGAGGGAGAACTTTGTTTTACACCAGCATTAGGCTGATAATGTTCTTAACGACTAGCCTTTTGTTGTGCTGATTTATTTTATTTACCTAATTTATTACCTATATATTTATGGTTTTTTTAATGCTCTCTAAATATTTATTTATTTTTATATGAGTCACATTTGACTTTAATGTGTATAATGTGACCTTTTGTTAAAAATAAAAGATTGTAAAAATCAAAAGTCTCCCTCTCTCTCTCACGCTCTCCGTCTCTCTTTCTCCCTGTCTCTCTCTCTCTCTGTCTGTCTGTCTCTCTCTCTGCCTCTCTCTCTCTCGCTATGTGTCTCTCTCACTCTCACTCTCTCTTTCCCTTTCTCTCTCTCTCTCTCTCTGTCTCTCTCTCTCGCTATGTCTCTCTCTCTCTCTCTCTTTCCCTCTGTCTCTCTCTCCCTCTCTCTCTCCCTCTCTCTACAATCCGGATATCAAGCACGTTATGTCGTTTCGGCGATTTATGTACATGATTCTGAATCAACAACAGGATCCGCTCAATCTGGCTGTAAAGCTGACTAATGAAGGCAAAGATTACACACTCTTTATTAGTTCGGATCATATGCTGTGTTTTTTGTGAGGAGAACTAGGACATGTCAGACAGACATGCCTGAAAAAACAAACAGATAAACCGTCTAATCTTCAAACAACCGAGCGACATGTCGGACGAAATAACCATCTCGTTCCAGATGTTAAAACAGCACCTAAAGGGAATCCTGATGCAGGAGATGTAGAAAATCATGATTACAACGAGGAGGGGGTAAGTCAGGCAAGTAGTGGTGAAACATTGACTCAGACAGTAAATGAACATGATAAACCATCAGAAAAAGAACAGACAGGAATAGAAAGTAATAAAGCAGATGGTGAAAGTGAAGCAGCTGAAGATATCTGTACTCAGATGTCCACCATGAGTTCAGAGTATGCTCACTCTGAGAATGACTCAGATGTTGATCTAGAGAGCATAGAGAGTTTTTCTGATATGGATGATGCTGAAGGAACAGAGTCTCTCAGCGCTAGACTGTACACATTAAAGCAGATTAATGACTTTCTAGATGAGACTAAAGGAGCTCGGAAACCGCAAATTGAGATCTTTTTCCCAGATTTAAAGCGCTTTTTGGTGTCGTGTAAAATGGCGATGAATAAAGCAACTGACGAAGAGCTTAGCATTCAGAAGCTTTATCGCCTCAGGAAAATAATAACAAAGGTAAAAGTCATGATTAACCATAAGGCGAAGAAGGTTTGAAGATGTTGTTGTAATGAAGAGAGGAGATAATGAGACCTGTGTTGCGATGTCATTCGTCATTTATTCAATAGTCAGCATCATGGCATCCTCAATCTTAGGATCTTTGAACGTTAATGGATGTCGTGGTGCTGAAAAATGATTCGCTTTGTTCGATTTTTTTAGTTGGAAAAAAGCAAGTGTAGTTTTTCTGCAAGAAACACACACAGATATGGACAATCAGGTGCAATGGCTTAGTGAGTGGAAGGGTAAAGCCTTTCTTAGCCATGGTTCAAACGTGAGTGCCGGAGTAGCGGTTCTTATTTCATCGGATTTACAAATTCAAGACAGTAGAGCTGAAGAAATTATACCTGGCAGAATGCAAATTATAGAATTTACGCTTTGAGTTACCGCTCTCTCTTATTAATATTTATGCTCCGAATGGTGGGGCAGAAAGAGCTTCTTTTTTAAAAAAAATTAAAAGACGTTATTTCAAAAGTTTCGCAGAATAGAATAATAATTTTAGCTGGTGATTTTAATTGTACATTCGATTACACTATGGATCGGAATCATGTTGAACCTCATCCAAATTCATCTGAGACTCTCAAAACCGTTGTTCAGTTTCATAGTCTTGTAGATGTATGGAGAGAAGCTTTCCCTGGCAGTAAACAATTCACATGGGTGAAAATGAATTCTAATACAGTTTCCGGTGCACGACTAGATAGATTTTATGTTCAGATGAACGACAGAGGAAGATTTTCCAATAGTGATATTTCGCCAACACCATTTTCGGATCATCACTATATTGCAGTAACTATGACTATAACACAGAGTAACTCATATTATAAGATTTGGCGTTTTAATAATAGATTTTTGCAAGATAAAGTTTTTGCACAATTAATCGCTCAGTTTTGGAGAGAGTGGAGAGAGAGAAAATCACAGTATAACACTTTAAGCCAGTGGTGGGATATTGGAAAAGTACAGATCCGGCTCTTGTGCCAACAATACACAAGGAGTCACCTGACTGAACTAAAGGAAAACGTTAAGTTTTTGGAACAGCAGGTTACTTTAAGTCGGAGCGGAAAGAACATTTTGGTTTTGATGAACCACTCCTGCACAATCCTTGGTTTTCTGAAAGATGCACTATGTCCAACACCGAAATTTCTAACTTTGTTTTAGCTGGGATAACTAAAGTTGGAAACCTGTTTGACTTGTCGAATAGAGAGTGTTTTTCAGTACAGAATCTAACTAGAAAGATTACTGGTAGATCAGAGAGAATAGTCGGGAACATATTAAAGTATTAGAAAACATCTTTTCCTACATCTTTGTGGGATTATATAACAGAGTTTATGTCCGGCGGTAACACAAAGGTCTTTTTTCCAGAAGTGTACATAACTCCACAGGTAGCTCAAATTAACAATGGAGACAATGTAAACATGTTGTTATCTTTTAAAGGCTTGCAAAGTCTTCCGTTTTCCATGGTGAACAAACAAAATGCATATATTTCCTGTGTAAAGTCCTACTTTGTCGGACATCTATTTCTTGACGTCGGGAGAAAATGAACCTTCATGGCGGTTATTGTATAAGAACCCTCTACCAAAAAGGTCTGGTGACTTACAGTGGCGGATTTTACATTGTGCATTACCAACAAAAGTGTTTTTGTTTAAATGTAAATATGCATTGTCTCCACTGTGTACTTTGTGTGATGAACTCGATACTGTGTTTCAAGTCTTTTGTGAATGTTGTAAATTATCTCCGCTCTTTAATCTATTGGATACAATGTTTCGTAGTTTGGGGATCATTTTCTCGAAAACAGGGTTTATTTATGGGGGTAGATATTCTTGCCACAGGCAGGAAATCTGTACCTATTCGAATTTTTTGGTTGGTCAAGCAAAATTAGCCATTTGGAAGGCTTACAAAATGGGATCAGAAGGGAAAGAAGTCAACATGGTTAAATTATTTAAGGCCTTGGTTGAGTCTAGGATTAGATTAGAGTATGAATTTTACCAAATGAATGGTAATCTTCTTGTTTGAGAAGAAATTTTGTGTAAACAAAGGTGTGACTTTTATAAGAGGCGAGAATCCCTTTTTCAATTGGTAATGGTCGTTAAAACAATGTGTTCTGTATGTTAAGGTTTTTTTAAATTGTAGAATAAATTATATTTTAAAAGTTAAAGTGTCTCTCTCTCTCTCTTCTCTCTCTCCTCACAGATGTGTCGATATCTCTAGCATCCCTGCTGGTGCCTCTGCAAATTACACCTGCAACATGAGGGGTCGTTATGTGAACATCATCATTCCCAATGTTATCCAGGCTCTCACGCTCTGTGAAGTGGAAGTCTATGGGGTTCCAGGTTACACTTTTATATCCAGTTCACAATTTCATATACATTTGAAGTCAAATTAAGTTTTACAACAGCTGCTAAATATCAACACTGCTATTTTTTTTTTTTTTAGTGCCTGTTACTAAGAGGGCATTTCTGAGATTAAAGTTTAACAGCAGTGAGGATCTTATGAACCCTACTGTGAGGGACAAAATTCTTCAAAAGGTTTGTGTTTATGACATGTATGGTAGATTCATAAATAAATAAATAAATAATAGTAATTTTTCATCATAGATGATATCTGCCAATGTCCAGCCTTCAGTGCGTCAGATCCGTTGGACTAAGAAACCAGAGGTGGAAAATGAAACTTAAAAAACGATAGGAAATATCACTACTACTACTGCAATACTACTACTACTACTACTAATAATAATAATAATAATAGTAATAATAATACAACTACTTCTACTGCTAATAATAATACTAATATAGCCATAAGAGGCAATCTGTGGGGTCCAAACACTCCCTGCGTATAGCACCCCCAGTGGCCAGTTCTTGTCAAGATTCATAGAACAATAAAGAGACTATATGTGAACATACTTACGCATATCACATTTTGTGATGATAGCTCAATGCTAGTTGTGTAACCTACCTGCTGAAAGCCGACTGGCAGAAGGCAGACATTTTTTGAAGTAATTCAGTTACAGATTAGCAGAAGGCGCACTGCAAATTCTGTTCAATTGGAATTTTGGTTCCTGAGAAACAGCTATTTGAACTTAACGCTGACCCTTATGAACATGAACAGCACACCCCAGGTAGCCAATTTGAGCGAGATTGCATCGGATACTAGGAGGTCCTTCCCTGAACTTTCTATTCAAGTTTTGTGGCAATAGCTTAATGGGAAACTTTTCAATTATCTGATATCTGATTGGCCAATGACAGGCATGTTTTTTTTTTTTCAGTAATTAAGTCATCATGAGAATCCATTACAGATTAGCACATACTGTATATCTACCATACCAAATTTCAGCTTGATCAGACTTACAGTTCCTCATAAACAGCTATCTGTTCTTAGCTCTGCTCCCTTTGTATGACCAAATTTGGCACATAGCAAAAAATGCTAAACTAACTTTTGCCAACTAGTCCTAGGATGTTTGGCCTAGCTTCAGAAATTTGGTGACAATCCTCAATAATTAATTTTTGGTATGATGCTCAATAATTTGTAAAACATTTGTAAACAGCAACATCTCACTTTCCTGGGTAATGGTAGGGAGTACTACAACCCCAATTCCAAAAAAGTTGGGATGTTGTGAAAAATGTAAATAAAAACAGAATGCAATGATTTGCAATCTCATAAACCCATATGTTATTCACGGTAGAACATAAAAAACAAATCAAATGTGTAAACTGAGGAAATGTAGCATTTAAAGTAAAAAAATAGGTAACTTTGAATTTATGGGCGCAAGACGTCTCAAAATAATTTGGACGGGGCAACAGAAGGCTGGAACAGTAAGTGTTACTAAAAAGAAACAGCTGGAGGAACATTGTGCTACTAATTATGTTAACTGGCAACAGGTCAGTAACATGATTGAGTATAAAAATAGTATCTTAGAGAGGCAGAGTCTTTCAGAAGTAAAGATGGGCCTCTGTACATCAATCTGCGAAAAACTACATCTACAATTTGTGGAACAATTTCAGAATAATGCTCCTCAATGTAAAATTGTGAAGGCTATGAATATCTCATCATCTACAGCACATCATATCATGAAAAAATGCAGAGAATCTGGAGAAATCTGTGGCCCGAGTCTCTTTCCACAAATCTTAAATAAACACCTCCTTATAGATAGCTTCACCATATCAACGACTAAAAGGTTTTTTATTAAAGTAGCACAGCACAAATCTGTTTATTATTAGACTTTGATTATGTGGAATGTTTGCCATACAAGTCTCTGTGAATGATTTGCGATCATAAAAAGGATAACTTATTACAATGAGCACATTAATATAAACCTGAGATATGAATTGCAGCCTTCAGACCTATCAGATTCCAGAGTGCAACAGCAGTGTGATATAATTTGTATTAAATACACTAAAATCTCTATTGATAGTTCCATGAAATTTGCAGAAAATCAGTTTACTGTTACTTATTTATTAATTCATTGATTTATTTCTTTTACCTGAGTGATATTACAGTCAAGAATTTTGTCATTCTGACTTACAGGTGGCAGAAATATATCTGAAACAAGAAGAAGAAGAAGAAGAAGTGTTCAAAGAACATAAAGGAAAAAAAAACATCAAATGTGTGAGGTTTGGGTGTAGCACTTGGAAATACTAGCTAACTGATGTTATAGGTTTATTAGTTAGAAGTACTAGAAGTTTTTTAGTTTGTTTGTTTGGGAAATGTATCTATGAAAAATTATTACCACAGGGTTTGTACAAGGTGCTTGAAGTGCTTGAATTTGGCATTTGGAAATTTAAGTACTGGAAAACCTTGAAAATAGCCATTTTTTAATGTAACAGTGGTTAAAAAGTGCTTGAATGATAAAAAGTCAATAAATAAAAAATAACAATCACTTTAAAGGGTTTATTATCAAAAGAACACAAATACAATCCTTTCACTCAAAATATGACTCCCCGCTGCAGCCCCTCCTCCTCCTGCTGTTCACTCATTCATTTTAACAGGGACAGCTTCGGTCCACTTCTCAGACCCCTTTAGCAACTTTTTTTTTTTTTTTTTTTAAGCATCTAGCGACATATCTAGCGACTTTTCGGACAAACCTTAGCTACTTTCAGTAGAAGAGAATGGCCAGTACTGCCCAGCGAGTGCAAGGTCCTGCTTTCAGAAACAGAAAAAATATGTAAATTAGAACAGCTTTATTGGGAATTCGGTTGTATTAAAATTCAACATGTGAGCACAGAGAGTAGGATATATTATAAAGGGCTGACACTAGGCAGAGTGAAAATACGATGCAATGGTGAAATTATGGTGAAAATGAAGCAATGACTGGGAAATACAAATTTAGTCCATCACGGCTGGGAAAAGGAGCTATATAAAAATGGTAGTTTAAAAAAAAATTATTATTATTAATATTTTTTTTGGAAATGAAGGATATGTTTGAATGACATCTCTTGTATAGTCCTTGAAAACAACAACAACAACAACAAATAAACAGTGCTTGAAAAGTCCTTGAAAGTCCTGGAATTTCATTATGAAGCATCTGTACAGACCCTGTTATATGTACTATGTGATTTATGTATTAAACATGCCTCTTGATTTCTGGGTTTAGCATAGTTATACCTCGGTTTGAGTTTAAAACAATAGCTAGATTTACTGGTAGAATAATGCTAGTTAAGTTTCTCTCACGAATATTATTGAGTAGATAAAGTATATTCAGTAGCTTTTCTGGGATAGTGAGAATTTAGGTTAATATAGTAGAAAACAAAACACTCAAATTATCCTGGTTGTAAGAACTGCTCATTCATCTGTACACCTTTACAGTTTTCACTGCAGATATATCATCAGCTTTATTGAACAATACTCAGAATCCTTGTCACCTCCCAGCCAATCAGTCATCACAGTCATGATGAATTTTTGTATGGTTGGAAGCATGTTTAAAACACAAAGTGCTGAGATCATGTAAGAATCAGGTTTTACTCACTGGCATAAATGTGTTCACTTTAAACTTTGTTCCTTCCCTTAAACACTTACCTGCTTGAGAATTTCCAATGTTTGTAGAATGATGATTCTCAGTAAGCACATTACCAAATATTAATGGGTTTTAAATTTATTTATTTGTTTGTTTGTTTACTTACATGAGACAATTATGGGATTTTCTATTTAATACGTTCTTTTTTTTATGATTTTACATGATTTTTATCTTATTTGGCTCATCCTTGTTCATTCCCTTAAATCAACATTTCCCATTGTTAGTATCAGAATCTTATTTAACATGCAACATATTCAATAATCTGTAACTAAGACTCAATAAAGAAATTCTGATTACACAGAGTGTCCAGAATGTCTCTGAAACACTTCAGCCTATGATTAGCCATGGATTCCTGGGAGGACACTGTAGCAGTCTCTGAGGATTTCTTCTTATCACTCCACTGTAAAAAACAAAACAAAACAAAACAAACAAACAAAAAAAAACCCAAACCACTAAATGCTGGCTTCATCTTCTTGTAATTTGATTGTCAGTGCTCAACTCAAACCAACAGCAGAATTATTAGAACTATCAGGAATGATTGTGTCTAAAATCAACCACTGATTATATCCCACTTGTTTGTTCCTAGATTGTATGATTTATTTAGCCAAATCTAAACTCACCTCTCCATTTGTGTAACTGGATACTCAGGATAATAAAATTTCACTCTGATTTCCATCCACCCCCCTTCCATTTTCTACATCTCCTATCATACAGGAACCTTGAGCCTATCCCAGAGATCATAGGGCACAGGATAGGGTACACCCTGGACAGGGTACCAGTCCATCGCAAGGCACACTCACATACACATTCACACACCCATTCATACACTACAGACACTTTGGACATGCCAATCAGCCTACCATGCATGTCTTTGGATTGGGGGAGCAGCACAGGGAGAATACGCAAACTATGCTTACACAGGGTTGTTGTGGGAATCAAACCCCCAACCCTGGAGGTGGGAGGCGAACGTGCTTAGCACTAAGCCACCGTGCGCCCCACTCTGGTCTCTTTAATTTAATAAAAATGTGACACACAGAATAGCACAATGTGCTATCAAATAAATAGTGGGTGACTGTGTTTTCTTTATAGTGTATATGCACTGTGAATGACTTCTTATTTAAAAACATAAATGTAACTGACATGCTGCTTTATTAAATCATAGCAACTTGAGCACCTGCCTAGTCCAACTCTGAATATGAGGAACTTTCCTACACGAATATTGACATAACTAATGGTCTGCACTTATATAGCACTTTTTAACCTTAGCAGTGTTTCCCATTCACCCATTCTCACACCAATGATAGCAGAGCTGCCATGCAAGGTGCTAACTTGACATCGGGAGCAACCTGGGGTTCAGTGTCTTGCCCAAGGACACTTCGAGTCATGTGGGCCAGGAATCGAACTGCCAACCCTACGATTAGGCAACCTGCTCTACCACCTGAGCCACAGCCACCAACTAGATAACTAGATGTTTAAGCCATCCTATCCCATTCCTACATTTTCTTGTTACATATAGAAGTCTCTTAAGTGTTTCCTACATGGATATATATATTTTTTTATTTGCATATGTCTACCAATATGTAAGCCAATGCATATGTTTTACACTACTAATACAAAATGTCCCATTGAGGCCTTCCACACCCATCAAAATATTGCCATCTCACTGTTTGACAGAAAAAATATAACAATGATGCTTTAGAATTAGATAAATTAAGTTTCTGCAAGATATGAATTGAACTATTCATTTAGAACTCAAGAAGTACATTAATGGCTTTTGTAATGACCACTGTGTATCCCATGTAGCACACTAACCCTAATGTGTATGACCGCATGTACTATGTTGCAATAATAATAATAGTAATTATTATTATTATTATTATCAAATAATCACTTCACTGGACAGGAATGTGATGTAACGACACAGGACAGTTAGCAGGAAGTAAGCGCAGGAGCGCCGTCTTTATTGATAAACAAACTAACAGAACACAAGAAACGCGGTCTATGCTGAACAGGACTAGCTGGATCAACCATGGAACTACAGTCTAGGCATTACTCGAAAACAGAACATGGAACTGAGACCGTTAGCATGCTACACGCATTCTAACACAGCGCTAAAGCTGTACTCCCTAAACACTACTAACGTTACAAACTATAATACTGCGCGAAGTGCGCAGCCACACGAGGGGTTTAAATAACCAACATAATTAAACTAAAGCATAGACACCTGGAGAAATAAAGACACACCCTCGAACATAAGCCAATACCTGGACAGGAAGTAAATCAAAACAAACGAGCCGCGCGTGTCCATATGTCAGCGTCTCGTGCACGCGCGCTCTGCAGCAGTCTTTGCGCTTCGACGCCGCAGCGCCATCCACCGGCGGAAGCGTAACAGATGTAAAAACAGACTTAAAAACATTGAGTCATTTAATACAGGTCAACTGTTTACTATTATACAAGCAGCGTGTGTGTGTTCTGTTTCATTTTCTCTTCAGGGATAAACATACTGGAGGATTTTTTGTTGATCTGGCACTAAATTACATTAAAAAGGGGGAACCTTTGGGTACCAAGGTTATAAGTTATAAACTAGGGAACATTGAGAGAGAGAGAGAGAGAGAGAGAGAATTGGCATGTGGTCTGCGCATCTATAGCACCGCTGTTCTACAGTAAGTGCTGAGGGCGAGACCTGAATGTCGGGCTGCCAGATCGATTAATTTCAACTATAACTATTAACTGGATGGGGGTGGGGTTAACATTTGACTAGTGCATAAATTACACCTAATACGTCTAGGTCACTAGTTACTATTAGCTGTAATTTAATCAAAAATGAGAACCTAGTATGTTTATTGCTAACCAACCAAAATCACTCCAAGAGTGAGACATGTAAAAGTCCCTGAGGTTACAAAATAACCCAGGGTAACTTCTAAGCAAACAAAGGCCTCTCTCACATTGGCTAATTTTAATGTTCATGAGTTTAACATTAAGAGAACACTGAACAACAATGGAGTGAATTACAGTGTTACAAGGAGAAAGCCACTGCTCTCCAAAAAGAACATTACAGCCCATCTGCAGTTTGCTAATGATTACGTGGAAAAGTCTTTTGGAAAAATGTTTTGTGTGAAAAAATATAACCTTTTGGTTTAAATAAGAAGTGTTATGTTTGGAGCAAGCAAACACTACATTCCAGCATAAGAACCTTACTTATAAGAACCTTTCAATAATTGATGGAACAATGAATTCTGAATTATAACAGTGAATTCTAAAGGAAAGTTTCAGGACATCTGTCTGTGAACTGAATCTCAAGAGAAAGTGGGTCATGCAGCAGGCCAACAACCCTAAGCACAAAAAGCACATAAGGGTCCACCAAAGTATGGTTGAAAGAGAATAAAATTCATGTTTCAGAATTTGCCAAGTCGATGTCCTGACCTTAATCCAATAGAAATGTTGTGGAAGGACCGCAAACAAGCAGATCATGTTAGGAAAATCACCAGCATTCCAGAGCTGAAGCTGTTCTGTACTGAGAAACGAGCTAAAATTCTTACAAGCCGATGTGCAGGATTGATCAACAGTAAAAACAGGGAAAATATTTAGTTTCGGTTATTTCTGACCAAGGGGTTCACACCATATGCTGAAAGCAAAGGTTCACATAGGATCACATATATAGAAAGCAAACATTCTACACACCGTTATACCACCAGCAGCAGTCTGGACTGTTGACACAAGGCAAGTTCATGCTGCTGATGCCAATGTCTGACCCTATCATCTACATGTCACAACTGAAATCAAGATTCATCAAATCAGGCAATGTTTTTCCATTCTTCATCTGTCCAGTTCCAGTGAGTCCACGCCCACTCTAGCCTCAGGTTCCTGTTCTTGGCTCACAGACAGGAGTGGAACCTAATATGGTTGTAGCTTATCCACCTCATTTGGTTAGATGTATTGTATGTTGCAAGAGGGTTTTCTGCTCCCCACACTTGTAAAGAATTATCATTACCATAGCCTTTCTGTCAGCTCGAACCAGTCTGGGCATTCTCCCCTGACCTCTCTTATCAACAAGGTGTTTGTTTTTCTCCACCACTCTGTGTAAACTCAAGAGATTGCTGTCTGTGAAAATCCCAGATCAGCCTCTAAAATTCTCAAACCAGCTCGTCTGGCACCAACATTCATACCATCATCACTGAGATCACTGAGATTCTGATGTCTGGTGTGAATATTAACTGAAGCTTACTGAAATACTTACCAGTATCTGCATGATTTTATGCATTGCACAGCTGCCACATGAATTAGTTAAGTTCTTTTTCAAACACATCCTGCAGAAGCAAATAAGATCGGCACTCCAGCTGCTTTGAGTAGCCTAATGCAAAATGTATTCAAAATACTATTTTTCCTAAAACAAATCATTAAGAACTCCAAAACACCTGAAATTGGATTCAAGGCACTGTATACAGTGTTACCACCATTGAAATCACCATTTAATTACATATGCTTCAACAGTTAAAATAATAAATAAATAAATAAATAATAATAATAATATGTGTAATTTATATAGCTCCTTACTCATAACCAGTGTCGCTTTACAATTACAATGTTTCAACAAAACATGGAACATGCGGTAGACTAGATTTGAGAAAAAATATGATTTATAGTTTACAAAGAAATTTTAAATTTCTCATCAAAACACGATTTCACTGCTTATGCTAAGCTTAATTTACACAAGTTTCTAATTACAAGATTGAATTATATAAAGTGAGCGTGATCAATTCATGTAGTATTAATGTAAACCCATTACATTATGAAATCTTGTGGGGATGTTGGCACTGACAGGTATTATAACTATAGTATTTAAATTAACATGATTCAAATGTGTGTGATAGAATAGCACAGTGTTTTAATAAATTCAATGCTAATGAATATTATGTGCTATTATTAATGAATATTATCCTGGTGTCTAATAATATTTTTTGAGAACAGTTTCATATTAAAATACAATGAATCTGCACATTTTAACAGTTCAAATGGAGAAGTTATTAATGTTTTGTCACAGTAATGATTCTGTGTCTCATTGCCAAAAATGAAAACCTCTTAACTCTGAAAGTCAATTAAACAATGTTTGAAGGAGAATCTATAATAAATGTATCATCAGATGACTAAAGGGAATGCTGGATGATCCGTCACATCAGTTTTAGCCTGACATTTTTGCTATTGCATCACACATTTGTACAACAGTTTTTATGAATCAGACATTAATTGATTCATAAATCAATTATCTCGCTGGATAAAACCTATACCTATATTATATATGTATATATTTATGTATGTATAAAATGTAAATGGAAGCTTTTTGCTTCATGTTTTTTTAAACTTTGCTGTAGACTGTCATTTGAGTCAAACTTATTTGCATTTGAAGAACACAAAGTGCATTTGCCTTTTAAATAAACTAAATAATCATTTAGTGATACACCAATTGGACAGCTCAGAGTTTAAAGCGTCAAAGAGAGGACTTTCTGATCTATGTCGAAGAAGGTAAGAAATCTCTCTAATCTGTGCCTTTATTTTGGCACAATGAATTATATATTTGTTATATGATGCACTTCATGTAATTTGATGTGCACAGTTAAAGTCTGATTATTAAGTGGTGAATGGTACATTGCTTCCTCAGTTGGCTATTTTCTTTTTAATCCTTGAGTGCTCTTATAAATTGTCTAAAGTTGGTATCTTTCTAGTTAAGCAGAAAATGGAGAATTCACAGAGGCCCATGCTTTTTCTTTTACTTGAAACTCTGATTTCAAGTATCAAACAGATTTCAAGTATTTTAAAAAATCTCGTTTTACAGTACACTATGATTGATTTAATATCACTTGTAAATTGTCATAATTTAAAAAGACAATACCTTTTATAGATTAAAAAAACAACCTATCAAATGTTCCTATAATGTATATATATATTTTTGCGCAGGGATATGCATTTTCTCATTGCAGTCGATTCTGACCCATCAGCAAGGTAAGAATACAGTACAGTAGAATACAGAAATACACACACACACACACACACACATGCACAAATATCTGAGACCACATTGAAAATCTGGATTTTTTTTCTCTTTTACATTTTGAAATAAATAGGTTTTAGAATTTATTTTATTAATATTTAAAACAAAGAAAGTAAATGTTTAATATTTTGGATATTTAATTTGTAAAATTCTGCAATTGTAAACATTAAGAAACTCTGAATCTCTTGTAAATATTTTAAAGATTCTACTTTTTTTTTTTTTTACTGAAGTTGTAGTCAATAATACAATTTCGAATGAAAATTCTAAAATTAAATTTAAAAAAATGCAAAATAGAAACATTTTCCACTTGTGCTCTCAGACTTTTGGCCCTGACTCTGTGTGTGTGTGTGTGTGTGTGTGTGTGTGTGCATGTGTGCGTGTTTGTGCGTGCGTGCGTGTGCGTGTGCATGTGTTTGTGTGTCTGTGTGCATGTAAACAAACTATTAATAAAAATAAAATTTTGTGTAAGATAAATGAATGAATAAATATGTTCTCTTCTCCCCTCCAGTCGATGTGGCCTTAGGAGGAATAGCAATACAATCTTCTTTACACTAACAATTATCCTGCTTACTTTGCTATCGATGACAACAGAGCATCTAACATGAATTTCGACTCATGTACTGCTACAAATCCTCAGTATAACCCATGGTGGAGGGTGGATTGTTGGCGGTGTATGATATTAGCAGTGTAATCGTCACTAACAGAGGCGACTGCTGTTCAGAACGGATAAATGGTGCTAAGATTCACATTGGCAACTCCTTGGTCAACAACAACCCCAGGTGAAATATAAAAAAAAATAATAAATTATATAAAAATATCAGCCTAAATGAGTAAGAGTTTATTTATAGAATTTTATTAACATTTTAAAAAACTTGCTGAATATAAGGCTTTGCAATTTGGTAACAAATATTTGTATATATTTACAACTCTAATAAGGCTTTACAACATTCCAGTAAAATTGTTCTTTATGTAATATACATAATTATAAAGCACTTTAAGACTTAAGAAATATATTGTGAAATATTTTAAATGACATTAATTAATGCTTAAATAGTCACTCATAAGTTTACTGTAGTATTGCTCATTTAGTATTGTACACTTTATTTTACTGAAGTATAACTCAGCAACATTTAAACAAACTTATTACAGAAAATGTACGTAAAATATATTACTGCAGATCTTTATCTGATTGGCAAGGACATTTTTAATTGTATAAATTTAATTGTGTAATTCTGAGATATAAATTGACAAGGAATGAATGACTACTTACTGAAAGTAATTCTGGCTACATGCCAAATTGCAGGTTTAAATGAATGCTCTCACTGTAACACGTTAGTCCTATAATTAAAACTTACTGCAGTATTCTACTATCCATCCATGTCCTTGTCTCTCTCTCTCTCTCTCTCTCTCTCTCTCTCTCTCTCTCTCTCTCTCTCTCTCTCTGTGTGTGTGTATGTGCGCATGCGCGAGTACAGTGGAGCGAGTGAAGCTTGTTGGTGAGAGCGTGCGTGGAAGACTGAGGTTTTTTTGTTTCTTTCTGTTACTTTCCCCCTCTACAGTATCTCACAAAAGCGAGTACACCCCTCACATTTTTGTAAACATTCGATTATATCTTTTCATGTGACAACACTGAGGAAATGACACTTTGCTACAATGTAAAGTAGTGAGTGTACAGCTTGTGTAACAGTGTAAATTTGCTGTCCCCTCAAAATAACTCAACACACAGCCAATAATGTCTAAACCGCTGGCAACAAAAGTGAGTACAACCCTAAGTGAAAATGTCCAAATTGGGCCCAATTAGCCATTTTCCCTCCCCGGTGTCATGTGACTTGTTAGTGTTACAAGGTCTCAGGTGTGAATGGGGAGCAGGTGTGTTAAATTTGGTGTCATCGCTCTCACACTCCCTCATACTGGTCACTGGAAGTTCAACATGGCACCTCATGGCAAAGATCTCTCTGAGTATCTGAAAAAAAGAATTGTTGCTCTACATAAAGATGGCCTAGGCTATAAGAAGATTGCCAAGACCCTGACACTGAGCTGCAGCACGGTGGCCAAGACCATACAGCGGTTTAACAGGACAGGTTCCATTCAGAACAGGCCTCGCCATGGTTGACCATAGAAGTTGAGTGGACGCGTTCAGCGTCATATCCAGAGGTTGTCTTTGGGAAATAGACGTATGAGTGCTGCCAGCATTGCTGCAGAGGTTGAAGGGGTGGGGGGGTCAGCCTGTCAGTGCTCAGACCATACGCCGCACACTGCATCAAATTGGTCTGCATGGCTGTCGTCCCAGAAGGAAGCCTCTTCTAAAGATGATGCACAAGAAAGCCCGCAAACAGTTTGCTGAAGACAAGCAGACTAAGGACATGGATTACTGGAACCATGTCCTGTGATCTGATGAGACCAAGATAAACTTATTTGGTTCAGATGGTGTCAAGCGTGTGTGGCGGCAACCAGGTGAGGAATACAAAGACAAGTGTGTCTTGCCTAAAGTCAAGCATGGTGGTAGGAGTGTCATGGTCTGGGGCTGCATGAGTGCTGCCGGCACTGGGGACCTACAGTTCACTGAGGGAACCATGAATGCCAACATGTACTGTGACATACTGTAGCAGAGCATGATCCCCTCCCTTCGGAGACTGGGCTGCAGGTCTGCAAGACTTCACCATCAGACGGAGAAGAAATCGTCACGTGACTGAGGAAGAAAATCAGAAAGGCAGGGAGCATTTTATATTAAACACCGTGGAAATCAAACAGTGCTGCACGAGCACAAACTTATGTTTATATCCAAAATGCTCCATTTTGTGTAAGGGGCAGGGGAAACTGGTTCAAGCTGTTCAAAAAGTTTAGTTTAATTTAAGTTTGTCATTATATGCTGTATTTGCGCACTTGCAGTGTAAATTCTGTCGGAAGTGACATGTTAGTAACGAGGCTGCATTGCTGGTCACGCGCGGTATAGACGCGCTGATACAGAGTGTAGCGCGAGTAAGATCTGTAATGTCTAATTCAAACATTATGATCAAAAGTAAAATCATGTCTAAAGATAGTGAGGAACAGAAACCACAAGGTGCAGTGAAATTGAGTTTTTATTATTAATTTAGGACTATAGTTTAATATATATATATATATATATATATATATATATATATATATATATATATATATATATATATAGTATTTATGCATTATTTTTTTTATAGATGCACAAAAAGCAACGAATTAAACTATAGTCCTAAATTAAAAATATATATTCTGGTGTGTGTGTGTGTGTGTGTGTGTGTGTGTGTGTGTGTATTGGGTTCTTTTCTGTTTTGTACAAACAGTTGTGTAATGTTTTACTGTGAAGTTTATATTTGTTACATTCAGTCTGTGGACTTTATTTTAAATAAACAAAAACAAATGGTACTGAAAGTTCGCTCCACCCCATCTGATTAATCAAAAAAATAATTGGTCAACTAATCGATTATGAAAATAATCGTTAGTTGCAGACCCAATAATAATAATAATAATAATAAGAAGAAGAAGAAGAAGAAGAAGAAGAAGAAGAAGAATGCTGTTAAACAGTTCAGAAGCTCCGTGTATTGTCCTTGATACATGAAAACTAGACAATGCACAGTAATAACACTGATGAGCTGCGTTATTATTATTATTATTATTATTATTATTATTATTATTCTATGAGAAATAAGCTCATAGCAACACTGATGAAATACACATACAGTACAAAAAAACCACACACACACACAAATAGAGAATGTAAAAAATAGAGAATTTTTTTACATCTGCACATAATTTAGTCTGCACATAGTTCAGCAGCTGTTTTAGAATTAAAAATGTCATGTATAAGTCTACGTAATGAGTCTTTATTGGTCACATATGCAGTGTAGCACAGTGAAATTGTTTTCTTCACATACCCCAACATGTCAGGTCATGATATGGTGACCTGACCTTCTGATCAGTAAACCAGAGCCTTAACCACTAAGCCACCTCTGCCCCAGTGGTGAGAGAGACATGAATTTTCATAGCATCTAATACTTCTTACCCCACTATTTGCTAAGTACTACAAATATAGACTTCTAAACACCGCCATTAAAAGCTTAATAACAGAATACTGCAATTTTGGGGAAATTGCCGTTCCCGAGTTTGGCCACACGAGGGCAGTCATTTTCCATCCAGCACAACACACGACGCCGCCTAAAACAGAAGGTAGGTTGTAGGTATTTTACTATTACTACTACTACTTCTAATAATGACCTCAATCGAAGTAATTAAATACGTAATGAAAATTGTTGTCTATATAGCTGACCTCATTTTTCTACACAGTGAGTTAAAGGCACACAACTATCAGAATCCCAGTTCATAATTATGTTTGATTGGCCAAGTAGATTAAAGTGTGCGAGGAATCCGACTCTTTTTGAGCTTATTGGACATTACACATTGCTGTAATTATCTCATTGGAACTACTTAATTGCTCATAGTTTATTTGACGAATGCAACTGCTGCGACATATTTTGCCAATCTTAAGCTCAGCTGTCATTCTGGAGGCGCAGTTTTGGTTGATGCATGACATTTAGGTTCAAACACAGTGCGTATGGGAAAAGAGAAGGCCAGTGATTAGACAGTGCGAAAGCTGACTTTGTATTCCTACTTGTGTGTGATGTGTGTTATGTTAGTTTCTCTTGCACAACTGTCGAAGTGCATATGCTTTCCTTGTGAATGACACTTTTTAAGAATGAGATGAGGGTTTGAGACAATGTTGCTAATTTCGACCTTCGAGAGTCCATTATATCGTGCATTTGCGAGAGCTGATAAAGCAAGGCCTGAGAGTTGTGTTTGCATTCCTTTCTGTGGTGCTTGTAAGTGATTGAAGTACTTGTGTGGTAGAATGTGGGCTGGCTTCAAAGTGAACACAGACATTGGTGCTGATCCGCTGAATGCTGGGCCTACTATTAAAGGCTTGTGCTGCTATGTGCGACCTGTAGTTGCAGTGGACGTAGGACTGTAGTATATACAGGCCTTGAGTCCAAGGACATGCTCAAAAGAAACGTCTTGTGTTTGAAACAGTAATGTCAATGTTGTACAAACACAGACGGCTTTTTCTAACCTCCTTACGCTGATGAGTGTTTTGGCTGTATGCTTTACTACGTATGTTTTACCCAAAGTTCCTTACTATTGTGTTGTACTACTACTAATGGAACCAAAACATTAGTACTGATAATACTAATAATGTTTTGTATGTGTGTGTGTGTATTTAGAGAGAGAGAGAATGGGGAAGAAGAAGACGTTAGCAGGTGAAAAGCAGTGCCTAGTGATTGTTTTCGAAAGAGAGCTACTGTGAGACCGTTGGCGTTAGGCCCGCCTCCTCGCCTGTTCTCAACTAGGTCCTGTCGA
Organism: Ictalurus furcatus; assembly: GCF_023375685.1. Taxonomy (NCBI): domain Eukaryota; kingdom Metazoa; phylum Chordata; class Actinopteri; order Siluriformes; family Ictaluridae; genus Ictalurus; species Ictalurus furcatus. The sequence continues at coordinate 336,480 of NC_071266.1, forward strand.
ATGTGGATAAATAGGTGGGCGCTGCGCGAGAACTTTTATTGAGCGGCTTGATTTTGAGAGCAGTATCATGTCTGGTAGAGGCAAGGGTGGTAAAGGACTCGGCAAAGGAGGCGCTAAGCGTCACCGTAAGGTGCTTCGCGATAACATTCAGGGGATCACCAAGCCGGCTATTCGCCGTCTGGCTCGCCGTGGTGGTGTAAAGCGTATTTCTGGTCTGATTTATGAAGAGACTCGCGGTGTGCTGAAGGTGTTCCTGGAGAACGTGATCCGCGACGCCGTCACCTACACCGAGCATGCCAAGAGAAAGACTGTGACCGCCATGGATGTGGTGTACGCCCTGAAACGCCAGGGACGCACCCTGTACGGCTTCGGCGGTTAAACGTTCTAACATCGAACGACGCAAACACAACGGCTCTTTTAAGAGCCACCCACATGTCTAGAAAAAGAGCTGTTCCCTGTGTGGGGGAGGGAGGAGAGAGAGAGAGAAAAGTCAAAAGTTTTTTTTCTTTTGTCAAGCATAAGGCATCAAACGCTCTACACAAGTAGTATAAGTGATAGATAAGAACTTCTATCTGTGTACATAAAGAGAGGCTATTTATTTATTTTTTGCACAGTTTGTTTTTTTTTATACATCTTATATGCACAGTATTAAATATTATAACGTGTTTAAAATGAGTTACAAGACGGTTTTAGTAGAAACTTACTTCTACATTTCTCTCTCTATATATATGTATATATATATATGTGTGTGTGTGTGTGTATTAATTTTTTTTTCAAGCCCATTGTTTTTTCATAGTGCACGTTGCACTGAAAGTACTACGGCGGGAAGGGAAACAAAGCGTAGCGGAGGAGGAGGGAGGAGAAGTAGGAGATGCCATGCAGGAGGAGGTGTCGAATTTTGGCCAATCAAAAAAAGGTGTCTTGTCTGGGCGTCATTAGCATGTGGGTCTGTAAATAGAGCGGGCGCGAGGCGGGCGTTAGTTATACTCTGTTCGTTTACTCGAGAAACAGCATCATGCCCGATCCAGCCAAGACCGCGCCCAAGAAGGGATCAAAGAAAGCCGTGACCAAGACGGCCGGTAAAGGAGGCAAGAAGCGCAGAAAGTCCCGGAAAGAGAGTTACGCCATCTACGTGTACAAGGTCCTGAAGCAGGTGCACCCTGACACCGGCATCTCATCCAAGGCCATGGGCATCATGAACTCCTTCGTGAATGATATTTTTGAGCGCATCGCCGGTGAGTCTTCTCGTCTAGCTCACTACAACAAGCGCTCCACCATCACCTCCAGGGAGATCCAGACCGCCGTGCGCCTGTTGCTTCCCGGCGAGCTGGCCAAGCACGCCGTGTCCGAGGGCACAAAGGCCGTCACCAAGTACACCAGCTCCAAGTAAAGCGCGTTACCCCCGTCTTCGTCAACCCAACGGCTCTTTTAAGAGCCACCCACTTTTCATACACAGAGCAATCTCCTCCCCTTTCGCTTTCTCTCTCGCTGTGTGTGTGTGTGTGTGTGTGTGTGTGTGTGAGAGAGAGAGAGAGAGAGAGAGAGAGAGAGAGAGAGAGAGACCGACGGGGAGGGGTACTTCTGAAGCTCTGCTCTCCCACGAATGTTCAGGCTTTTGGGTAATTATACCAGTCTGCTAAATGCAGAGATGAGTAAATCTAAACAGGGTTGTAGCACGGTTTCTTGGGGTTGTATAATCTGAGCAATGTAAAATGGCACTTTAGTAGCACAAAGTTATTCATATTAAGATTGTAGCAACAGGAAGTAACTGAAAATGGTATTCTAGTAGCACGTAGAAATTCGAACGAAGGTTCTAGAAGCACATTAAAATTCTAAATACTGTTTTAGTAGCATGTAGTCATTTAAAACAGTGTTCCAGCAGCACAAAGTCATTCAAAAGAATGTTCTAGCAGCATGGAATACAACACACACACACACACACAAGGCAATAGCGGAGCTGGGATAAAGGGCATTAGGGTGACTGTTCGTTAGGGTCAGGGAGGAATCGGACCGAGCTAAAGAGGAGGAGGCCTGATGGGCTGGCTGGTGCTAACTAGGCGTGCCCGTTTGGCCCGGGACTACAAGAGCGGAGCACCGCGTACGAGTCCGAGTGGCGAAGCCCGGACGCTGGCAAAGACAGAGGGAGTCTTCTGACCTACACCTATAATCACATTTTCTTGTTGGACATGCTTTCTCCCCTACAACTAACAATGTCTTACTCTTGTCTTTGCTGCTCTGTTCAGCTCTTCCTACTTTCCTACTGACTGTTTCCCACCCACCTAGTCAACTTTTATTCAACATTTGTTCTTTTCATCTAGACTTTAAATTTATTTACTCTTCACCATCTATTCATATGCTTTCAGTTTGAATGAAAGTGAGCACATGTGATTTCTAGCATGCTAGCCGTGTTAATGAACGATAGCTACCATGCAAACTTTGCTCCTGTTGAAGAATTGCTTGTTTCTCTATGAATGTGACTGTTGTGTAAACTTCTCCTTTGAAACTGCTTTATCCTCTTTACTCTGAAGCTAAAATTTTGTCTATGTGATTAATGTATGGGATTTTAGCTTGTTCTTATGAAATGGGGGTTTGACTCCTGCACTTATGTTGCTTTTTTCTAAAGCCTACAAACATTTGCAGTATCTGCCACAAGCTCTCCCATTTTCTCCAAACTACTGAATTTGTGATGCAACAAACTTTTTTTGGACAAACAGTTTTGAGCCTTTGCTTTTATTTCTTTTTATATGCTTTGAGAACTAATAATTTTCCCCCAATATCTGATTTTAACTATTGTGCTGGTAGGTCATTAAGGCTTGAACCTTATGAAAACTTCATTAAGACTGATTTGCTAGCCTAAGCTCAATCGGTTTTGTCCGATCTAATCCACAAACTGAGCAGGAGTCACACCCGACTCCACCTGTTTAATCGGTCGATCTTGACTTTCAGTAGACTCGGGTGTGGTTTCTGCTTGGTCAGAATGAAACCTGCACCTGAGTTCTGAGTCCTGAGTTCCTGAATACTAGATGTTCATACTAAATTACTACAGTCTTTCACTTATCCCAGTATTTTTTAGATAGTTTATTAGGGGACAGTGCATTTTCCCAGATGTTTTCCCCCCAGCAAGTTCTTTAGTGTCATGTTTTGCATTCCAATTCACATCTGTAGCTCAGTTCTCTACTCCTGATATCTTTTGCAGTCTCTTGTGTATTGCAGTGTGTGCAGAGTCCAGTGGGGTGTTTTCCTATTCTGTGTAATGTTAGATTTAAGCCAGCATGAACTATTCTAAGACACATAATTATCATCTCTTCCTTTGGCTTCCTGCCTTGCCTCATACATATGTCCCGGTATTCCTGCCGTATTTTATGTGTCCCTTTATAATGGTTTTAATATCTGTTCTACTTAATGGTACTTGTATATCAACTGTTTCATGCTTTATCGATCTTTTTGCCAGTACATCCACAGTTTCATTTTCTTCCACCCCTACATGTGCAGGAACCCAAAAGAAGGAAACATTCAGCTCCTTACCATGGAGTATGAGAAGCAGATAAAATATTTGTTAACCAATGTCTTGTCTACATGATGTTTTCCCAGACTGTATATTTGATAGTGCAGATAGACTGTCAGAAGCTATAGCGACATCTTAGTTCTGATTATTTTTTTCCGACCGCTGCAGTGACAATAGGACTCCTGATAGTTCTACGGTGTACACTGATAAATGATCGGTCGCTCTTTTTTTGACTGCTACTTCACGAGGAATGAACAAAGCCACACCGGTGCGGCCAGTCTTGAACCATCTGTATATACAAGTCATTTATCCTGATAATGGTCCATATATTTTTGAAGTATTATCCACTGTGGTGCTATTTTAGATTCCTCTTTTAATATTTGTTGTAATCTTGTATCTACAGTTGGTTTTATGAATTTTTAGGGTGGTACAGTTGGTATCACCTCAATGGGGCTTTCTTGTAGCTGGCTGAGGCCTGCATTTTGTGCCTTTACATTTCTTACCCATCCCAAACTCTTAAAGAAGTTAGTCCTATAAAACTCTGAGCATTCTTGGTGTACATCCTGCTATGCCCTCATAGATTTATCCAATATAAATCACAGCATCTCTCCTGTCTCGACCTGTAACGCAGTCACTGGTGATGATTTAAATGCTCTAGTACAGATCCAGAGTTCTTGCGCCTGTTCCACGTCAAGCTTTTTAAGATTTTTAAGATACATTAGGCGACCGTAATCAAAGACAAGTCTTGTAAGAGCCTGATAGATATTTATGAGCGATGCCCTACTTGCTCCCCGGTCTCAGAACATTATTCATCTTTTTACATTTGTTCTTAATTTTATCAATATGCTGACACCAGGTAAACTTCTCATCAAAAAGCTCTCCTAAAAATCTCACAGCCTTGACCTGTTCAAGATCTTGCCCGTACAGTTTCAGTGGTGTTGTTTTATAACGTTTAGAAAAACATATACCTTGTGATTTTGAAATTGATCGTTTAAAACCCTATTCATTTGCCCACTGTTCTACGTTCCCTATTGCGTGTTGCATTTTCTTTCTTACATATTCTATATCCCGACCCGTAACCTCGTCAGCTGCATAAAGCGACTTACCTATATTTTCTCCGACCTGATCAAATGTCTTTAATCATAATATTAAACAGTACTGGGCTACATACACTGCCTTGTGGGGTAAAATTTTCCGCTGCATATCTATTTGAATATTCTGCACCTACTCTAACTTCTATTGGCCTTCTGTTCAGGAAGTCTAATACCCAATTATATATATCTTACCGTTTATTCCTAATTTGTCAAGTTTAATAAGAAGACCATCCTTCCCAACGGTATCGTACATCTTTTCGACATTGAAAAATACAGAGATGACACTTTCTTTGTTAGTTTGAGCTTTCCTAACTTCTGGCTCTAGGCATAAAACGGATTCTACCATTCTCCCCCTCCCTTTACGAAATCCTGACTGATACGGTGAGAGAAGAACTTTACTTTCTATATAGTGATCTAATCTATCTGTTATCATCCTCTCTGTAGTTTTCCCTGTGACGTTAACACTGTGGGTCTGTAACTTGACAGATCTGACTGTATTTGCCGGGTTTGAGTATTGAAACCGTTTCCGTGTTAGTGGGATTTTTCCTGTATTCCATACCATACTGAACAGTCTTAATAATACATCAAGCGTGATGTCTCTCATGTGGCCTAACATGCTATAGCATGTACTGTATTTCCCTGATGTCGTTTGCCGTGCGTTTGATATAACTCTTTTGAACTCAAACAGAGTAAATGGCAAGTCCTTGTTTCTACTATCCCTGGATTTTGGGCAAGTGTCTGATCTCTACACTGCTTGGCTGTTGAGGATAGGTTTTCAGTACTGTGGATCTTCACACAAGTTTTTACCAAAAGTTCTGTTTTTTTCTGCATTGCTGATTGCATTTTTATTGTTGCTATTTAACACTGGTATTTACACACTGTTTCTTATTCCACTCATTTTCCTAATTGTTCTCCATATGTCTGATAGCTGAGTTTCTCTTCCAATTTTATTGCAGAATTGTCTCCAATATACACGTTTGGCTGATCTGATTGTTTTCTTACCTACTGCTTGCACCATTTTATAGTTAATCAAAGTTTCCAGTGTACGGTGAGTGTCGAGTTTCCTAAAAACTTTATTTCTCTTTTTAATTGCTACAGTACAGCTCTCATCCCACTGTGGCACGCTCTTTCTACATTTACTTCCTATCTTTTTTGGCATTGTTTCTTCATCTGGTCGTATAATGGCCGTGGTCACTTTTCCGTTCGTTTCTTCGACATCTGTTATATCCTTATTCGCTAATCCCACGTTTCATTTCGCTCTACGTTTGGAACATCTGCTGGTCGGCTTTCTCTAACTTCCACCTTGGCGTTCTCGCTACCTACTGTCGACTGGTCTAAACCCTCCCGTGTGTTGATTCCTGCAATTTCAGTTGACGTTATTGTCAGATCGATAGCGCTTTCTGCATTATGTGAACTACAATACCACGTGTCCTTCCCGTCATTAACACATACCAAATTTTTATCGTCTATAAATTCCTCGATCACTGATTCATTTATATCTGTATTCTTACTCCCCCGTATTGTGCTGTGTGTGTGTTAAAATCCCCACACTGTACTAATTTCCCTCACGTCAACCCACATACTGCATTTGGTATATCGGTGCTCTGTCTATTACAGGGATTGTAAAAGTTGAATATCGTTATACTGTCTTTTCCTGTCCGTATTTTGACTACCACATATTCGTGTTCTTTCCCTTTATTGATTAGATTATATCTCACATCATTTCTTACAAAAGTTGCTACCCCTCCACCTTTACCCTTTTCCCAATCATTTCTGATTGTACACAGCAAATTTTAAAATGTTATTTTTACACTCACAGTGTTAAAATTAACACTTATCAAGAGTTTATATAGGTCCACACTAAATAGAGTTCAATTTACACTTTCAGCAGTGTTATTTTGTCTACACTCTCATAGTGTTGAACAAGCACTATAAGTGTTCACTGTTAGCACCATTGGTGTAGTTTTTTTACTCCTCACAGGCTCCATTTACACTAAGAAAGTGTTGAATCTACACTAAATGTGTCAATAGCTCAACCTAATGGAGTTATTTTCAACACTAGTGTTCATACCCAGATTGAGGTAATTAAATGTGATCTACACCCTGTATGCCTAAAAATGCAGACCTTTAAAATGTGTGTACTCGTCAATAAAAGAACAGTTAACACATCAGTTGCTGTATAAGGTTGAACTTTTATTTTCAACACAGTATCTTAGATGTAACAAACCAGCATGAATTGAGGTGCAATATATTCACCTCATAGTGAATATATTCATCTGACCCATATGGACCCTGTAGATCAAAAGGCTTGTAGAACTTCAAACTCCGGGCTTTTACAAGTTCACCCAAGTCACATATATGTACTTTAAATGCATGGTGATGCTCTGAGAAATGTTCTGTGAAAAGTTTGTCCACAAAACTGTCGGCTACAGCCATGCTGCGCACATAATAACTTAAACTTTAACGAAGGATAGAAACTGTGCGTGACTCTTGTGGCTTTGACAACAGAAACACTAACATTTAACCTAGTTCAAAAGCTTTGCACGCAATTCCTTTACTCTGGGAGACTCACTGGTAAGACCAACATCAATGTTGTAGATTGTAATCTGCAGGAAGGTAAAGATGTTGACAAGGGCTTCCTCATATGACAGGTTGAACACATAGTGGACTTTGAAGAGTTCATCTATAGCACTCAAGGAGCTGGTTCCTGTGCAAGGGATGAGGTGCTTATCCACAACCACGTAGAATTTGTCAATCCTGCCCTTGATCCTTCCTAATGCCAGTAGATACGGCTGGAGGCCCTCCCTGGCACTGAGATGGCCTTCAATACTGGTGGATGACTAGAAAAAAAAACCCAGCAACGATAAAAACTAGATTAAAAATACAAAATACACCAATTATGATGTGCAGTGATGAAATCCCTGAAATGTGGTCCTTGACATATTCAGACTTTGTGATGAAAAATGTGCTATAATCATAACTAGGAAACACAACAAACCTTCTTAATTCAATATGTGCAAAATAAAGCCAGTTTGTATCATTCTTTATGTATTACTGCAACAGGACAACTTCATCAAAGGAATATTTCAACCAAAAAAGAAAGTTCTTATGTGACTTTCTTTCTTCATCCGAACACAAAGAATTTTCAAAGGAAATTCGAGTTCTGTAAGTCAATAGAATGCACGTGAATGGGTGCCATCTTTTTGAGAGTCCAAAATGTACATTTAGACAGTGTCACAGTAATAAAAGAACAGTTATTCAAAGAGCTCACAAGCTGTACACTCACTACTTTACATTGTAGCAAAGTGTCATTTCTTCAGTGTTGTCACATGAAAAGATATAATCAAATGTTTCCAAAAATGCGAGGGGTGTACTCACTTTTGTGAGATACTGTGTGTGTGTGTGTGTGTGTATATATATAGAGAGAGAGAGAGAATATCCACAAATAGGGAAGATTTCAAACATAAGGTCATGTCTACAATTATTAAATTACAAAAATAATTATGATGGACGGGACAAAAGGGATGATGGATGAAATGTATGTATGATGTAATAGTTCTTGCCCAGAAATCTTTTCGCTTCCAGAAAATTACCATTCCCGAGTTTGCAGCTTTGCAGCTGTCGAGTGGTGTGTGTAGTATTTGAAGCAGAGCACGTTGGGGGCCGTGTAAAGCACAGCGCGCGTGACTATAGGCTCCGCTATAGCCTTGTGTGTGTGTGTTGTATTCCATGCTGCTAGAGCATTCTTTTGAATGACTTTGTGCTAATGTCACATTAGTTCGAATGACAGCATTTAGAATGATTATGCGCTTCTTGAACATTAGTTCGAATGACTACGTGCTATTACAACAGTTAGAACAGAGATGCCCAAACTACTGATTCAGAACTCAAACACAAGTTCAGGTCCATGCCCTTGACAGACTTCTACAAATGTGTCCCAGCAACCAGGTACCCAAAGATGTGCAAACAGGCACAAGTGATGCTGTCTCTGTTTGGCAGTACCTACCACTGTGAACAGACTTTCAGTCTGATGAACTTGAACAAGTGTAAACGGAGATGCAAACTAACTGACTCTCACCTACATAATATCCTGACTTTGACAGTAAGTCAGCTGCATCCCAATTTGGAAAAACTTTGGAAAAATAAGGACCAGCTTCATGTGTCTCATTAGAGGTCACTGATATTGCAGGCATGTGGCTGTATTACTTATAGCTTGAATAGTTGTATTAGGCATTGAACATGTATTATAAATGGGATTGTTTCTATGTTTTCATTATACTATAAGTTTCATTGAAATATAAAACTCTGAAAATAAAACTGCATTAGTTAAGCAGATACAGACTAATGTTTTCTATTTATTTATTTGTAAATATTATGAAATGATAAATGAGGTGAACCATGGCAACTTTAATTTTAATATAATACAGTTTGGTATAATGCAACATTTACATTTGGCCCACAGCCCTCAAGCAAGTTTGATTTTTGGCCCTTCCTAGGAAAAAGATTGGGCACCCCTGATTTAGAATGATTATGTGCTACTAGAATACCATTTTCAGTTACTTCCTGTTGCTACAATCTTAATACGAATAACTTTGTGCTGCTAAAGCCCCATTTTGCATTGCCCAGATTATACAACCCCGAGAAACCGTGCTACAAGCCTGTTTAAAATTTACTCATCTCCGCATTTAGCAGACTGCTATAATTACCCAACAGCCTGAACATCCGCGGGAGTGCAGCGCTTCAGAAATCCCCCTCTCACTCAATCATTCACTCACTCACTCACACACACACACACACACACACACACACAGCGAGCGAGAAAGCGAAAAAGAGGAGATTGCGCTTTTTATGAAAAGTGGGTGGCTCTTAAAAGAGCCGTTGGGTTGACGAAGACGGGGGTAACGCGCTTTATTTGGAGCTGGTGTACTTGGTGACGGCCTTTGTGCCCTCGGACACGGCGTGCTTGGCCAGCTCGCCGGGAAGCAACAGGCGCACGGCGGTCTGGATCTCCCTGGAGGTGATGGTGGAGCGCTTGTTGTAGTGAGCTAGACGAGAAGACTCACCGGCGATGCGCTCAAAAATATCATTCACGAAGGAGTTCATAATGCCCATGGCCTTAGATGAGATGCCGGTGTCAGGATGCACCTGCTTCAGGACCTTGTACACGTAGATGGCATAACTCTCCTTCCTGGACTTTCTGCGCTTCTTGCCTCCTTTACCGGCCGTCTTGGTCACGGCTTTCTTTGATCCCTTCTTGGGCGCGGCCTTGGCTGGATCGGGCATGATGGTGCTACTCGAGTACACGAACAGGGAATGACTAGCGCCCGCCTCGCGCGCGCTGTATTTACAGACCCACATGCTAATGACGCCCAGACAAGACACCTTTCTTTGGTTGGCCAAAATTCGACGCCTCCTCCTGCATGGCACCTCCTACTGCTCCTCCCTCCTCCCCCTCCACTACGCTTTGTTTCCCTACCCGCCGTTGTACTTTCAGGACAACGTGCACTATGAAAAAACAATTAGCTTGAAAAAAAAATCTTTATATATATATATATATATATATATAAAAATGTGTGTGTGTAGGAGAGCGAGAAATACATAAGTTTCTACTAAAACCATCTTCTAACTCGTTTTAAACAAACAGGTTATAATATTTAATACTGTGCATATAGTTTATTACAAAAAATACAGATAGATCTACCGCTTATGCTACTTCTGTACAGCGTTTGATGCCTTATGCTTCACGAAAGAAAAAGCCTTTTTTCACATGGAACAGCTCCTTTTCTAGACATGTGGGTGGCTCTTAAAAGAGCCGTTGTGTTCGCGTCTTTCGGCGTTAGAGCGTTTAACCGCCGAAGCCGTACAGGGTGCGTCCCTGGCGTTTCAGGGCGTACACCACATCCATGGCGGTCACGGTCTTTCTCTTGGCATGCTCGGTGTAGGTGATGGCGTCGCGGATCACATTCTCCAAGAACACCTTCAGTACACCACGAGTCTCTACATAGATCAGACCAGAAATACGCTTTACACTGCCACGGCGAGCCAGACGGCGAATAGCCGGTTTAGTGGTCCCCTGGATGTTATCGTGAAGTACCTTGCGGTGACGCTTAGCGCCTCCTTTGCCGAGTCCCTTACCGCCCTTGCTTTTTTTTTTTTAATGAATTTTATTGAATTTATGCAAAATTTACAATCTTACAAAAAGTCATATTCAGAAAGAGAGAAAAAAAAAAACTTTACATAGTCAAGGTACAATTACACGCAAACAGAGTCCCACACTGAAGAGTCTTTAAACCAAGATGTGCTGCTTTTTAGTCTTCTTAGTTCTTTTTGAATGTCTCTGAGAACATCACTGGATATAAACGTTTGATTTATAGTCATTCTGGCTCTTGTTTTCCAGAGTTTAGATTTAGTCAAACATATTATGAACCAAATGAAGTCATGCTGCGTTTTGCTACAATTTTCTTTAAAAATGCCATAGAAAATTGAGTTCGTATTTATTTCTATATTAAGACCAATGATTTTTATTTTATCCCATGTTTCTTTAGAGCGATAACACTCTAACAGGAAATGTTCGAGTGTTTCCTCTTCATTACAGTTAGGCATCGGGCATTTACTGGTTTTTACGAAACAGCTCCATTTTACAACCGCTCTTACTGGGAGCCTTCTTACAGCGACTAACCAAGTTGTATCTCTCAGATGTTCAGATAGGATTTTATTCTGTAAATTTTGGAGACATTCTTTGTTTTGGTGTTCCTCCAAATTTCTGAAAGCCACAGGGTTACTATAAACTCAATCAACAATTAAAAGATATATTTCTTTGCTCGAGTCTTCCACCCAAGCGATGTTTAGATCTTTAAATTTGTTAGTGAAGTCGGAAAACATCAGCTTATAATACGGAATTCCTTTTCTCGATGGTCCTTTTGTAGATTTCCAGTTGGAGATGTTCCCTATCCATTCGGTTTGCCTGGCAATACCACTCGCGATGATTTTGCACACTGCTATTTTAGTTTTTAGGGATATATCGACAGCCCCAAGGCCTCCCAGTTCCCTTCTCTTAAAAAGGAGCTCACGTTTTGTAACCTCACGAGTTGTATCCCATATGAAATTACAGCATATTTTATGAAGTCTTTTTATCCATACATCTGTCGGAGGTAAGATACATGATAAAAAAAGTATTTTTGATAACAGAAAAGTTTTTATAATATTTATTCTAGTTTTATAACTTAGATTACACGATTTCCATTTATCAATTTCATCTTGTATTATTTCTTCTTTTTTTTGACCAGTTATGGTCGACACAACCATTATTATCTATATATATACCTAAAACCTTTAATTGCTGAACTTCTGGGACATCTATGGGAAATTTGTTTTTTTCATTTCCAATCCAGACACATTCCCGTTTTAGCTTTATTTAGGGAGGCTCCAGAGACTTGCTCATACTCGCTAAAATATTCAAAGATAATGTCTAGTTCTTGTTTAGATTTCACAAATAAAGTTATGTCATCAGCATAAGCAGAGATCACGACTCTGTTCTTTCCTATTTGAAGGCCCTTAAGTCTATGATCATCTTGGATTTTTTGTACAAGTGGGTTTATTGATAAAATATATAGGGCTGCACTCAGAGGGCACCCTTGCTTTACACCCCGCATAACTTCAAATGGTTCAGTCAAAGAACCGCTAACATTTACTTCAACCATCAATTTAACATAAAGGCGTTTAATCATGTTTATGAAATTTTCAGGGAATTGATACAGTTTTAAAATCTCCCACAAATAGTCTCTTGAGATATAGTCAAATGCTTTTCTTTGGTCCAAAGCCACAATGTAAAAACTGTCACCATTTTTATCAAAAACTAGTTCTCTTAAGGTGTTCAAGTTGTCCCACATAAATCTTTCCTTTATTGCACATGTTTGTTGTTTAGCTATTATTACGTCCAAATAGTCACTCATCCTGTTCATAATGATCTTTGCAAAAATCTTATAATCGACATTCATTAGGGTGAGATGTCTCCAGTCGTTGATATCACACATTTCACCCTTTTTATACAACAAAGATAAAATGCCTTCATAGAACGAGTCATGCATGTAACCTCTAGCGATCCCATCACTGAAGGCTTGTGTTAATAATTTAGCCAAATCTATGATGATAAAAATCAGACGGCAGACCATCTTTCCCTGGAGACTTTTTTAAATTTAATTGTTTAATGGCATCAACAACCTCGGCCTCTTTTATTTCCTCACCTAAGCTCTTGGAAGATGGGTCGACACTATTTTTTACATTCAAAAAGGTTTTTAAAAGTTTATTATCTATTTCAATTGAGTTATACATGTTTGAACAAAGGATCCGAACAGCATCTCTGACGTCTTTAGGATTTTTATCCATTATCTGTTTTAATGGCTTCGATATATTGGCTTTCTTTCCTTTTATTAAATAGTGAAATTGCTTTTGTTTGATTTAGAAGTTCATCGGAAATTATTCCTGCTCGGACTTGAATGTTCAGTAAAAACTCATTATTAAAAGTTTCTATCTCTTTTTTCAAATCGTTTAAGTTGTTTTCTTCACTTTCATCTGTTGTATTTTTCAGTTTTAGGCTTATATATTGTGTCAGAATTGTATTGTACTTCTCATTTTTTTCTTTATTAAAACATAGACATTTGTATTTAAGAATTTTTTTATTCTGGATCTTAAAAACCTCCCACAAATCACAATAATTGGTAGTGAAGATATCTAAAGTTTCAATCCTATTAATTTCTTCTTTTAATTCTATAATCAATAAAGGACTTTTCAAAATTTGTGTGTTTAATTTCCAATAGTTTCTTCTTTCTTCATTTTTAAATCTAATGCCACATATAACTGTCAAGTGGTCCGACTCAACCAAGAGTTTTGTTGTATAAAATTTTGCCTCAAAATTATTATTAATATATATCCTGTCAATTCTAGTTTTACATGTTTTATCAAACCTTGTGAAGTCCACTTTCTCTGGATATAATGTCCTAAATATGTCGGTGAAATGCTGTTCATTCATTATAGATCTAAGGACACCACCTTCTCTCCTAATTTTACATATTTTGGAAGAAATTTTATCATTATCATCTGTGATTGTATTAAAATCACCGCATACAATGGTATAGAAACCGACACACAGGAGCATTTTAAGCTTTTTAAAAAGCCGGATTTTACCAACAGTATCCTGTGCTGTGTATACATTTATTACTCAAATTTTTTTTGTGCAATAAAACACATCTATAAACATTAATCGACCAGGAATTATTTCACGGCTCTTAATTATTTTAAATTTATTGTTATAAAATAAGGTCGCAATACCATCAGCTTTACTTTCACCTATTGAAAAGATTGAAGGACCTTTGATCCATAAACTTTGGGCGTTCTGTACGTCTGCAAAACTGCTTAATCTGGTCTCTTGTATACATAAAATATCAACATGTTCTCCACTCAATATATTTAACTTTTTCACTTGATTAATTTTTGCCTGAATCCCTCTAACATTACATGTGGCAACAGTTAAATTTGAAAAAACCATAAAAATTAAGATAAGGATCTTCTCCGATAGATATTATTGTATGTCCATTAGTCCACATTTTCTCAACATTATCCACATCATTTAACCTCAATTCCTGCAGACATATATCACATTTCTTTTTAAGTAATATAGGAATTGAAGTTAAAATCAAAGACATTGTGTCAAAAAAAAAAAAAGGGAAGAAAAGTAGGCAATATACATCATTCCTTAACCTTTTTTGCATTGTCAACATTTCCAGGAGAATTCCTCTTTCGCCTTTGGCGTTTATATGGATAGTCTAAAGTGTTTTTACCTTTCGCCAGCGTGGGAGTGTCCGCAGTGTCACCTGTGTTGTCGGCGATTGTCTGGGTTGTTCCACTTTCACCAGCTGGATGCGATGACTCCTCTCGGCCCTGTAGACTTCCTGCAGGTGTAGAAATGATCTGGGTCGCTCCGGTCTCTCCCTCTGAGCACGTAGGTCTACAAGCTTCCCTCTGGGGCTTGTAGACCTCCTTCAGGGGTTGAGCCGATCCGAGTCTCGCCGACTTCTACAGCTGATAGCGCAGGAAACTCCGATGCTTGCCGTTTCTCCACAGACGAAAGACTGGGCGGAGATGCTCCGCTGCTTCCAGCAGGTACTTCCGGTGTCTTCCGTCTCCCTTCCGGGGTCAGAGATTCGGCGCTGCTCTCAGAGTCCTCGCCGTCTTCGCTGTCGCTGGTATCGGTGCTGCTTGAGTCACTCCCAGATGTCGAGTCGTCCTCACTTGTGTGTAGTTTATTTTCTTCCCAGTTATTATTCGCTTTATCGTTTGTTTTGGTTTCTGTGTTATGTGCGCTTTGTGTTACATTCTGGTCAATGTCTTTTTGATTTTTCGGCATTCTTAGTTTATAGCTGTAAGAATTTGGGCATTGAAAATATATATGCCCGGTTTCATTACATAAATTACATACTTGTGTATTTCTACAACTCTTTCCTTTGTGGCCAAAGCTTCCGCATTTCCAGCACTTTGTTTTCTCACAGTCCTTTGCCTGATGGTCGGAATCGTTACATATAAAACATCGTTTTGTTTGGCCGGGATATGTAATCGTTCCATTGTATGGTCCCATGGAAATGGAATTTGGTATCTGGAATATACTTCCGTCGGGGTTTTTCTTAAGTTTTATTTTATATCTCCTGACTCCATACCATATCCCGAACTGGTCCAGCGGCTTGTCAACAGGGTTCAGTATCTCACCAAACCTTAAGAGGTATTGTTCTACATCCGAGTCAGCGATTCTCCCAGTCCAAAACTTTACTACAATGCTCTTTATGTCTTGGGGAGCTGATGTAGTCATCTCCCAGTTTTTCCAGAATTCACTTCCTGTATTATTATTAAAAATTTGAGAAAATGTTTGAAGTGCCTGTTCTTTGGTAAAACATATTTCATACTCTTTTCTGTTAGGCATTGCAATAAAAGAGTATACATCTGTAGTCGATATCCATTGACTACTTAAAAGGTTTACTCCGACTTCAGACCTGTCTGGCGCTTCTCCTTCTCCACTGTAACGTAGTCTGACCCAGTGCCTCCCCGCCGACGGCGAGGAGGCCACACGGGGTGACATACCGAACACCGGGTGGCGATAATTATCACCTCGTTAAAGGTGTTTTTGTTGTTGATGTTGTTGTCGTTAAAGTCTTTAGTTTCAAATTACTAACGAGGATACCACTTGCAAAAAGAGAGTATTAATTACCGCCCTTGCCTCTGCCAGACATGATGCTGCTCTCGAAGTCAAGCAGCTCAATAAAATTCCTCGCGCAGCGCCCACCTATATATAGCCACACTCGACAGGACCTAGTTGAGAACAGGCGAGGAGGCGGGCCTGAGGCCAACGGTCACACAGTAGCTCTCTTTTTCGAAAACAAACACTAGGCACTGCTTTTCACCTGCTAACGTTTACTTCTTCCCCATTCTCTCTCTCTCTAAATACACACACAGATACAAAACATTTTTAGCATTATCAGTACTAATGTTTTGGTTCCATTAGTAGCAGTAGTAGTACAACACTATAGTAAGGAACTTTGGGTAAAACATACACAGTAAAGCATACAGCCAAAACACTCATCCGCGTAAGGAGGTTAGAAAAGGCCGTCTGTGTTTGTACAACATTGACATTACTGTTTCAAACACAAGACGTTCCTTTTGAGCACGTCCTTGGACTCAAGGCCCGTATATACTACAGTCCTACATCCACTGCAACTACAGGTCACACATAGCAGCGCAAGCCTTTATTAGTAGGCCCAGCATTCAGCGGATCAGCACCAATGTCTGTGTTCACTTTGAAGCCAGTCCACATTCTACCACACAAGTATTTCACTAACTTACAAGCACCACAGAAAGGAATGCAAACACAATTCTCAGGCCTTGCTTTATCAGCTCTCGCAAATGCACGATATAATGGACTCTCGAAGGTCGAAATTAGCTACATTGTCTCAAACCCTGATTCTCATTCTTAAAAAGTGTCATTCACAAGGAAAGCATATGCACTTCGACAGTTGTGCAAGAGAAACTAACATACCAAACATCACACACAAGTAGGAAAACAAAGTCCGCCTTCGCACTGTCTAATCACTGGCTTTCTCTTTTCCCATTTCCATTTTCGCTATCTGTGTTACAGTCAATGTATGCACTGTGTTTGAACCTAAATGTCATGCATCGACCAAAACTGCGCCTCCAGAATGACAGCTGAGTTTAAGATTGGCAAAATATGTCACAGCAGTTGCATTTGTCAAATAAACTATGAGCAATTAAGTAGTGCCAATGAGATAGTTACAGCAATGTGTAATGTCCAATAAGCTCAAAAAGAGTCGGATTCCTCGCACACTTTATTCTACTTGACCAATCAAACACAATTATGAACTGGGATTCTGATAGTTGTGTGCCTTTAACTCACTGTGTAGAAAAATGAGGTCAGCTATATAGACAACACCTTTCATTACGTATTTAATTACTTCGATTGAGGTCATTATTAGAAGTAGTAGTAGTAGTACAATACCTACAACCTACCTTCTGTTTTAGGCCGCGTCGTGGTGTGTTGTGCTGGATGGAACATGACTGCCCTCGTGTGGCCAAACTCGGGAACGGCAATTTCCCAAAAATTTCAGTATTCTGTTATTAAGCTTTTAATGGCGGTGTTTAGAAGTGTATATTTGTAGTAGTTAGCAAAGAGTGGGGTAAGAAGTAGTAGATGCTATGAAAATTCATGTCTCTCTCCTTTTTTACCCTCTTTCTCTCACCCATTATAGACTTATACCTGAGGTTTTTTTTATTATCTATTTGTGTTTTTGTTTGTTTTTGTACTGTACATGTATTTCATCAGTGCTGCTACGAGTTTATTTCTATCACCCCACCCCCCAGCCCGCACAGGCCGCTTAATTAGCTGATTATTTGAATCAGGTGAGTTCGTTGCAGGTTCTAATTGAACATCCGCGGAGTCTAGAAAGCCTCTCTCTAATATCTTTCTTGCCAGTTCAACTCTAACTTCACCACCACCCCAAGAAAGCACTGCTGGTTAGTTTTGTTTACTTTCAGTATCTCAAATTCAAGTGTAGCGGATTCATAATGAAACTGCCAGATTTGTTCATGAGCACCAACATTCTCGAGTGAAATAGATGAGGCCACCTACGGAACGCATTAAGTTACATAGGAGCAGCGATGAGAATAGAAATGTATTTCTAATGTTAGTTGAAATTTCAAAGATTAAGGTAATGTATCATACATTATTACATTGCAACAATAATTATCATGAACGGGTTAAAAACGAAGACAGAGATTAATAGTAAGATCATGTCAGATTTCTTACCCAGAATACCGCTTCTGGGGTAATTGCCGTTCCCGAGGGTGGACACACGAGGGCAGTCAAGCTCCATCCAGCACAACACAACGCCGCCTGGAACAGAAGGAAGATTTGGGCTAGTGTACCCAGACACAGCTCATCATGCCTAGTTTTCACATAAGGATGTGACCCTAACCCTAACCCTATATTTATCATAATAAAGTTCACTCATTAATAACGAATAATAAACATTTCTATACCCCCCCCCCCCCGCCATGTTGATAGAAATATAAAGCATATATATGTGTGTATGTATGTATATATGTCCCCTTCTCTCTGTACCACGTTCTAAATATCCAAACAGTCCACGAAATAAAAATATGTTTTCTGAGACGATGAAGTGGCTCTTAAAAGAGCCTTTGTGTATATTAGACGGAGTTGTCGTTCACGCGCGCTCTCCGCGAATATGGCGGGCCAGGCCTTGGGCATGATGGTCACTCTCTTGGCCTCCGTTGTCTAGTTTTGACATATCAAAACCAATACATGGAGCTTCTGAACTGTTTAACAGCAGCATTATATTTATTATTATTATTAATAATAATAATAATAATAATTTTTTAAAGAACATACCCTTGATTCTTGACATGGAAATGTTGTTTGTAAGTTTACATTGAAATAATATATCTAGATATCTGTACAGCTGCTTTGTGACAATGTCCATTATTAAAACACACTACATAAACAAACAAAATGAAAAGGTTAGATACACCAATGATTCAATACAACTCCGCTCAAATGAATACAGAGGCCTGCTCAGACATCACAATGTTTGAAAACTCGCGGCGTCATAAAGGGGGAAATCATCAATCATACCATCAGGATAGTTCTAGAACTCGGAACACTAGAGGCTAACGTGGTGACCTCACAACCAGAGCTCGAACCTGAGACCCATGAGATGGTCTCACCCGCCGAGCTTCAGCCAGAGGTCAACATGGTGACCTCAGCCCCAGAGTTTCAGCGTGAGACCCATGAGGGGGTCTCAGCTCCAGAATTCCGATGTAATGCCAATTTCCTGTCCCAGGTCGAGTAGACGGCCAACCCAAGCTCTGCTCATGCCAAGTTCCTGTCCCAGGTTGAAGAGACGGCCTCCCAAGACACATTACTGTCCCAGGTTGAAGAGACAACCAACCCAAGCTCTGCTCATACCAAATTCTTGACCCAGGTCAAAGAGATGGCCAATCCAGGCCCTGCTCACTCCAAGTTCCTGTCCCAGGTCGGTGTCGAAGTCAGTAACAACCAGGTTCTGCTCATGCCTGAAGTTGTGGTCACAATCAATCAAGCTCTGATCACACCAGTGTCTGCTGATACAGACAACCAGTTTCTGCTTATGTTTGACACCGATGACACGGACGACCAAATTCTCCTCATGCCCGAATCTGCTGACACGGACAACCAGGTTCTGCTCACGCCTGAGTCTGCTGACATGGGTAACCAAGTTCTGCTCACGATCGAGTCTGTTGACACAGACAACCAGGTTCTGCTCACGCCTGAGTCTGTTGACACGGACCACCAAGCTCTGCTCACATCCAAGCCGATACAGATTTTTATATTTGTTTATAAGTTTTAGATGGGTTTCCCCAGTACAGTGTTGCCATGTCTGCTGATAATAGTGTTTCTGGGGGGATATTCATAAAAATGCAGCCTGTATTTTTATAATGTCATTATATTATAGTTATAATGAATTATTAGTAATGCAGATTTATTTCTAGGTCTAATAAGTGAATTATTTTATATTGTTGTTGATAGTTGTGTTGTGCTTCCCTTTATAAATGCATCATTGATGACTTTAAGTAAGGTGAAAGAATAGGATGCAGTTTCCATAATGCAAATATTAAGAAATCATGAAGAATGAATGATACACGGATTTATAACAGACACGTATATGATGCAATGGAACTCCCATAATGCACCGGGGCAAACAAAACGAAAACATTAAAAAACCACGTCATTTCTAATTAGTTATTGCAGTAAATGATTATATATTCATTACAGGTCTTTTGCCTGTACAACTGTTCAGAAGAGTTTGATTGAAAAGTGTTTCCATAATCCGTACCATAAATAGTATAACTACTTTTTTATTTTTTTATTTATTATACAAACCCCCCCTCAATGATGCAAGCCCAGCCCTAGAGACAATTCCAAGACAGCTTCCATATTGAGTGAATGGTGGAAAATTTGTCTACATCTAGAAGTGATTGTGAAACTATAGTAGTAATCTGGCTCAGTGTTACGTTACGGTACCTTGTTAGGAAGCAAGCACGGGTGGTGCTGAAACAGGAAGGCAAGGGTCAGGCTGAAGGCAAATACGGAAGACAGAAGAAGGTCAGGTGTTCGGGCGAACAGTCAACACTGGGCAAGGCAGGTAATCGTGGTCGAGAAACAAAGTACAAGATCCGAGAACCAGGTAAATCCAAAACGAGTACAAAGGCTTGGTAAGCGTCAGAGATGAGAATTCTGAGCGTTTACTTCACGAGCTAGTACTGCGCGAACTTCCTCTTAAATGCTGTTTTTGTGAGTGAGTGCAGGTGTCCGCAATCAGAATTCCGGAAAATGTGAGCGTGTGCGTGTCTGGGAAGTGTAGTCCTCGTCGGCCATGTTTGTAGTTCGCGCTGCACTCTGGGAACTGTAGTCGCGAGTTCGCCGCGACGTGACACTCAGGGAATGGTGGCTTGAGCCCATCTCCTTTCTCTACCAGATGTTTTCATTTATTTCTTTATTTGTTGGTTGACTGTTTTGTTTTTGCCCATGCAGTATAAAAGACCAAAGTGGTACTTAAAAAAAAGAAAAAGAAAGAAAAAGTCGATTACCTTTATAACAACAACTACAACAACAAAAAGTCAAATGGAGGAGATGTACATTGCTAAATTTTCAGTTCTACTTCATGAAAAAGTAAGAGCGTAACAGGTTTTAATACAGTTTATAACTCATATCTATCTCTAATCAAAATCTACATCTAACCAAACATTCAAATAGTAACTTCTTAAGTTTTGAGAATGTTTATCAAGTCAGTGAAAAATAAAGCATTTCATTAGGACATCACCAGGTTAAATAACAGCACATACAACACTTAATCCTAGCATGAAAACTAGCATTGGCTTTCTGTTTCTAGCTGCTACGACTCATTTATATAGGTGTTACGTTCTCCAATATATTTCTATTTGCTCTATGTGCCATTTGTGTGTCTATGACAGTAGTGGTTTGGGTTTCTTTTGTCTCCTCCCCCTTCTGTAGGCCCCGCCACATGCATGCGTCACGTTCCGGCTTGCTAGTGGATGATCACATCTTGTCCACGCCTTCTCCGGCCTTGTGCGCTAGGATTGGTTGGCTGCACGTTTCCGGAAGTGTACTTAAGCCTCGTCAGTCTCCATCCCACAACAGATCATTGCCATTGCTTTGTGTATAGTGAGAAGTGCTTTTTGTGTATGATCTTATGTCTGATTTGACTTTGTTTATGCTCTGCCCCGTTACGATTTGAGTGATACTCTTGTGTATATATGTACATATTATTTTGTTAATTAACACACTAATAGTCACCCGTGTAAATAGTGCATGGTTAAGAGTAGTTAGTAGGAAGTCAGCGCCATTTATGATGATTCTCCTTTTCTCCTGGTTTTGGGTTAGCTAGAGAGTGAGGGAAGACGGTGCATTTTATTTTGTTTTCTTTTCTTGTAAGTAAAAGGTCAATTACCATTATAACAACAACAACAACAAAAATTCAAATGGAGGAGATGTACATTGTAAAGTTTTCAGTTTCTTTTTCTTGTTTAGTTAGTTTTCTTTCTGCACAGTTAGAGGGTATTTTTGTTTATTATTTTGGCCTGGTCGGCTTCTGAAGTGATAACCACTATAGATATATAAAAGGTGAATAAAACAAAGCGAACACAATCTTGGTCTCGCCAACCCTTTTCTTTCTTTTATTGTATGTTGCGGCCTGACCTAGACCGTAACAGAATTGGGGGCTCATCCTGTGCTTTCCCTCCTTTCGTCCCGTTTCTCTTTCGGCGCGTTTGTCTGGCGGTTTTGTCTTTGTGGTGGGGAGAGTGTGTGTGTGTGTGTGTGTGTGTGTGTGTGTGTGTGTACAGGTTATAAGATATGGCTACAAAATTTAACCTGGATCAGTTTACCATTTGTCCCACGTTAGAGCAGTTTGAGCGATGCCGTAAGGATGATCTGTTGCTCCTTGCGGACTTTTACAGTGTATCGGTTGCACGGAGTGCCACTAAGCGAGACATCAAAAAGCTGCTGTATGAGGAGCTTGTAAAACAGCGAGTCATGCTTGAGCCTACCGAGGCGGGTGTTGCATCACCGGTCAGTGGTTCCGAGGATTTGGCTGCAGCGGAGGCTGTGGCCAAGCCCGAGGAACCGACGCGCATAGATCCCGCGGTAGTAGACTCTCCATTAGAGGAACCCATACTCGCACTGCATCTGAAGAAACTTGACCTTGTCATCAGCAGTATCAAGCTCAGATACAGTTCCACACACTGGAGCTGGAAACCAAGAAGGAGATAAAGCTGAAGGCGCTGGAGTTAGAGTTGGCGCTGCGAAATAGGC
The DNA here is from genome assembly GCF_023375685.1 of Ictalurus furcatus. NCBI lineage: Eukaryota > Metazoa > Chordata > Actinopteri > Siluriformes > Ictaluridae > Ictalurus > Ictalurus furcatus. Next base: position 359,026 of record NC_071266.1, read on the forward strand.
CAGCTCCCGGTTCACCTGCATCTCCTGCACCTGCGCTTCCTCTACCTGTTCATCAGTCATTGCCTGTGCTAGAGCTTGCGCCTCGTGGCACCTCGTCTGTGAGTCCTGCTGGTTTTGATGTTAGTAAACACATTGCTTTAGTTCCTGTGTTTACGGAAAGTGAGGTGGACATCTATTTCCCTGTGTCTGAGCGCATTGCTGCCACTCTGCAGTGGCCTAGAAATATTTGGTCTTTATTGCTACAGTGCAAGTTTGTGGGAAAAGCTCAAGAAGTATGTTCTGCTCTAACGTTGGAACAAAGCTTGGAGTATGGGCTAGTTAAATCAGATGTGTTACGGGCATATGAACTTGTCACTGAAGCTTATCGGCAGAAATTTCAAAAGCATGCCAAAACCGCCAGCCAAACATATGTTGAGTTCGCGCGTGAAAAGTCTGCGTTCTTTGATAAGCGGTGCACCGCAAATAAGGTCATTACTTTAGATCAGTTAAAAGAATTGATCCTGCTGGAAGAATTTAAGACCTGTATTTCTGACAAACTTGTGGTTTATTTGAATGAGCAAAAAGTCTCTTCACTCGCTGATGCTGCCGTTTTGGCTGATGAGTTTGTGCTCACGCACAAAACTGTATTCTCCCCTCCGCGTCGTGATATTTCGGATCGCAGCTACAGCTCGAAAGCTAATGTGAGCGCATCTAAAAGTGCTAGTGAGTCCCGTGAATGTTTTTACTGTCGCGAATCTGGTCACCTCATTGCTGCTTGTCCCGTTTTAATATGCAAAAATCGACGGAAAGCACAAAACAGTCCTAAGAGTGTGGTTTTAATGCATGTACAACGACAACACTGACAGTTTGCATTCACTTTCCTCAGTTGATACTGCATCTGAACCTTTTATTCTAGATGGCATAGTTTTGCTCTCTGACCGTAAACCACTGTGTATTCTGAGAGACACCGGAGCCGCTCAGTCCTTTATGTTGGAAGGTGTCCTTCCTTTGTCTGAGCACTCTACCTGTGGTGTAGATGTTCTAGTTCAGGGTATTGAACTTGGTGTAGTGAAGGCCCCATGCATATGCTGTAAAAAAATATATATATTTGTTCACACAACTTAACTTATTGAGTTGTCTTTTTGCTTTGACTTAGTTAAGTTGTATTTATGTAAAATAAGTAATTTCAACTTAAAACGTTTTGTTGACATAATTAAATAATTGACCCAACTACTCGTTTCAAGTAATGCAGATTTCCCGAGTACAGTTGAAATACTGTTATAAAAGTAAGGTGAACTTAACTTTTTCAAGCTATCTGTACTAAAATTCAAGTTCACTTAATTTAATGTGGCTTATTTTCCTAACTTACATTAGCAAATTCAACCAAATAAATAACAACCCATTTTTCCATATGAAAGACTTGATCAATTGTTTCACTTATAAATTTACAAATGTAAACAGAACAAGTCAAACAGATTCAAATATCCAGAGCTACAATAGCCAGTGTTTCTTTTAACTCTTTAAGCAAAAGGTTTTTATATTGTGGTAAGATCAATTTGAGTAAATAAAAATCTATTACAATTGTAAAAAAAAAAAAAATACATTAAATGACATGAATTTCTCAAAATAAACAGAAAACGCAAGCAGAAATCTGTTTTTGCCTAGCAAAATTACATTTCATTTGCCCAGTGTTTAAAGGTGAAAATATAAAACAAAACTGTCTTAGAAACTAACATACACATAACACGACACCAAATGAAATCTCTTTTACAAGAAATGCATAATACCTATCTCTATTTCAGCAGTTTATTTTTAAGTGAATGTACTCGTGCACTGCAGGCATCAGCTCCAATGTTCATGAACAGCCTCTGAATGACCTCAAACATGTATTTGAAGTTTTTGGGGTAGTTTATGTTAAGTACATAGAGCAATCCCATCAAGTTGACAAATGCATTTGGTACATCACCAAAATTGCGTAGAACGACAACCTCTTCGATTACAAGAGCTACATCACTGCAGTCACATGGAATAGGGTCCATCACATCATCCACAACTGTAATGATTCCAACCTTCATGCCCTTGATTGACTCTTCTTCAGAATCTGTGTGCTGTATTAAAAACAAAGACAAACTTTAAAATGTGCTTTCACACATACAACCTCACAAGCTCAACGACTTAAGAACAGCATGAGTGAAGCGATCTTAACTTTACTAGTTATCACACAAGATGAATTAATATTAGAAGGTGGTAAAAAATACAGTACAACCTCCTGAAATTTATCATCTGTCATGAAAATAAATAAGGTAAACTCCATCAAAATATCTGGAAATATCAATACATGGACTTCTGTTATCTGAATATCTTCCAACATCCCTTCTTACTTTCCTCACAGACACTTACCTCACAGATCTTTAAGAACTGAGATGGATTCTCCCGCATGTACAGTGGCAGCCCTAACTGTACTGCAACCCTCTTCCGTTGATTTGATGCCTCAAAATACAAATGTTTTATATTCAAATTATGCAGGAAAAGAGAAATAGCAAGAAAGGAAATGCCCACAGTATTTACAAAACAAATACACTTGAAATAAATCTACTCACATTTTTATCCAGGCTCTCCAGTATGGCACTCATTTCTGTAATGTCTGCATAGCACTTTGAGCGGTACAAATACAGCAGCTTTGAGGCATGTTTGTCAAGACCCTCATAAAAGAACTTGCTCAGGTCCATCGACACAAGTCTGGTGAATTCTGTGCTGACATTCAGTCATTACACAACATCAAACAAACATAACACAGAAACATGTTAAACAACACTGCAAAAAAAAGTCATTTGAATTTTCACAGTGCAGGTCAAAGGTCATAAGGTTCCATTCCAAAGTACTACAGCACTGCTGTACAATGTAGCCAAGTCCATAAAGTTACACTTTACTTTAGGTAAAAGAACAAAAAATGCAAGTTTAATATTTTTTTCATATTGGGTATGACAAAAAAGACAAAGTTACTTCAGTGCCTGAAATAATTCTATGAAGAAAAGAAAAAAAAAGTCATTCAAAAATGTAATAAACAGTGTACACAAGCAAGATCAGGACCAAAGTAATAGATTCTCACCAAATCTCTTGATATATTTCATGGCCAGCGGTTCATATACATATTGATATTGTAAGCAAAGCTAATGAGGGAGTGTAGTAATGTGGCTCGTTTTGTAACGACTACGCCACCCCGAGAAAACGGGGAAAATAACCCAAATATAGACACACAAATACGTTCCACTTACAACAGGCAAGAGGCATGGGTTTCCATACAAAAATACATTTTATTTTGAAGTTAAAAAAACTGGCCAAGAATTATTATTTTTTTTAAAAAGCAGCCAACACAGTCAGGTGTTGGTCAAATAAAACAGTCACAAGAGAAAATGAACAATAATCATAGGAGGACTGAGGCTTCCTGTATGAAGGGCAGGCTAGCACAACAGCACCAGCTGTACAAAAGGGAAAATCACCCCAGTAATCAGAATCATACCCACAAAATTCACTGCAAATAAACACAGCAATAATAATGACCCTTAATTAAGTAAAGCCCAAGGTGCAGCAAAGAACCTCCCCCAGCCTCAGGAAGCACTCAGCTCCTGCAAGGAGAAAACAAAAACACAAGAAAAATTAATTACAATATGCTCAAAGCAGACAAACAAGAGAATGAAACAAAACAAAGACAAACTTAATCATGGTGGTAGAGATAACCCCACACTCAAACTGATTGCAGGTAGCAAGTTTACCAAAGCTGACCAAGACCTCTACTACCACATAGCAGTATCAGCATAATTGATAAAGACTGTTACAACACAGCTGAATTAAAGAAAACTGATCTTAGTGACAGTAACCAACACAAAACAAAACAACAAAACAAAGCAGCAAAACCAAACAGAATCAAGTAGCCCAAAGCAGCCCGAAGCAGCCTCAGAGCGGCAACGTGGCTCCGCGAGTGAGGGGGGAGCTATACCAAAACGACTGCACTCACTCAGCCTGCCTTAACGCATGCAAGATCAAGGACCCGGCTGTGCTAGGTGGTAGAGTAGGTTGTCCACTAATCATAGGGTTGGTGGTTTGATTCCCGGCCCACATTACTCCAAGTGCCGAAGTGTCCTTGGGCAAGACACTGAACTCCAAGTTGCTCCCGATGGCAAGTCAGCGCCTTGCATGGCAGCTCTGCTACCATTGGTGTGTGAGTGTGTGTGTGAATGGGTGAATGAGACACAGTGTAAAGCGCTTTGGATAAAAGGGCTATATAAGTGCAGACCATTTAATACTCACGACGGCACATACGAAAATCATATGATAGCTTCTTTATTATGATAAACTATTCTTTAATAGTTGTGACAGCAGCAGCTGGCACTCCGACCGGGGCTACGTTAAACTGCCATGCTACACAGATGAGAGCCCTGACGGCACACCGCACTGAGAGCAAGCAGCACACCACACATGCACAGTCTCCGTAGCCCAACGTCACACTCTGCAGTCCGTAGCAACAAAAGGAAGGGGCGGGTTTTCGACCATGACGCATTCCGTAAGGCCTAAACAACAGCTTATATACTATGGTAGGAAGAGAGCTCATTGGCCACGTAGTTAATAAGGGTGACGTTTAATCACGGCACACCTCACCACATTCGCATTACAGTGGAAGCAGGAGCATCAGAAATTTACACGTTTATAATATATATATATATATATATATATATATATATATATATATATAACGTTTAAAGACTTGCATACTTAAACAAACTGCTTAAAATCTAAGTGCAAGCATAGTCACAAATATTAACACAACCATTCAGGAGTAAAGTAACTCAGAGCAATGATGAGTTATCTTTTCCTTTGTTGTTTTATTAACTTTAACGATATTATAGGCGATGCATTGTAGTATACGACTGTTTTCATCCACTTAAGATAGGACTTGGCCTGTAAATTTGTTTACTTGACCACTCACCTGTGTTAACGCAAGCACACATCACAGAGCACGCGCCCACACAGAAAGCATGCGGGTACCCGAGTCAGACAGTTTACTGATGGGAAGTTCGGATCATTTTAATGACTCAGATCTTTAAATCTCGTTCAGCAAAATGAACTAATCTCTTTTTTTTTGAGTCATTTCGTTCATTTCAGCAGAATAAAATTAAAATGTTACATGTTAAATTCCCCAACACATCTAGGACTTATGCAAACGTTGATCACATTTGGAATAAAAAATAAACTATAGGCTAATGCAACCAAGACCGAATTATGAGAAACATAAATTATTAATTAATTACATAGCATTAGGCTACGCAGTCTGTTAGTTCACCTCACCTCCCGATCCGAGTCGTTCTTCTTTTTTCACGTCACATTTGATTAGTTCAAGTCTCAAGTCTTCAGGTTCGAGGCATTCATTCATCATGTGACTGCCCCATATTCTGAAGGCAGTGGGGCTGTGAAGTGAACCAAAGACTCCAGAGGTGAACTAATCATTTCTGTTTCCGGTACAGAACCTATGGCGATGTTGCTGCGCATACGCGTTCAAAAATGAACGAATCACTCTCTGAGACAACTCGTTGTTCCCGAATCATATTAAAGATTCGCTCAAAATGAACGATTCATTCATGAACGACACCTCACTACACAGTGCGCGAGCACTTAATTAAGTTCTCTCTCACGGTTTTTGCTCTTGTAACACTACACACTTCCTGCTCTGTATTCTCGCATTCACATTAAAAAAGAAATAAAATAAATTAGATAAATTAACACTGAACGCGGTGCACACACACATATTTACATATTGTGATATGTAGCAATATCTTGGAGGATAGCTTATGATGTCGCCTGTGAATATCTTCCTCAGGCTAACCTACCCGCTGATTTTTGCAACTCATGGAGAGAAATTGTTGATATATTAAACATGTATTAAGTGACTAGAAGAAATAATACTTAGCTAGTTTTGTTTCGTTACTTTTATAGATATTTAGCTTTAGTTCGCTGGCTAGCAACAATATAATAAGATTAGCCAAACTATGTGTGGATTAGCTGCGGTTTAATTCGATGTAGAAATGACGTAAACAATACTTGTATTGTTTTCTATTATAAACAATATACTATTATATAGTACATGTTGTTTTTACAAGTGATGAAATCAATATGAACAAATATTTACTTACCAAATTTGACAATGGTGGAAGATTTCAATCTTGCCCTACAACATCTATCGTCTTCTGTCTGCTTCGCACTTCACGTTAGATCTCGTGATGAATGTTCAGAATGTAACATCATTGTTGTATTGATTCAACATATGCCTTTCAGTTGAGGTGACAGAAACTCTCGTTAATTCAACTCACAAACTAGTTTTGACAGTGAAAACTTAACATGTTAAGTTGATTGAAAAACTAAAAAAAACTATTTGTTGTGTCAACTTAAAAATTTACTTGGGGACAACTTAAACTCAAAATCAGTTTTTTTACAGTGTATGGTTTATCTTCGTTCTGAGGTGGTGTCTGGCTTCGTTAAGGTTGCAGTTCGACCTCAGTTGCCAGTTAAGGGAGTTTTGTTTATTTGCGGTAATGATTTAGCTATTGGAAAGGTTTTCCATTTACCTGTTTTAACAGACGCTCCCGTGTTGCATGAGAGTGATGAGCTTTTACGTGAGTTTCCCTCTGTCTTCAGTTCCTGTGTAGTGACACGTGCCCAAGCTCACAAAATGAAAGGTGCTGTCGATATTTCAGACTCTTTTATGTGTAGTGATGATCCCTTGTTTGAAAATCAAGATTTGTGTTCTAGTCCTGGGGTTCTTCCCGAATCTAAAACTTCTTCAGTATCTTAAGAAGAGTGTGGTAAATGGGGAGTTGGGCGAGAACAGCTTGTGGCTGCCCAGAAAACAAATGTTTCGCTCTCTCACTGTATGGCTGCTGCTGTAGATGGGGCACAGTTACCTCAATGTTCTACTGTGTATTTCTTTGATGGGGATGTATTGATGCGTATGTGGACTCCCTCGAACTCTGAGCATGATTCGAGGTCAGTTTTTCAATTTGTGCTTCCAAAACCATACCGAACCCAGGTGTTGAGTATTTCCCATGACCATTATCACGCTGGTCACCTTGGTGTGAGGAAGACATATGACCGTGTTTTAAGGCATTTTTTTTGGCCTGCTATGTGGTCAGAGGTTGCCAGGTATTGCTGCTCCTGTCATGTGTGTAAGGTTGCAGGGAAGCCAAATCAGGTCGTTCCCCCTGCTCCACTTCAACCTGTACCTGTTATGGGAGAACCTTTTGAAAGAATTTTAATAGATTGTGTGGGTGCCCTTCCTCGAACCAAGTCTGGTCATTCATACCTACTAACTTTGATGTGTGCTGCTACTAGGTGCCTTGAAGCTATACCCCTGCGTAGCAAAAATCCCATGTCTTGTCAAGTTTTGTACCACTTTTGGTTTGCCAAAATACATCCAGTCAGACCAGGGTTCAAATTTTATGTCTTCTCTGTTCAGGAAGGTTATGACACAACCGAACGTGCGTCATCAGGTTTCTAGTGCTTATCACCCAGAGTCCCAGGGTGCATTTGAACGCTTCCACCAGACATTGAAGTCTATGCTTCGGACCTACTGTTTAGGTCAGGGAAAAGATTGGGATGAAGGGATTCCCCGTTATTGTTTACTATCCGTGATAAGAGTCACTTGGTTTCAGTCCTGCCAAGTTAGTCTTTGGGCACTCTGTTCGTGGACCTTTAAAGGTTTTACAGGAAGAGCTTGTCTCCAAGTCCGGTGAAACCCCCAACTAGGAATGTCCTAGATTATGTTAGTTCCTTTCGTGAGCACCTACATATGGTTTTCGAGTTAGCCAAAAGTTCTCTGGCATCCTCTCAGGCCTGTATGAAGGTTCGTTTTTATAAAAAGGCTGTGGTGCATACATTCCAAACGGGTGACAAGGTTTTGGTTTTACTGCCATTACCCGGCTCTGCTCTCCAGGCTAGGTTCCCAGGTCCTTATGTTATTGAGTCTAAATTGAGTGATACAGACTATGTTGTGAAAACCCCTGACTGGAAACGAAAGTCTCGTGTGTGCCATGTGAATATGCTCAAGCCTTATATCTCTCATGCTACCACGGATGTTGGCTCTTCAGTTCCTGTTGTCACGTCAGTAGCTGCTGCCTCTATGAGCGTGCCACCATCTGAGAATTCTCCTGAGGTGGATGGTCTCAGTTTAGGTAGGGCTTGTTTTCCCTGTGATCAGTTACCAAACTCTGAATGGCTGGCAAATATCCAGTCTAAACTTGCGCACTTGTCAGAGCCAGCCCAGGGTGATTTAATAAGTCTTTTAAAGAAATATCCATCACTTTCTTCTGATACCCCTTCTCATACTACTGTCCTCAGACATGACATTGATGTGGGTAATAATACTCCAGTTAAACAAAATGCTTACAGGTTTAATCCCACTAAACGTGCCATTATGACAGAAGAAACAGACTACTTGCTTGAGAATGGTCTTGCTGTGCCTAGCTGTAGTCCCTGGTGCTCGCCCTGCCTACTAGTTCCAAAGCCTGACAAAAGCTATAGGTTCTGCACAGATTATAGAAAAGTCAATGTTTTAACCAAAAGCGGATTCATTTCCCCTCCCAAGAACAAAAGATTGTGTTGACCGAATCGGAAATGCAAACTTTGTCACAAAACTGGACCTTCTAAAAGGTTACTGGCAGGTTCCACTCACACCACGTGCATCTGAGATTTCTGCATTCGCAACACCAGACAGGTTCCTCCAATATACAGTTATGGCTTTTGGTCTGAAAAATGCTCCAGCTACATTTCAGCGGCTAATGGCACAGGTATTGGGAGATGTAGAGAACTGTGAAGCCTACCTCGACGATGTGGTCGTTTTTACAGACATCTGGGATAGTCAGGTATTTGTGTGTTAGCCCATGTGTTTGCTCGTCTAAGTTATCACTGTATGGGTTTAGCTGCTACAGTGCAGTGCAGAGTACATTATCTGTCCTTATGCTCTGCTCATATCATTTTCATGTAACTTATATATATTCACAAACTCATATAGACATTTACACACCTTGTTTTCCTGCTCAGCATGAGAGGATGTTACTGTTTAAGTTTCAACTCATTTACTGGTTTAAAATAAAGCAGCATCCATTTTTCCTCACACTAACTGTGTGAACTTGTGCTTGGCAGTATTTTCCTGCACACCCTGCCTCCGTTCACTGAAGATATAAAATTACAAGCTGTCTTCTTTTATTCATTTGTCATAGGAATTTGGCATATGTGTTCAGTTATGTAGTGACAAATCGCTCCAAGGTGCAGAATTATTCAGGGCTAAAGAAAAGATCTTTGGGGCTACAGCCCTGAATGCCCAGCACAGTTTATGCCCCTGTGCTTGAGTTTGTTTTTGGATGAGAGTAGAGGCTTTTTTCTTGAAACCCTTCCAAACAACTTGTGGTGATGTAGGTGACTTCGGATTGTAGTTTTGGAGACTTTCTGACCCCAAGACACAACTAACTTCTGCAATTCTCCAGCCGTGAACCTTGGAGATTTTTTGTCCAGTCGAACCGTGCTCTTCGATGCGTTGAGACGATATAGACACACGTCCAATTCCAGGTCGATTCATGACATTTCCAGTTGACTGGAACTTCTTAATTATTGCCCTGATGGTGGAAATGGACATTTTCAATGCTTCTGCTATTTTCTTATAGACACTTCCCATTTTGTGAAGATCAACAACTGTTTGCCGCACATCACAGCTATATTCCTTGGTTTTTACGAATTGTTTACATTTACATTTATTCATTTAGCAGACGCTTTTATCCAAAACTGACTTACAAATGAGGAAATACAAGCAAAGCAATATTATATCAAGCGGAGAACAATGCAAGTAGTGCTACTATACAAGATCTTTGAGGTCTAGAGAAGCAAAGTATGCAGAGTAGAGGTGTAAGAGCCAGAGTATGTAGTTTTAATTATTTTTTTTTTATTAAGGATAATGTAGGATTGGCATTTTATGGGTTGGTTAGGTGTTCACGGAAGAGGTGGGTCTTTAGCTGTTTTTTGAAGATAGTGACAGATTCTGCGGTCCGGATTGAGGTTGGAAGTTCAGTCCACCACTGAGGGACAGTTAGTGTGAAGGTTCCTTGAGCCACGCTGAGTAGGCACTACTAAGTGTCGGTCATTAATCGATCACAGATTGCATGAGGGAATGTAAGCCTCAAAGACAAGTGTTGAGGTAGGGGGTGCTGTTCCAGACAAGGTCTTGTATGTGAGCATCAAAACCTTAAATTTGATGCGGGCAGCTACAGGAAGCCAGTGGAGGGAGATGAAGAGGGGTGTGACATGGGTTCTTTTGGGCTGGTTGAAGACGAGGCGTGCTGCTGCATTCTGAATCATCTGAAGGGGTTCGATGGAGCTGCTGGGAGGCCCAAGAGTAGTGCATTGCAGTAGTCCAGTTTTGATATGATAAGAGCCTGGACTAGTAGCTGTATAGCCTGTTCGTTGAGATAGGGTCTGATTCTCTTGATGTTGTAGAGAATGAACCAACAGGACCATGCAGTTGTTGATGTGTGGTCTGTAAAGGTCAAGCCGTCATCAAAAATCAACCCAAGGTTCCTGGCTGTCCTGGTTCATTGTTATTAATGACTAAGGGAATGTGGCCTATATGTTACCTCATATTTATACTATGGAAAATATCTATGAAGTGCAAACAATATGTGTAACTGACATTTGGATATGTTAATGAAGTGAATTCAATATGTAACCAACATTTAGAATTATTACTTGAGCATTATTGTATAATCAATATTGGTTAAAAAACATAATCTATATGTATAATCAACAGTTAGAAGCATAAACTAAATCCATAGAACAATGTTTGATCAAGTTCTATTCTGAGTGGATTTGAGTTGAATGAACTCTGTGTTTCAGTGTACAACAATTGTTCTTCTGTATTGGCTGGCACCTGTCTCCACAGCAATAAAAATTGGCACTAGATATTCGCATGTGTGAGTAAATAACTTTGAGGCAGATACAAATTAGGGAGTTAGGAGAGGGCCTCGGGAAATGAGGTAGATATCAGCAGGGACAACCGATAGAGACAGACAGATGCTCGTTGAGGCCTAATAAGGGAGCCAAGGTCAAGACACACAAGCCTGTGTGAAACCTTTTTTTGTAAAAGAAACCTTGCCCTCATGAAACCTTTTCAAGAAAAACAACTAACTGCGCATGTTCCACAAATTTAAGATAACGCATAGACATGAATATTTAATTGTGGCAAAAGAAGATTGGTCTATTTTCAATGAGGACAGGCAAAACCCCACCTACAGAGACTATGCTGTGGAGATAGGTATATAAAGACATGTTTGTGTATACATAATTCGGACACTCTGCAGACTGTCACACTTTATTGATTTTCAATAAAGTTTATTTACTTTTTGACATCTACTAAACTCTCTGTCTCTGAAGTTTTTGACCTAGGCTAAAAGGTTGATTTTATTCACAATACCTTCTTTTTTCACAGCCTTTGCTAATATTTACCAAGGGTGCCAATATTAGTGGAGGGTGCTGTAAATATATTTGTATAGGTCATGTAATTAAGTACAGTATTGAGGTACTTATCTGAGGTAGGCCTACTAGTGTAGAGTATTTCCATTCCAAGAACATTTCAGACAGTATAACATCTGAAAATTAGCTCCACCTTTACAATCTGGAATTTTAAAAGGATTTTTTTAAATGAATACATCAACAATTAAAATCCAGTAACTTAATTACTGAATTGTGCATAACGCATATTTATACTTTTGGTAATAAGCATGTTTTGTTGCTTATACTTTTGTATTTTTACTTAAGTTCAAATTTAAATGCATGACTTGTAACAGTATTAATTCAATGTTGTACTCTTGTAGTTAAAATATCAGACTACTTTTTGCACTACTGATATACATATAGTCGAATTTAGGTTTTACTTAGGTATTAAGTTAACTGCATTAATAAATGTCAACCATCCTTTATTTCAAACACTCTAAGCCTGTGAGTCAGAGTTGAGAATTGGAGAATATTGTGATGCACTTTTAGCTGCCTTCAGTGAGGCCTTAATTGGTAGCCACGCCTTCCCTTCCCCTCCCCTACACCTGTAACTGCGCTGCACGTGCATCTTGACCTAAAATGTATGACTTGAGCAGTGGCCTGGAGAGGTTCACGAGAAGACTGGAGCGGTTGGGATTTCGTCATAATCGATGCGCAAGTTGATTTTCACAAACCTTTACAGCGCAGGTAAGATTTTATGATCCTCACTTACGGGTATTTTTATGGTAAACACGTAGCTTTTTATTTTTTCGGGGTGGGGGTTGTTTTAGAGATTGTGGTATGCATATGGAAGCTATCGGTATGTCGGAGACTCATGGAACTTTCGAGATGGACTAGAGTAAAGTTTAAGAACAAATTGACCGAGTATAATCAAGACAAGTCAGTGGACGGATTTGTTTCTTTACAACGGCTTCTCTGAAAAAATGAACAAGTGGCCAAATTATATAAACTATATCCATACATATTCTGTATAAATCACAATATGTGGTATATCATTATATTTAAGGTCTTAATTGTCATGTAAAAAGATGAATGAGGTACTAAAACATTACTGTATTGCCGTATTGTTGCCCGTGATTGGAATTATTTTGTTTAAGCTGATATAATGATGTAATAATTTTTTCAATCTTCTCTTTGGTGTCCAGGAAACAATGGAAGAAAGTTCAACAGAGGTATGTGCCTTTACAAAATCTTTTGAGCAGTTGTTGGTAACTGTAATAAAATCTTAAGGAGGAATTTTGCAAATGAAACAACATAATGTGGTGATAGAAATTAATCCCAGATCTGGAATCATTATAAGTTAAGGATAAGATAATAACTGATTGTAAGATCCAGTGTGATTGTTTGTATAAAAAAGTACTTAAACTGATGTAATGCTGCTAGATTAGATCCTCATGTCTGTTAGGACAGCTACATGTATGTAGGCTACAGTGGGGAAGTTCTGTTTTACAAGTGGTGGAGATACAGGTTGTCAGCATGGTAGATTGTTGCAACTGTACAGTTTCATGGCGTCCCTGCACATTAATAGAGTTATAGACTAGGTTCAGTCTCCATGATGAATTAATACTTAATACTCCAAATAGAAGACTAATTGTATTTTAGGCACAGTCCAGACATAAGACCTCAGGTATCTGGACCATTCCATAGGCTGTGTGCTGTAGCACATTCAATTTGACATTAAATAATGGAGATTATATTAAAGGTTCTATATGTAAGAATGTGAAGCAATTTAAATGTATTAAATACTTTGAAAGATGTCACCAGGATTCTGTTTGTATCCTTCATTCTTTATTCATCTCAGTTTATTTTATTGAGATTTTACATTGATTTCCTGTGAGTTATTGAGTTTATATAGTTATTTTGCTTATTAGTTTTATTTTATGCTAATCATATTCTGAGTCTGTTTTTAAAAATAAGAATAAAAACATTTTATTTAGTGATGAAAAGAACCATACTGAGTATCAAAAATGAACCTGATGAGGAGTGATTTTTTTTTTTTTTTTTTATGTATGTGTATGAGAGATAAAATATTATACTTACAGTATCTTACAAAAGTGAGCACACCCCTCACATTTTTGTAAATATTTGATATCTTTTCATGTGACAACACTGAAGAAATGACACTTTGCTACAATGTAAAGTAGTGAGTGTACAGCTTGTGTAACACAAAATATTGACACTTTGGGTCCAATTTGGACATTTTCACTTAGGGGTGTACTCACTTTTGTTGCCAGCGGTTTAGACATTAATGGCTGTGTGTTGTTATTTTGAGGAGACAGCAAATTTACACGGTTACACAAGCTGTACACTCACTACTTTACATTGTAGCAAAGTGTAATTTCTTCAGTGTTGTCACATGAAAAGATATCATCAAATATTTACAAAAATGTGAGGGGTGTACTCACTTTTTTGTGAGATACTGTATATGTGCCGTTTGCTTGGCTAATAGCTACACACGGAGAAACAAGGGTTTTCTGAACGTTAGAAATAGAAGCTTTAAACTCTTTTAATGTTGACATTTATTTTTTCATGCTGAATGTGCTGGAACTCAGAGCCTGAAGAGCAAAACATGCATTTTAATCTCATAATTGTAGTTTTAGACTTTACAATTTAGCAAGTTTGAAGCTGCTTAAGCAACTGAAATATTTCTGCACAGGAAATTAAAATGTCATGTCCTTTCACTTAATAAAAGTGGTCAGCTAAGCCCGGTAACTTTTGTGTTAATTTGGTAATGTACTGTTATAATACACATTTACAATTGACTTTGGTTAGTATCAGGAAGTCAGATAGTCCATCGTCAAAATAATGGTGGTGAAGTGTCTATTTAAAGTTAGACTTTAACTCATGATGATTATACTTTGAACTTGCAGCTGGACGATATTCATGAGGAACCAGAGAGTGATTCCTTGGAATATGAATTATCCAGCTGTGCAGTATTAGACCCAGATTACAATCCAGAACACAGTATGTCATCATCCAGTGATGTGGAAGATTTGAGCCCAGACAAAGGTTCATTGCATAAGAAACAGTCCAGTAAAGAATATCTTGAAGGTCCAGACACAAATTTGAGTGATGATGATCAGCAAAGAGGGAAGTGCACCATTTAAAAAAATAAAAGAAACTTAGAACTTATCTGAAAAGACACAAACAACTCGAGATAAACAAAACAAATAAAGGCAAATCAACTGTGACCCTAAAAATTTGTACAAAAAGGGAAGACCATAAATGAGCATGGGACAAAAGACATTATTGCCTCTACTGTGGCAAATCACAATTAAAGATATCAAGGTATTTGGGGAGAAAGCATATCGAGGTCAAAGATGTGGCATATGCCTTCAGCTTTCCATTAAGATCAAAAGAAAGAAAGGTTCTTCTGGAACAGCTGCGCAATAAAGGAGACTTTAAACACAATTCCAAAGTTCCAAAGAGGACATAGTGCCCTGGAAGCAGCTGTCTGATAAAGCTTCTCTTAAGGACTATTTGCCTTGCCCATATTGTTTTAGAATGTTCAGGAAAAATGACCTGTGGAGACATCAGTCCTCGTGCAAAACTAAGAAGTCATGTGTGACCGATGGAAAAAAATAAAAACTAGACGAGGGAGAGTACAAAGTCGTGCTGCATGCATGCTTCCAATAGCAGCTTCCTCAGACGGACGTCAGAGCATCATCAACATGACAAGATGATGTGTCCTTTCACGTCAGGAGTGATTCTTTGATTTGCAAATATGGAGAATCACTTTACGCAAAACATGTTCGTGTGAAGTCTAAGCACCAGTACGTTGCATAAAGAATGAGGGAGCACTGTCCCAAATGAAAAGCTTACA
The DNA here is from genome assembly GCF_023375685.1 of Ictalurus furcatus. NCBI lineage: Eukaryota > Metazoa > Chordata > Actinopteri > Siluriformes > Ictaluridae > Ictalurus > Ictalurus furcatus. The sequence continues at coordinate 374,414 of NC_071266.1, forward strand.
GCACCTAGTATTCCCATTCAGTCAGATGAGATGATGTGTGTGTGTGTGTGTGTGTGTGTGTGTGTATATATATATATATATATATATATATAATATATATAATTTTTAAACAAAAAAATATATTATTAAAAGTATTCAAAAATTATTATATTACAACATAAATATTTTTCACATTAAAATACATCAGAATATATGTATATTTTTTTAACAATAAATCCTAACTTTATAAACATTTATTATTTAGATCCATTGTAATATTTATTTTTTATGGTATGACTGTTTTAAACCTATAACGCTTCTATTCCTGTAATGATAAAATTACCCTTGTTGTCTTGGCACTTTCCATTGTAAATCATTAAAAACCTTACATACGTCTGGCGTAAAAACATTATAATAATCATCCTTTTTTTTTTTTTCTTGTTTGGAAAAAAAAAGCATTCTACATATCTTTCCACTTTTCTTTTAAACACACACTCTACATCCATTACAATTTTTTTTTTCTCTTTTTGCCACAACTCTTCTCTCCCATATGGCACTTTTTTTTTATCAATATCACAAGCAGATTGATCAGTTATGGTGGTGTGTGTGTGTGTGTGTGTGTGTGTGTGTGTGTGTGTGTGTGTGTGTGGTTTTTTTTAACACTTTTTATCCACTCCTAACATCACCTTATTTCATTCCATGTCTTTCTCATGTTGTTCCCCTCTCAGATGTTCAATTATTCTCTTACATTTCACATTAAAATCTTTCAATTCTTTGCAGTGTAAAAACACTTCATCATCATTACATACTTTACATGTTGCACTTTGCTCCATTGCTATTTTGTTCAGTATGACATCTGTAAATATCACTTTGTCTGATAAAATACTCTAATTTAGGTTCTCTAATTTTGTTTCTATGATCATCCCTTTCATATTGTTCCATATACTTTCTTCTTTAAGATCTTCGAATTTCTGTAAGATCTTTTGAATTTCTGTTGCCAGTACTCATTAACAATAGATTTTTTTAACTCCATCTCTAAAAAGGCTATAAAACATTTTCACTGTACATTCTTTAAAAGCACCCAGTTTTTCTCCCACATTCACATACACATCTCTTCCTGTCCCGTCCCCCCCCCCCCTTCCATGCTTTCAATTTTTTTTATCCACTCTTTGGGTATTGCTTTTTTTGATTACATCTTTGTTTTTTTTTTTGTTTTTTTTTTTTTTTAAATTTCTTGTCTGCTAAAATCCTCTTTCGCCTACTCAATTGCATCTTCTATACACTGTACAGGTAAAAACCCTTCTTTAAATTCATATAAACATCTCTAATGCTTGTGATTCCCACATCCCACCATTTCTTTAAAAAATCCATTTTCCTTGTTTTAAAATGCTGTTACTTAGGAATAAAGGCTGATTTAAATGTTCTCTCTGCCTTGGATTAAAATGTACATTGGTTAAGAATTTCCCCCAGGCGCTCATCATTTCCTTATAAAAATCTGGTAACCCTTCCATCATCCAGTTGTTTGTTTTCATTCATAAAATATTATTTCCCAAATTAAAATTCCCACATTTGTTTATAAAATATTCCATTGGTTTTTTTCCATGCTGCTTTATTTTCATCCATAAACTAACTTTTTAAATTATTATTTTCAATTTCAAACTGTTTTTCCTTCACTCAGCATCTATTAAACCCACTCCCTCCCCTTTCCACTGCACCTATTAAATTGTTGTATGTGATTCTTGGTGGCTTCCTGTCCCATAAAAAATCTAAAACGTTTTTTCAGCTTTCTTTCTGCCCACAACGGCATAGATGACACACATAAGGTATACCATAACTTTGACACCATCAACACATTCAGGATTAAAATCCTCCCTTTTTTAAGAGTCATCAGTTTCCATAAATTCAGTCTTCTTTCAATACCTCCTAATATGTCTTCCCTCATGGTTTCCTTCCCAATTAAAACACCTAAGATCTTTATTTCTTGTTTCTTTGAAAGTAAAATGATTTGTTAAATCTGTCACACCTCCAAATCTCATACTGTTTTTTCTTCATTTACCTTACCTCCTGATCCCTTACAAAACATCTGTACAATTTCCATGACTTTTTTTTTAAGCACTCTCCATTTCTTTTACTATCACTGTGGTATCATCCACATATTGAAATATTTTGTCCTTTTCTCTACTTCCTTCAACACCTATCCTTTTTTTTTTTTTTTTTTTTTTTTTTTTTCTTCTTCTTGCTTTATGGCTAGTCCTAGTGGTTCTGAAACTAGTGAATATAAAAGAGCTGATAGTGGACATCCTTGTCTTATGGATCTTTTTATTTTAAAACACTGTGTTAAAAACCCATTACATTTTACTCTTGTTATCGCGCTTCTTCTTTGTCTGGCCTTTTCCCATATCTACTTGCGGTCGGCTCTCCTAATCTTTTGTCTCCAGATTGCTCTGTTCTGGGTCGTTGTTGGGTCTATATTGTCTCTAGCGAGGTCTTTATTTATAACATCCTTCCATCTTAGGTGAGGTCTTCCACGACTTCTCTTTCCTGTACCAAGCTCCAGCACTTTTCTGGTCATGTGGTATTCTGGTTTTCTCATCACATGTCTGTACCATCGTAGGTGCGCTTCAGTCAATTTTTCAGGTAGTGCTCTGACTTTAAAACTGCCCCTGATATATTGGTTTGGAACCTTATCTCGGCGTGTCACTCCTGCAGACCATCTCAGCATTCTCATTTTATTTACACTTAGCTTTTCTGTCTGCTGTTTTTTAAGTGGCCAGCATTCAGCACCGTATGTTAAGGCAGGTCTCTCAGCAGACTTGTAACTCTTGCCTTTGATTTGCACTGGCATTGTCTTATCACAGAGCACTCCTGTTAAACGTCTCCATTTCAGCCACCCTATATTCACGCGGCTCGTGATATCCGCGTCAATAGACACATCGCTAGATAGAATGCTCCTGAGGTATTTAAAATTGGTGACTGAGTTAAGTGAGGAGTTTTGGTGCGAAATTGTGTAATGTTCATTACTGTTTGAAAAGTTGCAGTACATATATTCGGTCTTCTGTCTGCTTATTCTAAGGCCAGCATTTTCCAGTACAGCTCTCCAATCTTCCAGGTGTTGTTGGAGTTCTTTTTGGTCTTTGCTGCTAAGGACGACATCATCTGTGTAGAGATTGTCCCAGGGTGTTGAATGTTGCACCTCCACCGTTACGTAATTCATCACCAACTTAAAAAGTAGGGGGCTGAGTGCCAAACCTTGATGAACTCCTACTTTCACTTTCAAAACAGTCGCTGATTCCTGCTGGGCAACACACCTTAGTGGTTGCGTCTTCGTACATGTCGGCCACTATATTGATGAGACATTCGGGCACTTTTTGTGATCGTAGAGCTTGCCATACTAGTGGTCTCGGAACACGGTCAAAAGCTTTTTCTAAATCTATAAACACCATGTGTAGATCTTTCTTGTTGTCTCTGTGCTTTTCCATAAGGATTTAAATCGTATGTATAGCATCGGTTGTTGATTTTTCTGCAACAAATCCGCACTGGTTTTCAGTGACCTTAGTTAGATGCATCAATCTTCTATTTAATACCCGTTCCCAGATTTTAAAGGAGTGCGATATCAGTTTTATAGCCCTGTAGTTCCCGCAGAGTCTTATGTCACCTTTGTTTTTGTACAAAGGCACTAGGTAGCTTTTTCTCCATGCAGTTGGAATGCCATCATCAGGAAATTTGTTGAACAAGGTTGTCAGGAAATAAGCTCCTGGTTCTCCTAACCTCTTTCACAATTCTGATGGTATGTCATCAGGCCCAGTGGCCTTGTTACTGGCCATTTTACAGACTGCTAACTCTCGTTATTGTAGCTCTGTATAAAATTCTAATCCATTCAGTAAAGTTCTCTCCGAAACCAAAACTCTTTTAAAATTCCAAATAAATAATCCTGTTCCACCCTGTCAAAGGCTTTTTCAAAGTCTAAACTAATTACATAGCCTTCTGTTTTCGATTTTCATGTACCTGATCATATCTTTTGTTTATTGTTGTCTGCTATATATTTTCCTTTTACACTGTACACTTGATTTAATTATACTTGGCATTACTACTTTTAATCTGTTGGCTAAAATTTTTGCCAAAATCTTTAAATCGGTGTTGAGCATTGTAATTGGTCTGTAGTTATTTAGGTCTACCCTTTTCTCCTTTTCTTTTATAGATCAACTTCATCAATCCCATTCTTTGATTCATCTCTCCTTTCTTAAAAACCTCTTCATATACTTCTTTTAAAATGCTATTTATAAAATCCTTAAAAACGATATAAAACTCACTCCCCAAACCATCTATCCCTGGACTTTTCTTTCTATTTAATTCACTTAAAGCTTTTTTGATCTTTTCCTCTCTTATGTCTTGATCACATCCTTTTTTTTTTATCTTCCTCTCCTACTTTTGTTTTTATTTGCTTCAATAGTGATACTTTTTCTTCTTCTTTTACTCCATCTCTAATGAATAGCTTTTCATAATATGCTTTTATTTCTTTCAAAATTTCCTTTTTTTTCTACTACTTCTCCATTTTCCCCTTTTGTTTCAGCTTTCTCCTTTCTAGAGCTAAAAAAAATTGTGCACTTTTCTTCCTCCACTATATACTTTGCTTTGCTTCGCAACCTCACACATTGATATTTATTTTCTTCAGTTTCTTTCAGTTTTTCCTCTATTACTTTTAATTTTTGTATATCTTTTTCTTTCTCATTTAATTCTTTTTCCCGTCTTTCCCTTGTTTCTCTTTCCTTATTCTTTTTGCTTTTCTGTATTTGTCTGCAATATTTGATGGTAAATTTTTTTCACTACATACTTCACATTTTCCCACCATATTCTATCTTCCACATGCATTCCATTTTCTTTTTCAATGATATCTTTTATCTTTTCAACATACTCTTCATTCTTTAAAACCTGTGTTTAAGCCCCATACCCCTGGCCCTCTTTTCACTGTACTCCAATCTATTTGCATAAAAAGTGGCTTGTGATCACTTAGGCTTGTTTCTTCATACCTCAACCCTTCTATGAAACCTATGTTCCTTGTACATAAAACAAAGTCTATTCTTGTTTTGCACATAGAATTCCAGACTATTTGCCTCTTTGAGTATTCTTTTTTTCTTTTCATTCCTTTCTCTCCATATATTAATCATGTCTTCCATCAGTAATTTTAGCTCTTTTCTCCCAGTGTCAGTTTTAAAAACCATTCCCTCAGCCATATCCAGTTTACTAAACACTGTATTAAAATCCCCCATTATAATAACTTGATTGTGCTTCTTTAAAAACTCCCTTAAAAACTTAAAATTCTCTCTCTTTTCCTGCTCCCCTGCTGGTGCATGTACATTGACCACTATTACTTTCTTCTCTTCATATTCTATCTCTACTTCCATACATTTCACAAATGTGTCCTTATACACTATTGTACATGTTATATCTCTATTATCTTTTATTAGTATTGCTACTCCTCTGCCAGACTTATCATCACCGTTGTTATAAAATATTTCCCCATTCCATCTTTTCCTTATTTCACTTGTATACCCTTCTCTCCAGTTAGTTTCTTGTAAAACATCTTCCCTTTTACACATTTTTTTTTTTTACTTTTTCAAATTTTCTTACACTTAAAAGTCCTCTTGCATTAAATGTAACAATTCTTAAAATCCTAAAACAGAGGAGAACGTACATCAAACTCATCTTTTCAGTCCATCCGCTCCAATCCTTTAGACACTCATACCTGTTTTCATGTTTAAGTACATCCTTTTTAATCACTCTTTTTCTGGCTGCTTCCAAGCTTGGCATTACCTTTATCGATAGTCTTCTTTTCATAGTTTTCACTGTTTTATCCTCCATTTCTTCCCCCTCTTCACTTTCATTTTCAGCACGTTGTTCATTACTCCTTTGTTCTTTTTGTTCTGCTCTGTCCAATGCACTTTCCAAAGTTTCAGTCATGTCTATTTGTGTCCAGACTAATCCCTCTTGTTCTATTTGCACGTTCTGTTTGTCGCATTCATCCATCTGTTCTCCGTTTTCTGTGTTTTGTTATGTCACTGACCTGTGTTCCTCTGGTTTCTTCTTCTTGCTCCTTCTCGCTGTCTCCATGCCTCTGCCCGTTCATCTGCTCCTCTTCTCCCTCCTTGCTCTCCATCCAGCATTCACACTTTAAAAACTTTCTGCAAACCGGGCACTTCACCATGTTGCAGTCTCTTGCGAAATGCCCCCTCTCATCACATTTATAGCACTTAAAATTAGGGCAATCCTTCACCACATCCGGGCTCATGCACAGACAAGTTTTCACCTGGTGACTGTGCATCACCCGGAAGTACTGCGGTCCTTCTGCCGTTTCCATCTTAGTGCTATACGGGAGGGACGTCACCTCTCTCGGGAACCTTGTTTTTACAAATCTGGTCCCGTCCTCGATGTTTGTGCCCAGATACATTCTCCTTTTATTTTTAGAGATGGGGGTTACTCCCCATCCCTCCAGCTTTTTAAAAATGTCCTCGTCATCCAAATAAACAGGCAGATGCATGAAGGAGACCACATAATCCCTGTTCTGTAGTCTTTTCACTTCACACACTTCACCTTTGATTCAGTCCGTCCATTAACTCTTCTGTATCATCTTCACTTTCGAGTGTCGCCTCATATTCTTTTGATTGTCTTGGTCTTACCACTAGGATTTTCCCCTCTCCTCCAATTCTTTCAGGCACCGCTTTGATGTCCTCTGCTCATGCATCGTTGACGTTTCCCAAATCCACAGTGACTGTAGCTTCTTTAGTGTACACTCCCATGCTGACTTCTTTCTCTGTTCTGTTCCCATCTCGTTGTTGTTTATCCGGTCCTTTTTCATGTCCATGTAATGTTTTTCCTGCCATTGCCTCATCTGTTGACTTTAAATCATCAATTTTAAACAAACACACAAACTACGTTTAACCTCCTCCCAAACAGCCCGTACTGCGGGGAGGATTAAAAAAATAATAAGAAAATAAACACCAAGCTTTTGGTGAGCCTCTCTCACCTACTGCAGCCAACACACTTCTTCTGTGGTGCTACACTCTAGCGCTGTCGGAGTGGTATGGCCGTAAGCAAAAGCTACCATCAAATGGTGTCTAAGTAGTGTAAGTAAACCTTGAATAGGACGGACTGACTGACTGACTGGGTCCCTTTCAAACCTGCATCCAATCTTTATCCCAAAAGAGGATGTTGTGCAGAGATAAAGCACTTATCCAAATGAAAAGCTTACAGCACCTAGTATTCCCATTTAGTCTCCCAACCAAGTACTAACCAGGCCCAACTTTACTTTGCTTCCGAGGTCAGAGGAGATCGGGCTTTGTCAGAGTGGTATGGCCGTAAGCAATAGACTCTATCAAATGGTGCCTATTTAAATAGTGTAACAAACCTTGAATTGGACTGACTGACTGATTGGGTCCCTTTCAAAGAAGTATTCAATCTTTATCCCAAATTATGATGAGAGGTGTACATTTTCCACAATCCGCTATCTATATAGTCAATGTTTTATATTTAATAAGCAAATATGTCTATATGCTGATTGGTCTTAAGCAGAGTTGTCCAATCTTCAGGTTTTCATTCCAATCTAACAGGGACTACACCTGATTCCAGTTGTTTAGTCTATTGAAAGCCAAGATCAGCAGATCAAAGTGTGGCTTCTGCTTGGTTAGAATGAAAACCTGCAACCACACTGGCCCATTCTGGATAAGACTGGACAACCCTGATCTAAAGCAAATAACCACTAAGGTAAGTGCCACTTTGTTGAGTTCTAAATCTGTCATGTTGACTTGATGTCACTCCATGTACAGGGAAGGAACTGGTAGATGAGAAGACTTACCACTGTCGATGAATGGCAATTTCAAGTTCTTTGTATTTCCCTGCTTGGAGGTGGGAATTACAAGTTGCAACCTCGAGTCAAATGCAGCATTACTCTTGTCATCTTGATCAATGAAAGAGCCAGACTTCCACATTCAGTGGAATAGCAGAGACTCTGTTGTTTTGCAAGTAGCTATTATCTGCCTTGCTACAAAAGCACAGAGGAAGGGAAACCGCTCCCAGCCTTTTCCGGGCGTAGACCTCTTGCTGATAGGTGAACTTGGTGACCAGTACATTACAGAAAATTTTCCAGTCACGTTCATTGTCTTATTGAGCAATGAAGGAGCCAGGATTCCACTTTCTGTGGAAAACCAGAGACTCCCTTTCATTTTGTAAGCAAATGTTCTCTGCTTTCCTACAAAAGCACAAAAGAAGGAAATCCACTCTGTTCAGGGTCTCGGTTTCTGGCTGTTCCTAGAGGACCTGATCCTATGGAGATGACAACCGGTCAGTTATTAAAGCAAAGTTCAAAACTTCCAGCTTGTTTCTGCCCAGTCTCGAGCCAGGGACCTTTCATGCAGGAGCCAAAAACAGTTCTGCTTAACTTTACCAGTTCATTCTCAATGGTAGTCCTTATCAGTACGGATGCAATATATTTTTGGCCACATGTTGATTCCATGGCACTGTTTCAAGGCTTTTTTTTTTGTAAGATCTACATTTTGAATTGCCTCCACTGCCTATCAGCCAGTTAATACTTTAGGGTTAAGTTTTTTAATTTGCACAGTCCTGGAACTGCTAGGTTAGATAGGGGGATTTTTAGGGACAGGGTAAAGAGAGATATTGGGGAGGAGGTTGAGTGTTTTTTTTTTTTTTATTTATTTTTTTTTTTTAATTTTTTTTTTTTTTTTTTAAGTCCTTGATTAATTCAACGGGTTGACTTTGTTTTGTTTAGGTTGTTGGCTGTGCTTGCCAATGTCATTAGACCGTGAGTATTTGGGGAGTTTGGGTTTGAGGGATAAGTCTAAGTTGTGGGTTTTAAGGTCAGAGTAGTGGTTAGGTGTTAGGATAAGGGATAGTATTCGGAGGTAGGTGTAAGGGTTAAGCATTAAGTCCAGGGCTAGGCATTATGATTAGGTTACAATTTATTTATTAATTTTGAGCATTCGGATTTGGGTTAAAGTTAGGGTAAAGTTTAGGATAAGGGATGGAGGTTAAGGATGGGGTTGGGGTCAAAGGGTTGGGGTCAGGGATAGGGTTCAAAGATTGGGTAAGGGTTTGGGTAGGAGATGGCGTTTAAGGATTGGGTTGAGGTAAGGGTTGGGGTAAGGAATAGGGTTTAGAGGTTAATGTTAGGATTAGGGTCAAAGGTTGGGATAGGAAATAGGAATAAGGGATTGGGTTGTGTGCAAAGTGATTCTCTAAGTGCTCTCTATTTCTCTTCTACAGGTTCGATATCGGGTGGTGGACTGAGGATCTAGGGTAAGTGCTTAAAAGGTAAGTGCTGTATCCACTCTGTGTCGCTGCATCACTCCATTCAATACAACTTGTAAGTGCTTTGTCCCTTCTGCAAAAAGAAAGGTAAGTGCCACTCACTCCATCCAATACACACAATAAAAATAAAAACGGTTTCCCTTAATTCCCTGTCCCACCTTCCGACGTTCAACCCCATGTTACTTTTGTTTATGGGTAACGTTATTTCATAATTCCCCAAGACCTGAATCCCCTATCCATATTCTCTAACCTTTTTTTGGTTTTCATATATATGGAACATGATGTCATCTTGTGGTTTAAAATGGTATTTTACCCTTGGTTTCAATCCCTCTCATAAAGTCCCACAGGAGTTCATGTTTTAAACCTACATATCCATTTAAATTCATTCCTCTTCCTTTGTATGTCTGTCCATTCTATGTTAGGTTCTAAACCTGCAATCGTTAGTTGGTTTACACAGTATTCTTTAAAATGACTGATCTGTTTTGTGTTGTTGTTGATTCTATATAAATGTTGTTTTAACCTTGCTACTAGTGCCCTTCCAGGGTGTACCCCGCCTTATGCCCGATGCTTCCTGGAATAGGCTCCAGGTTCCCCCGCGACCCTGAAAAGGAGTAAGCGGTTGAAGATGGATGGATGTTTGCCACGGAGACTGCTGCTGGAGACTTCTGGAGCTAAATCTCGAGCGGACCAGGAGGTCCTTGAGGTTTTGTCCTTTCTATAGGCCGAAATGACTGAATTTTTGTAAAAATCGATAAGTGTTGAAGGTTGTTTTAATTTTTTTTTTTATTTATTTAAAGCTAGTGTTTGATGGTTGTAACTGGTTATTAATGAGATGATATGTTGAGGGTTTGGTAGCAGGGTGTCTGGAGGTAGAGTCTTTATTTCTGTGTTGTGGCTTTGATTTGTCGTAAGAATCTCCTACTGTAGCCTTTATGTTTGAGGGCTTTGAACAGGACTTGGGTAGCGTTGTGAAAGTCATTCTCATCCGTACATATACGATGGAAACATTTCAGCTGGGACTTGACTATCCCTTTGAATGTATGCTTAGGATGAAAACTGGTTTTATGTAAGAGACAATGTGTGTCTGTATCTTTTAAAGTAAACTTTAGTTTTGAGTGCCCTGGAATGCTCTACCAGTTCACCCAAAAACACCGTAGTGTCCAGAAACTGAATTGACTGTCTGTTAGTGGTGTTTTATTGTGATATTCGGGTGATGTGTGTTTGCGGTTCTGATGAACTGATCAAATTTCTCCATTCCATGCTGCCGAACCCCAAAGATATCGTCCAGGTATCTATAGTAAACTAGAGGTGTAAGTTTGCATCGGTCAAGAAGGGATGTTTCCCATTCCACTATATATGTTCGCATACACCGGTGCAAATTTTTTGCCCATTGCTGTACCCTTGATCTGTAGGTAAAATTGTGAATCAGTCGTTTCGTGTTAGACCGATTTCTAAAATTTGTAGAATGTATTTATCAGGTCTGCATGGATCCGGATGGTTTCTAAAGGCTTTCTGAACAGCTTTCAGCCCCAATTCTTTCGATGTATTTGTATATAAGCTGTTTGTCTATGGTAAACAGAAATGAGTCGCTTGAAATCCTGATATTTTGTGTTTTTGCCATAAAATCATGTGTCCTTTATGTAACTTTTGTGTATTTGTGACAGTGGATTTAAAAAAACTGTTGATGTACTGGGCTATGTGATAGGATTCACTCCCACAGTCTGACACTATTGGGCGGCCCCTGGGGATCTCGCCTGGGATGGTCCATTTTTCTGGAGCAGCATGTATTTTCGGCAATAAATAAAATACTCTAGACCTGGGAATATCTGGACCCATTAAATAATGTTTGTTTTGAATTGATGTATTTTTCCCGATGTAAATTATCGAGAATGTTCTGTATAGTTAGTTTGGTTTAGTGAATGAGTTAAAGGGATGTAATGGACAGTGGTGTTCAGTTGTCTTTTAGCCTCATACATAGTGTCTCACAAAAGTGAGTACACCCCTCGCATTTTTGTAAATATTTGATTATATCTTTTCATGTGACAACACTGAAGAAATGACACTTTACTACAATGTAGTGAGTGTACAGCTTGTGTAACAGTGTAAATTTGCTGACCCCTCAAAATAACTCAACACACAGCCATTAATGTCTAAACCGCTGGCAACAAAAGTGAGTACACCCCTAAGTGAAAATGTCCAAATTGGGCCCACAGTGTCAATATTTTGTGTGGCCACCATTATTTTCCAGCACTGCCTTAACCCTCTTGGGCATGGAGTTCACCAGAGCTTCACAGGTTGCCACTGGAGTCCTCTTCCACTCCTCCATGACTACATCACGGAGCTGGTGGATGTTAGAGACCTTGTGCTCCTCCACCTTCCGTTTGAGGATGCCCCACAGATGCTCAATAGGGTTTAGGTCTGGAGACATGCTTGGCCAGTCCATTACCTTCATCCTCAGCTTCTTTAGCAAGGCAGTGGTTGACTTGGAGGTGTGTTTGGGGTCGTTATCATGCTGGAATACTGCATACTGATCATGGTCTGCTTCAGTATGTCACAGTACATGTTGGCATTCATGGTTCCCTCAATGAATAGACGTATGAGTGCTGCCAGCATTGCTGCAGAGGTTGAAGGGTGTAGCAAAGTGTCATTTCTTCAGTGTTGTCACATTAAAAGATATAATCAAATATTTACAAAAATGTGAGGGGTGTACTCACTTTTGTGAGATACTGTATACTGAGCTTTATCTAAAATGACAATCCCTGACCCCTTATCTGCCGGTTTTAGAATAATGTCTGTGTTTGCTTTAAGAGAAAGGATTGCCCTTTTCTGCATGGGTGATAATTTATGTTTTAAAACGTCTATTTGAACTTACGGCTCTGTGATTTTGGTTAGTTAACCACCTGATGATAAAATTAGGGGTTGCCATTTAGATGTTTCTGTGAATGGGGTGTGTAGTGGCTTGATTCTCGAAATTAAAATCATTTAAGATCTTTAACTTTCTATTATGCGCATGGACGTCCCTCCTAAGATCCCCAAGTTCCAGCCAACCTTGTGTTGGGATGAAGGTAAGTCCCTTCTCCAGCAACAGCCTCTCTCCCTGTGATAGTTTTAGACCGGTTAAAAATGTTGTAGTGTAAATGATCCTTGCACGTCTCCATCCTTAATAGTTTAACTGGTCGCAATCTGTTTGGACCAATCTGTTGCTTTCCTATCTGAATTGATATGTCTATTAGGTTTATTATCTAGATTGATGATGTCTAAGAGCGCATCGTCTGTGGAGTCTGAGGACACTCTAATAGGTTTTGCCACTGTGATGCATTTAGAAGGGATGGATTCAGAACGGGTTTTAGCCAGAGATTCACTCTGTTCAGCACCCTTTTGTCACCCTTATCCTTTTTGATTTCACAGTGGCACCACCTGTGTCTTCGTCCTTCCCCACAAGCATGGTTGCTGGACAAACATGAGAAAGATCAGGCAAGTTTGTTTTTGGTATAATTTTATTTTGTTTGAGTTTAGGCGGTGTATCTGGACTCGCTTCTGAGGTGTGGACTTGGGCCTGGACCTTGATTTGCCTGTGTTGGTGTACGGGTCCTGTTAATGGGGCAACAGATGTAGTAGAGTTGAGTTCTAGATGATGGACCTTGGTGGTATTGTCCAGAGTATAATCATTTGGTGGATTGTTAATTTGTCCCTGTGGAGAACTGGCTCGTTGAAGGGCAGTGGCATGCGAAATTGGGCCCGATTTGTCTGGGATTTTTTTTTTTTTTTGTCTGATTGTTGAATGTTGTCTTTACAAAAGGCTAAAATGCCGTGTCTAACCTCTTTTACCGGTAGCCAAAAAATGGCATTTTTGTCCGTTTTGGGGTACCGGTGTTCAGCATTGATTTGTTTTGTGATCTCACACCACAGTAGTGGTTAATTTTTCATATGAAAGTAGACACTTAAGACTCTAAGAATTAGCAGTTATTTCAAGTATTTCTTCTTTGACCTAGCCTACCTGTGGCAATATATTCAGAATTTAAAAAAAAAAAAAAATTATTAAAAAAATATTTTTTTAACACAAATGTTATATCTTCACAGAAAATGTTATCAACCCCATTCTTGGTCTCAAAGATGCCCCAAGTACTTGTCCATGAACACCCAAAATATGAGGAAGTTATCTCTAACCACTTAAATTGTGTGTAAGGTTATCCAAACACAGGTCAAAACCTCTCCAAATGGCACCAATCGTCTCTAAATGACATAAAAACCTCTCTAAATGGCACAAAGCTTATAAAAATGGCACAAGGCCTTTAAATATTGCAGACTTCTAGAAAAAGCAAACTTTTTTTTTAAAGGCACAAAATAATGTCTCCAAATGGCACCAAACCTCTCCAAATGGCACAAAATGAAAACAAATGGCAGTAGTATGAACTGTTACACAATGTGTAATTTCACACACGCACAAAAGGTCTGAAACAAACATTATATTTAAGTATATTAAAAATAGTGCCAGAGCCCCAGGTGAAGGAGCACTTGCTCTCCGAATTGCTCAAATGATAGACATGAGAGGCCCCTCTCCTCTGACTTCTCTGGGGGGTAGATCGAGCCCCTCAACTCAATCCACATAGTCTTCCTCCAAAAAAAAAAGAGCCACTCAGAAATAACTGCTCCAGAAGCTGTGACACATTCAGGCTTTTTTGGGAGCACGCCGCCGCTATAAGACGCCGATAAATCACATACTGAGCGAAAACCAGTAGAAAACTAGCGATCAGAAAAAACTGCCAAACATGTAAAAACCTGCTGTATAAAGTTCTGCAGGAAGACCGCTAGAGCAGAGAAGCCATTTCCTGATAGTTTCTCTGCACGGCCCTGTAGCGCTGTGCTGATTGGCCTGTACCGCTGACACACAACTCCAGACGCATGCGTAAAGGGTTTGGTTGTGCTGATTACGTGTTTGATTTTCTCAGCCTCTGAGTGGTCAATCATGTCGAGTTTGGGCTTGTTTGAAAGCTAGAAGTATCTACAATTGGTCCAAGTGGGTGTCAATCAAGTTAGACTGCCCGATTATAATTTAGGAGGCGGGTTGTTCAGCATAGCCAAAGCAGATTATCTTCTTTTAAAATGTATCTTAGTTCAGTTTATGTCTAATTACTAAATTCCAGAGGGGTGGGATATCAAAACACTTAATGCATTTTGAAGAGGACATTTGTGACTAAATATGGAACTTTGCGTTTGTTTTCTTCAATGAAACTGGTGGACTTTATACCGATGGAAATGTGCATGATTTATAAAACCGCGAGTGAACTGGATTTTTGTCTATGTAGGAAATGTAAGGTAGTAAACGTTTACACAAGACCGATCTTGGGTTTAAATGTTATAATTTTATTGTGGTAGTTGTATTAGTTGACTGTGTCCCATCTGGCAATCCAGAACCAGCTGTCATGCACCTTGTCCATTACAAGTGTTATGGATTTTTGTTCTACTAGAGCTCATTATAATCTTTATTTGAGACTGGTATTGTGTAGAGCAGTGTTTCCCAACCTTTTTTCAGTCAAGGAACCCTTTGAAAATGCTAGACAGCGTTAAACCTGGTTTATACTCGACATGTCTGGCAATGACGTCATTGCTGAGTGGGCAGTGGAGCGTGTTGTGTGCAAGGCGTCGTTTCTCGAGCCTGTTTGTACGGCATTTTTTGTAACTTGCCACGCCGCCCCACTTCCGGAAATGAATGACTTGGAGGCAACTCTTGCCGGAAAGTACGATTGTACAGGTATCTCTATGATCCATCCATGCGGGACCATAGAGAGAGCCAGATGGCACAAAATTCATGGAAAGGTTTTTAAAATAGTGATTCGGATTTGCTTTGTACATACTGCTGAGAGGATAAAGCCAAAACTGAAAGTTTTTTGGGGGTGCACCATGTTTTCATTCATCAGTATCTTCTCAAATAAACACAGTCAATACACTACACCATCAGACACAGTGATTACACCTCATTCTGCTGTCTTTATACACAGAGACGTTTACACTGATGGTGACCATACAGAGTGACCATTCTGTAATATCTTTTATCTCTATACATAGTGATATTTACAGTGATGGTGAACATACTGAGTGATCATTCTGTAATATCTTTCTTTTGTCTCTGTACATAGAGATATTTACACTGATGGGAGAATATAATAATCACCTTCTTTTGTAAATGTAAATGACATTTCAGGAAGCTCCCACTTTTTGCTGATGTCTACAGTAACTGCTAACATTTAGCCTAGAAAATGAGTCTACAATAAATAAATTAGTCTATTTTTAATGAAAGTAAAGGTCCATGTTTAATAAAAATCTTAATGGAATGAATAAAATAAATTGAGGTTGTTTAGTTTTATACATGTTCTCATATTTAAAGCTGTGTTTTGTTGTAATGGGACAAGTGATAATCTCAAGGTTTATTGGGTTTTATATGATTATTATATGATTCTTTGCTCTTTTTTTTCATACTGTGGGTTTTAGGTAAGTTTACTGAAAACAAACATCAACAACAAACAGAACAATTCCTCCTCAGCATTCAGCAACTCCACGCGAGACGCCATGTTTGTAAGCGTTGCTTTGGTTGTTCCGATAAACTACGTTTTCTTTCAGCTGCTTGCTGTTGGTTTATAGGACGATTACTCTGTTGGTTCAAAGAATATTACACCAGCGAGCGTGTCAACAAGGCTTTAGCTCCATGAGGATGAAGTTGATGGTCCAGAAGCATCTGGAGCTTTTCTTTTAAGAAATCTGTCCATATTCTTTTGTACTACACATGCATCGTCACATGGTAATTATTAGGATAAAACACACGCATGCGTTATGCATACTGATGTTGACGTGCTGCTGACAGGTCAGCGGGGGGGCGAGGGGGAGGGAATTAGTATTATTATATATATAATTTATTATTATTGTTATGCGTGTGTGTCTTGTAATGATTGGCTGTGATGTCATGTGTCAAGGGGTGTGGTTGCCGCCCTGCTCTCTCTCTCTCTGTGACCTCCACATTGTGTGCTGACACGTGGTCTCATGTTAAGGTACCATTTTTGGGATGTTTTACTCGGTTAATCCTCTTCTAATGACCGACCTGTAACCATGCGTAAGCCTATGGTATCCTTCAATGTAATAAACGAAGAACAGCACTTTCACTTTGTGTTCGGCTGAGTAAATATTAACTTTCCAAGAAACCCGTGAGGATCTAGCCGGATCCTTACAGTCTGTCTTATTATTTCTGTGTCTTTATCAATATTTTTCTCCCCCAAACCCCGCTAGCAAACTTAATGTTTGGACCTTGGTATTTTTTAAACCGTGCATACGGTCATGCCGTAAACTCTCAGAAACAAACTAACCCTGGAACATAACCTGCTTCAGAGCCGGTGATGTTCAGAGAGTAAGTTGTTATGGATACTTACATACCCTGAAAGTTACCTCCGTTTTTGGAAGCGAAAGTTGAGGTTATACGTTTACTCTGAGTAAACTTACCCAGGTAAGTCACATGACCTACTTTATGGAATACCCCCCAGTATATGTGATGTATGTGTGTGAATGTGTATACTGTGTGTATAAGTATGATGTTGCTCAAAACACAGAGTCAAGGAAAAATGTCCCTGAGGGGACAATAAAACTTCCAAATCTGATCAACTCACTTCAGTTTCAGCAGTTCATGTCATTTTCCTTAAAGAAACGCACAGCGACACAGGGAACTCTCAGACTGGGCAAGTGAGTGGAAAGAGCTTGTGTTTTTAATCACAATACTTCTCTTACTGCTGCTGTTGTGCTTTGTTTTTTCACTCGTTTATTCCACAGTCTTATGATGGAGAAATTGTTTTGAAAGGAAGACTTTTAAAATTGAGAATGTGTTTTGAGAATGAGGTGCGTGTGTGTGTGTGTGTGTGTGTGTGCTCCTATTCTAGGTGCAGAAAGGATGCTGTTTTTAAACACCTTAAACACTTTTATTGTTCCTGTAATGATAATGAAGTTTTAATTGTGGACGTTGATTTTAACTGCACGGCAGATAGCTTGGACAGGAACCATGTAGAACCTCATGCTGCTTCCTGAAAGCATTTTTGTGAGACCAAACGCTTTCCAGAGACAGTACACATGGGCTCACTGTAAAGACAACATGCTCTCACTAGCAAGGCTTGATGGTTTTTATAGTTGTAGATATCAGGTTTCTAGGTTCTGTTTTATCTATCCTGTGGGGTTTTCAGATCTTTGCATGATGCAGTGCATTTTAAAGAAAAGCAATGTAAAACCATGCACTGCATAATGTCCATTTTAGACAGGGTTTTATGTTTTTCTGGGACACTTTTAGTTTGCAAATGCCATTTTCACCTCTTTGCATCAGTGGTGCGATGTGCAAATGTCAACAGTACACAATGTAACTAAGGACAACACCAGATTTCTTAAAGTTCTGGAGATTGAAGTAATAGAACTCCTGGAGTTTCAAGAGTCCACAGAAAATCAAAAGCCACATTGATGTTCTGGAAGAGAAAAAAACTGCGCTGGCTGACGTGCTGGATACAATGGTGCAGGGAGCACTGGTCCGCTCATGCTTAAAAAGCGTAACGGAGATGGACGCTCCATCCAAGTTCTTATTTTGTCTTGAGCAAAGAAATGGACAGAAAAGGCTTATACGGAAATCAGGAGACCTCATATATCAAGCAGACGTTCAGCTTTTATTCAAAGCTGTATAAAAGCGAGCATAAGCAAGCTACCCAAACTAAGCAAGGCAAGCTTGATAAGGAGCGTACACCAGATGCACTAGAGGCTGAACCCAGTGGTATGGAGAATGGGTGGACACTGGGTATCGATATGCTCTTAGTGGAGTTCTACAAGGCTTTCTGGTGCATATTAGGGCAGGACTTGATAGATGTGCCACAGGATAATCTGAAGCGTGGCAAGCCGCCATTGAGGTGTTGTAGAGTGGTCCTGACCCTATTACCAAAGAAAGGTGCGTTTAGGAACTGGGGCCCTGGTATAGTTACTATACATATGTACTATATATATGTACATACTGTAAGATGTTCTTAAAAGCACTATCAACAAGACTTAGGAAGGTAATCTAGCAAGTCATTCACTTTGATCAGTTGTACCATCTGCCAGGCAGGTCAATCTTCAACCATGTATACTTCATTTGAACATCTCCAGGATACCAGGCCTGAAGACTGGTCTTTCATTCACTGGTTTTGTTGCATCCTGTGGTTTCCCTGCATGCACGCTACTGCCGGAGTTTATTCAGGACTGAGTGCGCAAAGGGATTATTTCCAGGAAGGATATGCCACGCAAAGCTCGGACTTCAAGATGGAGTAATGCTACTTGGATAAACGCCAATCCGGTGAGAATGCGCCAGTCCACCTTTTTTCATGTATTTATTATTTATTACTGTTGATTTATTATGTGGCGCACTTTCTTTCTGTATAATACACCTTGGCTGTTTGAAACCAATGTCTTTTTGTTTCTGATACTTTTTGATAAACTATTTAGAGGGGTAATAAAGCCTGAGAAAGGAACATCACTGATAGAGGTGAGGTGTGCATACTGCTCAGGTACTACTTCAGTAGGGGTGGTGGTGTATATGAAAAAGACAAGAAATAAACACAAGGGAGACCAAGGATAAGTAGTAAGTAACTTTATTGAGAATTCACTGGGCTGGTGGGTAGGTAATCCGAGAGTGGTAGGGAGAAAACGGATGGTAAAATGGGGTGAGCCCAGGGGATGTGGGATAGCCAGCTGAGGTGTATGGGGGGAAAGTACTCAGGACTGGCAGGTGAGAAAGGGGGAGAGTGATCAGAGCCTGGGTCGAAGGCGGCCACATCATCATCAGTCTGATAGCTGGAGGGAGGGTCAGGCAGAGGGTCTGTCTGCGTAGAGGCGTCAATGCACACATTCGCGGGGTGGATTCTGTATCTGAGAGGTGGGGGGAACCCCGCATTTCCAGAGGGGGTGCGAAGAACATCGAGTAACATAGTGATGTCAGCAGTGAGATGCGCGAGCTGATAGCAGGTATTCAGATCCAAATCCAGCCCCTCCAGTAAAGGAGATAAGGAAAAGTGGGCACCTAGGACACATAGAAGCGAATAAACTGTATTAGGTGGATATTGATGAATTGGATTCACAATTTAAGATTAACATTATGATTTATTATTCATGGAGAAATATAGGAGCTGAGGAGGGCAGGCTGAGAAACACACATACAGAGACAAGGTCAGGCATGTAGACACAACACACACACATACACACAGAGGCCTATTCAGAAGCGCGCACACACACAGAAGGAATGAAGAATATTATAAGGATAATAAAAGGAGTATAAGGATATTATGAGGTATGGAGTACAGTGAAGGGGGTAAAATACTCGCAAGCATTATAAAACAGAAATGTAGAACAAATATGAAAGAAACTTACCCATAATGTGCGTGAAGGTGTGGAGAGTCCTCTTCTCACGAGAAACAAGTCAGGGGTGACACAGACGAAGGCCTTAATTTTTAAGAGAGGACCAAGACGGGCCGTTTATAAGGGTAGTTGAGCCGAGTTACACCTGTGTGATAACCGTCTATGGGAATAGCGAGGGCCGCAAGATAACAGTCTATGGGAACGGTTAGAGCCGCAAAATAACCGTCTATGGGAACAGCGGACACCGTGAGACCAAGGTCTCTCCAAAATGTTGTCATGTACGTAATGGTATTATGGGGAAGCTTTTTCTAAACATATTGGTGTTTGGGTTTAGAAAACTGTATAAATAAGGGAGCTTCAGCTCCGGATGGGAGATCGCATTTTGGGACGTCTCAAACTGTGGGGATCTCGTGTGGTGGAACGGAACGAATAAACCTGGACCCTTGTTTCTTCTCACTCACGGCTGGTGTCTTATTTTTCTTTCTCCAATTGAACATGTGAGTATCTGTTTCTATATCATCACACCAAATTTGCCAGTAGTCTTAGACTTTTCTTGTTAAGTACATTTGCACACGATTTGTAGGAGCGTACCATTTTTTTTTTTTTCTTGTGCTCTAGAAGATGATCTAAGTACAAGGGTTGACACACCATGGTCCAGTGTCCTGGGATGAATAATGATGTAAAGCCAGAGTGGCAAACACTGTACAAACCACAATTAACCAAAAAACAGGTGAGCTACAGTGGAGAATGTTGCATGGCATTGTCTCTGTAAATGCTTTTATCTCTTTTTTTTTTTTTTTTTTTAAAGCCAGAGCTTACACAAATGTGCTTTTTGTTTGCAGAGGGAGACAGTGGTTCATGATTTTTATAAACTGTTAAAAAATGCTTTATTGACACAAATGTTAGATTAAATTCTTAACAGCTCAGTTACTGACCTATTGCAGGGTCTGTAACAGGTTAATATAATAAGATATTTTAAAGAAAGAGGACAAGAGTATCATAAAAAGGTAATAAAGAATAACAGGAACATAATTCATAAATTTTATATATAAATGTGCATGTAAGATTTGCCTCACTGTCACGTTCCAGTACGTGATGGAGTTGAGGACGGATCAAGGCACAGTAAAAGACTTTATTTACAAGCGACAGGCAGACAAATCCAAATCATTAGACAGAAGCGTAGCCTACATAAATACATTCACTCTATTTTTTTTTTCTTTGACTTTAGTTTTCACTTTGTTTGGAGGACCGAATTGGGAAATATTAGATTATATTAATTTTAATATCTCTCTCCTTTTCCTCCATTATGATAATTATTGTTGCACATTTTATTAATATATATTGCGTTTATCTTTGTAATCTTACCTATTTGTGGATATTATTGAGAGAAATAGATGAGGCCTCCTACAGCGCACATTAAGTCAGTGAGAGGGATCGAGGGGGAGGGAATTATTATTATTTTATATATAATTTATTATTATTATTATTGTTATGTGTGTGTGTGTGTCTGTGTTAGTATTTCACACATCAGATATTTCTCATTTATATTAAATGTTTTCTACACATTTGATCATTTTAGAAAATGTTTGAAGGATTTTTACACGCACCCCTGCTCTCATCAGACAGAACCTCGATTGGGAAACACTGGCTTAGTTACTCATCTGACCAATGTGTTTAACTTAGTCTCCATCATCACTTTTATTCTGAGTAACATTCATTATTCACACAAAAACTACTTACACACCAATCCTCACTAATATCAGGATACTCGCTCTCATTAAGGGAAAACCAGAAAAAAATAAAATTCTGCAAATATTTAAGTAAACTTACTCAGCATATGAGTTCTGCTTCTTTATCTAATGATCTGCTGAGTGTTTCTGGCACTTCCTGTTATTTTACATTTTTATAAAAAAAAAAATATATATATATATGTGTTTGTATAGAGCTCTGACAGTTGTTCATGCACAGCTGAATGAAGTCACGAGATAATAAATGAAGGTAATGAAATGATAATGTGTGTGATGTAGACTTTACCAGACTCTTAATTCTGTTCTCTGTATTTGCAGCATTTTCAGGCTTATACTTTCAGTATTTACAGGCCTTTGCTCTATGAATCAGAAAGCTGTCTGATACAGCACCCCCTGGAGCAGAGAGGGTTAAGGGCCTTGCTCAAGGGCCCAACAGTGGCAGCTTGGCAGTGCTGGGGCTTGAACCCCCCACCTGCCGATCAGTAACCCAGCCCCTCCGTGAGTATCTACATCTAAAGCTATAATATATAAACACACTGAATGTACACCAGATGCAGAAGAGTTTTGTGGGTTTGTACTGAAGTTTGAATGTACACAGGTTGTTTTATGACTTGATACAGAGACTATTTCCTCTAAGTGAACTCTGTGCTGATACAGGGTTTGATTTAACACACCGATGTTGGAGTGAAGTAAACGTGTATCCTGCTGTAATCTGGAGAAGGAGATATTCAATTCAATTTTATTTGTATAGCGCTTTTTACAATAGACATTGTCTCAAAGCAGCTTTACAGAAATATCAACATGGTATACAGATATTAAAGGTGTGAATTTATCCCAACTGAGCAAGCCACTGAGTGGCGACGGTGGCAAGGAAAAACTCCCTAAGATGTTTTAAGAGGAAGAAACCTTGAGAGGAACCCGACTCAGAAGGGAACCCATCCTCATCTGGGTAACAACAGTTAGTGTGAAAAAGTTCATTATGGATTTATATGAAGTCTGTATGGCCGTAGTCCCAGCAGTCTGGAATTAGAGAAGATTTGAGCTCCATCCAGAGGCAGAAAGGATCTGGATCTCTAGTATCTCCATAAATTCGTGTGGGGCTCGGCGAAAGGAGAGAGGGAGAAAAAAGATTATTATGACTGCGAAGTAGTAGAACAGAATCTAGTCAGGGTAGGCTTGAGTAAACAAATACGTTTTAAGCCTAGACTTAAACACTGAGACTGTGTCTGAGTCCCGAACACTAATAGGAAGACTGTTCCATAACTGTGGGGCTCTATAAGAGAAAGCTCTTCCCCCTGCTGTAGCCTTCACTATTCGAGGTACCGTCAAATAGCCTGCATCTTTTGATCTAAGTAGGCGTGGCGGATCATATAAAACCAAAAGGTCGCTTAGATATTGTGGCGCGAGACCGTTTAGTGCTTTATAGGTTAATAAAAGTATTTTATAGTTAATGCGAGATTTTACTGGGAGCCAATGCAGTATTGATAATATCGGTGTGATATGGTCGTATCTTCTAGTTCTAGTTAGGGCTCTAGCAGCTGCATTCTGGACTAACTGGAGCTTATTTATATTCCTACTGGAACATCCAGACAGTAAGGCATTACAGTAATCTAATCTAGAGGTGATGAATGCATGAACTAGTATTTCCGCATCATGTAGTGACAATATATTTCTTATTTTAGAAATATTTCTGAGATGAAAGAAAGCTATCCTAGTAATATTATCTACATGAGCATCAAATGATAGGCTGGAGTCAATAATCACTCCAAGGTCTTTAACTGCTGTACATGATGAAACAGAAAGACCATCCAGAGTAACCATGTGATCAGAAAGATTACTTCTAGCTACACGTGGGCCTAATAAAAGTATTTCTGTTTTATCAGAATTAAGTAGAAGGAAGTTAGTTAACATCCAACGTCTAATGTCCTTTACACAATCCTCAATTTTACTAAGCTTCTGTCTGTCCTCTGGCTTCGCTGAAACATACAACTGTGTATCATCAGCATAACAGTGGAAGCTAATTCCATGTTTACGAATAATTTGACCTAGGGGTAGCATATATAAAGTAAAGAGCAGTGGGCCTAAAACAGAACCCTGTGGAACTCCAAAAGTAACCTCAGTACGCACGGAGAAATCACCATTTACATCTACGAACTGATAAGACCTTAGCCAGGAGAGGACTGTTCCCTTAATACCAACAACATTTTCTAATCTATCAAGGAGAATAGTGTGATCTATAGTATCAAAAGCTGCACTAAGGTCGAGTAACACAAGCAGCGAGACACAACCCTGATCGTAGGTCAGTAGAAGGTCATTTACTACTTTAACTAACGCTGTCTCTGTGCTATGATGAGGTCTAAATCCTGACTGATACATTTCATGAATGTTATTCCTATCTAAGTATGAGCATAACTGCTTTGCTACAACCTTTTCTAAAATCTTAGAGATGAAGGGGAGATTTGATATTGGTCTATAGCTGGACAATTGAGACGGGTCAAGATCAGGTATTTTAATCAAGGGTTTAATAACTGCTAATTTAAGTGATTTAGGTACATAGCCAGTGCTTAGGGAAGAATTGATTATATTTAAAAGTGGTTCAATTACTTCTGGACAAATCTGTTTAAACAAACATGTAGGTACGGGATCTAGTATGCAAGTTGATGAATTGGCTGAAGAGATTAATGTAGCTAGTTCGGTCTCTCTAACACTCTTAACATTGATCTGATATTGCTACATTGTCATGTAATGGGTTTGTTACAGTACTGTCCGGTTTTAATTTAATGGCCTGTATTTCACGTCTAATATTTTCAACCTTATCAATGAAAAATTTCATGAAATCTTCACTGCTATGTAATGATTGAGTGTTTCTCTCTGTAGTGGTTTTATTCCTAGTTAATTTTGCTACCGTGTTGAAAAGGAATCTAGAATTGTTTTTGTTGTCTCCTATTAAGGTGGAGAAATAGATTTTTCTAGCATCGCCAAGAGATTTCCTATATTTCAGTAGGCTCTCCTTCCATGCTGTTTGAAATATCACCAGTTTGGTTTGACGCCATTTACGTTCTAATTGTCGAGTTGTCTGTTTTAAGGTTCGCGTTTGATCGTTATACCAGGGTGCTAATTTTTTTTCTCTAATAATTTTCCTTTTGAGTGGAGCCACTCTATCTAGCGTGTAGCGGAGTGTTGACTCCAAGCTTTCAGTCGCCTGATCGAGTTCTATAGGATCTGACGGTGATCCAAATCTAACTGATGTTTCTGCGAGGTTATTTATGAAGCTCGGTGCAGTAGCTGATGTGTAGGTACGTTTTATGCGGTAGCGAGGCGAGGTGGAAATATTATGATCAATACGTATTATGAACGAGATAAGATAATGGTCTGAGACAACTTCAGACTGTGGAAAAATTATAACATTTTCTATACTTAGTCCGTATGTTAGTATGAGGTCAAGAGTGTGACCACCATTATGAGTAGGCCCGATTTACGTTTTGATTAATCCCTACTGCATCTAAGATGGACACAACCGCTAATCTTAGAGGGTCTTCCAGGTTATCAAAATGAATATTAAAGTCTCCGACAATTAATGCTTTATCTACAGACACAACCAGGTTTGAGACAAAGTCTGCAAATTCACTAAGAAATTCAGTATATGGCCCTGGGGGTCTGTAAATAATAGAGGAATTGACTTATTTTTTGTGGCTACATAACTTATACTGGTATAAAGAATTTCAAAAGAATTAAATTTATGCTTAGGTTTTTGTGTGACGACTAGATTTTTACTATAGATGAGACCAACACCTCCTCCTCTACCAGTTGAACGAGGCTGATGTACATAACTGTATCCAGGAGGACTGGCTTCATTTAATGCTATGTACTCGTTTGGTTTAATCCAAGTTTCTGTTAAACCCATTAAATTACATTCCTGATCAGTAATGATGTCGTTAACAATAAGAGCCTTAGACGCAAGAGATCTAATGTTTAATAGTCCTAGCCTCAGATCAAAAGTGCTGGCTGTGCATTCAATATGATTTAATTTTATGTTAATTAGGTTACAAAGATAGACTTTCCTAGATTTTCTATATATTTGTATAGCTCGGGGAACAGACACAGTCTCTATAGTATGTATTACCGGTGCCGGATTTTTAATTGAACATTGATTATACTGAATGTTGTTATTATCGGAAGATGTACTTACGGTAGGCAGTCACTTGGAGTGTAGCGCCTTGGAGATGTTGTCTGACAGCAGTTCCGCTCCAAGGCTGCTGGGGTGCAGTCCATCAGGACAAAAGAACCTAGGACGCTCCCAGAACAGATTCCAGTTATTGACAAACACCAGATTCTGCTCATTACACCAAGAGACTAACCAATCATTTAATGCTAGAAGTCTACTGAACTTTTCTGCTCCACGTCTGTATGTGGGAAGAGATCCAGAGACGATGATCTTCGCGGTGGGTGATCTGCCTCGTACCGTCTCGATCAGGCTGGAGAAGTCCCTCTTCAGAACCTCCGTCTGCCGCAACCTGGTGTCGTTCGTCCCCACGTGCAGCACAACCGCTCCAATGCGCTCGTCCTTCTTCAGGATCCCGGATACCTGCACAGCGACATCAAGGACACAAGCACCAGAAAAACAGTGTGTGCACCTTACCTTTAGATGAGGCTACACGGACGTTCCGCACAATGGAGTCCCCGACGATCACAGCATTGGGTCTGGTCTGACGGAGAGGGGCGAAGCGGTTCCTGGTTGGAATCTCGAACGCCGGAGGTGGAGAGGGTCCAGCCCGCGCCTTCCGCCGCTGGTTCACCCAAGGCCCGAGGTGCGTTGGCGCCGGCGTGACGGAGACCACGGCTGGGAAAGTCCTAGGTGCACGATCCTTGCACAGAGAAACACACGGCGTGGAAATACCACGCTGTGTGCTTACCTTGGATATGTGGGCAGAGGCACAAGATGTTTCCAGCGCAGTTTGTCGCTCCAGCAGCTGGGCCTGCTTGTCGAGTAGGCCGCGGATCTGCTTCTCCACATCCTCCAGTTCCAGCCGCACCATGTGAAGCTTGAGCGAGTCCTCATCTGCACTCAAAACCGGCGAGACAGCAGACATATTTGTTTTTTAAACAAAACAGCGGTAAATGAGAAATAAGGAACGTAAACAAGGCTAGCGGTAGGTGATGCTACGGGCTACAAGCTAGTCGCGGATGTTTGTAAAAAAAACAGATCAAATTTAGCGACAGCGCAACGTTACGATTGTTTTATCTAAAGTAGTGTCAGTTATATTTGTATAACGTAAGGTAAATAATTTTAAAGTATAGAGATTAGAAGAAATTAATGTAATAGCGTTAGCTCGAAGGGTGCTGCTTCCTCAGTGACACTTCAGGTTTGATATGACGTCCAACATGAGTGTGTCTGGAAAACAGGACTTAAAGAAAGAGAGGTGAGTTACTTTTCCATTCACCAGCAATAAATACACACCGTCTCATTGAACAGATCTGTATCTCTAAACACTCACTAGTTAACAGAGGAACTAAACTTTGGTTTAAGGTGTTTAATAGCAGTGAATATATCACTGATCTGATCTAAGAACAGTTTAGAGAAATCATTCACTGAGAGAAGAGTGAAAAGGACTGTGTAATGTGGAGGAGAAGAGCAGTGTAGCTTTGAGTCAGTGAACTCTACAGGCTTTAAGACCCAGCTGAGTCAGTTCTCTGTGATTGGGACTCCTGACATCAGTGTAATTCCTGAGGTATGAGGCGAATCTCCTGTTTGAATAAGTGTGCAGACTGGAGCTGAATTAAAAAGATGGAATTATTGGTGTTTAATGATGAACACATTGTGTAACCATGCTGAGACAGCAGAGTATTAATTATTGCTGATATTTCTGTTTAATTCTAGAGTGATGGAGGGAAAGAGATCAGACTCACCAGAACCCAGCTGTGTGCCCATGAAGAGTGACCGGTCAATGAATCATCCATTTGACTTCAGAGACGGAGCCAATTCTCCTGATGTGAGGTCAGAATAGTGAGGTGTTTTACATCAGTGTTCCACCTGATCAAACCCACTGGTCTCATTCTGAAGCCCTTCATGATCTTTATCAGGAGATGAAGCAGTAAAACACTAAACTGTGCAGTGCTGCAGCTCTCGGACTGGCAGTGAGGAAAACTGCTTTAAGAGATCAGTTCAGCCTGCAGTCCCTGTGTGAATTTAAGTATAATAAATATTTAGAAGCATAATCTAATAATCAATATTAGTTAACAAACATAATCTATGATTCGATGGAGTAGGACGCGAAGTTGGAGGCTCCTGCTGATTTTGATTAAAATTGTAATTAATTTGCGCTTTTCGGTCATACAATATATTTTGACTTATTCTACTCCGTTTCCTTGTTTGCACTTTTAACTTTGTGGTACGTTAAAATGTCTGGAAAGAACACGAAAACCCATGGTAGCATTCAGACACGACTGAGGCCTAGTGTGCGCGCTGTGAGCAAGTCCCCTTCTCCCCCTGTATCCGCGTCGCCAAGCGGTGACCCTGACTTCGCCGCACTCAGGCTCGAGCTGCTGGCTTTACTGAGGAAGGACATCGCTGATATTTTTAAAAAGGAGCTCCAGAAGACTCTCGGGGAAGCGCTGTTTACTATCCAGCTTGACCTGCAGGCCGTGAAAACACAGCTGGCTAGTGATAGTCGTTACCGAGGCTACCATATCAACACTGAAAGGTACTGTTGGGGAAATGGAGCACGCGCTCTCCGGTTGCACTGATGACATAGCTCAAATGAAGACTACTATCGAGTCTCTCACTGCGACCGTGACTCAATTAGAGAATAAATGTGAGGATTTGGAGTCGAGGTTACGGCGCAATAACATTAGGATAGTGGGAGTTCCAGAGGGCGCTGACACATGTACAACCGCTGCTGTAGCGGCCTTGTTAAAAGAGGCGTTGATCTGGAGAAGGAGCCGGTCTTGGACCGGTCCCACCGGACCCTTCAGCCCAAGCCTGGTGAACGACCACGAGCTATTGTGTACAGATTCCATTATTACAGTGACTGTGTTGACATTTTACGCCGTGCGGGAGGATCCAGCGGAATAAAGTGAGGGATTTGACCATCTCCGTTTTTCCTGACTACACAGCCAAGATAGCCTAGGCCCGGGCCGCATTTAACAAGGTTCGGCGTCAACTTTGTGGTATTGAGGGCGCTCGCTGTGGAATACTTCACCCAGCTTGGCTTCGCATTACATATAACGGTGTTCAAAAGGACTTTATTTCAGCAGAGGAAGCAGGAGACTATGTTAAACTCTTGATATCGGGGTGAACTGCATCACCTACACAGCTGAGTCTTTTTCGCTCTTCTTTTATTTTTTGCCTTCCAGCTCTACAGAATTCGGATTTTTATTGAAGATATTGTCGTTGCATTACTTCGCCTAGATTTTGTGGACTCACTCCCCTTAAATTTACTTCTGTATTAATGTGGTTCTCTGTTTTGAGGATCTGACCGGGTCAAAGTTTCTGTTTATTTAATTGTATTGGTGTTATCTCCTCGGCTTTACGTGCTACGCTGTTATATTATTTGTTACGATTCTTTAAAAGTTAAGGACACTATATTTATTATTGTGTGCAGACTGTTTATCAGACTTGAAGTCAGTAGGGGCTTTTTCTCTTACTGGAACTTTTTGCCTTGGTAATTTTATTGGTTAGTTCAGCTTACTCTCCGAGTTGTTTTCACATTGTGGACAACGTTCGGTTTTTGTAGGATACACTGCTGTCCCATTTGTTTATGGAGACTTTGGGTGTGGGAGTTTGGTGGATTGTGAGAGTAAGCAGAACATGCCAATGCTTTGAAGGATGTGAACTGGAACAGAGTAATGTTATTTAATTGCGAATTTGTTTTTAGAGGATTTAAACCTAACATGGTGAACAAATTATATTATAGAATTCAGGCAATTTTACTGGGGTTATCTCATACAGTGTAGCAAGTAATAATCTGGAAAGACCTTTGTAATGTGACAGTCTAAAACTGGATTTAAAGAGAAGCAAATTAGTAAATGAATCACAAGTAAATTAATCATATGAAAATTAATAAATAAATTAAAGAAAAAAAAAACAAAAAAAGCAATCTATAAATAAAATCAATATTTAGAAGCATAATCTAATAATCAATATTAGTTAACAAACATAATCTATAAGTATATTCAATATTTAGAAGCATAATCTAAAAGCACAGAAGAGTTTTTAATCAGGTTATATTGTAAGTGTGTACTGAGCTAGAAGACTTCTATGTGTTTCTGAACATCAGGTGTTCCCTTTCAAAGGGAACTTCGACTTTGCATTTAGCATAACAGTATGGGAGCGCCCTTGCGCGCATGACCGGTATCTGAAGCTTGTGTAAAATCATGCCTCTACTTATAGGCCTGCCATGATCAGGTGATGTGGCAATTAAGCGCGTCGCATGATCTATATACGGCACCTGTGAACCACGCCGCCAGCCTCTATTATCTGATGCGAAGACGCAATTCACAGGCCTGCCCTGGTATGACAAAGCTAGGCAACGAATCGTTCGCTTCTCAGGGAAAAGGGTTACATGCGTAGCCCCGAAGTTCCCTTTCAAAGGGAACTTCGACATTGCGTTTAGCATAACAGTATGGGAACAGGAATACCCACTCCATCATACCGAGGGTACGGCCTGTTCAAAAAGACCCAAGCCCGAGGGTCACTGGAAGACACTTGAGAACAGGGTGGAATGAATATTCAGGCTGTAATAACGGATGAATGTGTGTGGCGTAGACCATCCCGCAGCAGCACACACATCCTTTGGACAAAGCCTTCGAAGAGGCGACCACCCTAGTGGGATGAGCCCTTATGCCCAGAGGCGTGGCGAGACCGCGCGCCTCGTAAGCCATAGAGATTGCTTCCACTGTCTAATTAGAGATGCGCTGCTTTGACACAGCATCACCTTTACTGTCGCTGCCAAAGCAGACCAGCAGTTGCTCCGACTTACGCCACTGGCCGGAGCGGTGGGCGTAAGTACAGAGAGCCCTTAATGGACACGGCAGGTGCAACCTCTCTTGTTCCGGTGTGAGGAATGGAGGAGGGCAGAAAGCCTGTAACACCACAGGGTGGGCAGCCGATGTAGGCACTTTAGGAATATAATCTGGCCTAGGATACAGGAAGGCCTTGGCTAATCCAGGTTTAAAGTCATGGCAGGAAGGGGCAACAGAGAGAGCTTGTAGATCTCCCACTTGAGAGATGTCAGGGCCAGTAGAAGAGCTACCTTTAGAGTCAGAAGCTTCTCAGAGGCTGACTCTAAGGGCTCAAATGGGGCCCCTGACAGACCATCCAAGACCACAGAAAGGTCCCAAGAAGGTATGCGTGGCCTGCAGATGGGCCTCAGCCGTCTGACATCATGCATGAACCTCGAAGTTAGAGGATGTTGCACCACAGAGGCTCCATCAACAGGGGCGTGGCTGGCCGAAACGGCGGCCACTTAAACCCTGATTGTAGAAGGAGCCAACCCTGCTGAGAAACCTTCTTGTGAGAACTCCATTACTGTAGCTATTGCACAGTTCACTGGGTCTAGCTGAAGTTCCTCACACCACAAGACAAAAAGTGGTCACTTGGACGCATACAATTTCCTTGTGGATGGTGCTCTAGCGTTTAACATGGTCTCTACAACCTCAATTGTGAGACCAGAATGTGTGAGCTGGTGCCCCTCAGGGGCCAGACCCACAGTTTCAATAGTTCTGGCCGAGGGTGATAAATCAGCCCTCCGGCTTGAGACGGTAGATCCCTGCAGATGGGAATCTCCCAAGGAGTGCTGTCAAGCAGGGAAATTATCTCCGAGAACCATATTCGAGCTGGCCAATAAGGTGCTACTAGCAACAGTCCTGGCGAACTCTCGCATCTCTAGACGATTTATACGCCACCCCAGATGAGGGCAGTTCCAAAGACCGTGAGCTGGACAGCCATGTAAGACTGCACCTCAGCCGTGAGGGACGCGTCTGTCATTACCGTCTTGCGGTAAGGAGACGCCCCTAGAGTGTGACCCGAGGCTAGAAACTGCGGGCACCTCCAAATACTCAGAGCACGTAGGCATCGCCGCGTGACACTGATTACTCTCAAAGGTTTCATCCTCAGATGAAATCCCCGACTTTTCAGCCACCACTGAAACAGTTTCATGTGCAATAGGCCCAACGATATGACATTGGCTGCTGCTGCCATAAGGCCCAACAGTCTCTCGTAGAGACTGGAGGGGATGCCCAGACCTAGCTTTATCTTGCTGTTGATAGGATCGATCCTACACGTGTTGGGGGATAGAAACACCCTCATCATAGTAGAATCCCATATAAACACCTACAAAAGTTGTCCTCTGCACTGGAGAAAGCATACCTTTCTTGAGGTCCAACCTGAGCCCCAAGCTCCTCATGTGGGTGAGAACAGCATCTCGATGTTGAACCGCCTGTTCCCTGGATCGTGCTAGAATTATCCAGTCGTCCAGGTAGTTTAGTACATGGATGCCCTGGAGTCGCAAGGGAGCCAGAGCAGCATCTATGCACTTTGTGAAGGTGTGAGGGTATAAAGCTAGCCCGAAGGGAAGACCCCAAAATTGGTATGTCAGCATCTTGAACCTGTATGTCCGAAGAGTACAGTTCAGAAGACGCAGATCTAAAATTGGCCGCATACTCCCATCTTTTTTGCGGACCAGGAAATAACTGTTGTAAAAACCTCCCTCCCTTAGGGAACGGGGTACAAGTTCTATGGCCCCTTTGTCCAAAACGGAACTTACTTCCTGCTCTAACATTGGGCTCTGTTCTGTGCTGACAACTGTGGTGAGCACACCTTTGAACCGGGGGGTTGAGCTCTGAACTGGACCCGGTAACCCTTTTCTATGGTAGACAGAACCCATGGAGACACATTTGGCAGTAGTTTCCACGCTGCCAAATGGTCTTTCAGTGATGTTAGCTATTCCACATTTCGTTGGAGGGAAAGCATCAGATTTCCGTCTCCCTGTGACAGCTCGCTGACCAGAGAAGGCTGAAAACGTGGGATGGCCTTGGCCAGGGCAGGCCCTACAGTAGCACTGGGGGCTAACTGCCCTAACAACCTTATGTCCCCTGATACGTCTCTCTGTGGCCCATCAAGACCGTTCCTTCCTAGCCTGCTTTGCTTTTATGATCATTCTTAGATCAGGCCTCTTAGCAGGCTGTGGCCGCCCGGTCCCCCTGGCTTTCTGCGGGAGGAGGCGGGCCGCCACACTCACCTTCTGCGCCTCCCATGCACTAGCACTGGCCCGGGCTCCACTTATGGAAGCCCGGGTGAACTCGACACAACGGGGAAGGAACTGTCTGAACGCCTGAACGTTTGCTGTTTTGCCTCGCAGAACCTGTCAGCGATGGCATTAACCGTGCCGCCAAACAGGCCGGAAGGTTTAACAGGGGCGTTCAGCAAGGAACTCACTCATTCATTCACTCATTCATTCACTCACTCACACACTCACTCACTCACATACAGTGTGTGTATAATAAAGCATTTATTTAAAAAAAAAAAAAAACTTCTGTTTTCATTTAAGCATCATTGTAATAATAATTATTGTTGTTGTTGTTTTGTTGTTGTTATTATTATTGTTATTATTATTATTATTATTGTTATTGTTATTGTTATTATTGTTATTGTTATTATAGTGCTGATGTGGTGTCCTGTCTGTCATGTATAATTTCTGTTACATGGTTGTCATACCACATCAAAACAGTGACTACATTTCCCATCCTGCACTGTGGCTTACAAACATGGCCGACATGGACCTCAATTCCCAGAACACACCTTCATTCTAATCACGCACTCTTGCATCCAATTTACGCTCAGTTGCTTAGTCTCTGTCATTTTTCCAAGCCTTGTGTCATGCTTGTACCGTGACAATGGTAAAGAGTAAGTGTATTATGGCTGTGTGTGTGTTTGAGATCAGTGTTCTGATATTTCATCATTTCTCTTCCAGTCTGTGTGAGTGTAATCTGACAGAGGAAAGCTGTAGCGTTCTGTCCTCAGTTCTCAGATCAAACTCCTCCAGACTGAGAGAACTGGACCTGAGTGACAATAACCTGCAGGATTCAGGAAATAAGCTGCTCTCTGCTGGACTGGAGAATCCACACTGTACACTGGAGATACTGAGGTACACACTCTCTCTCTCTCTCTCTCTCTCTCTCTCCCTCTCCCTCCCTCTCTCTCTCACACACACACACACACACAGTTTCCATCTGTGGTGATTGTAATTGTAGTGATGTGATATTGTCATTGTTGTGTGTGTGAGATGTAGAGTAAATGTTGTGTATATAAAGATTTTGTGTAGTTGATGTTTTCAGAGCTAAAACTGGGTGTGTTAAGTGTGAGAAGGTTTTCTTTCTTGCAGGATGTATTACCACAGTATTACAGATGAAGGTTGTGCTGCTCTGGCTTCAGCTCTGAGGTCAAACTCCTCATCACACCTGAGAAAACTGGGTCTGTTCGGTAATAATCCAGGAGAATCAGGAGTGAAGCTGCTCTCTGATCTGCTGAATGATCCACACTGTAAACTGGAGACACTACGGTGAGTTACTGACTTACTGTCTCTTTACTCTACTGTATCATACTGAATAATGTGTGTGTGTGTGTGTGTGTGTGTGTGTGTGTGTGTTTACACTGATGTTCTTCTCTGTCTTACAGCATTAAGGATAATAAACTCACCAGGATGGCGTATGACAGGAGTCTCACCTCAAACCTCTTCTCCAGGATAAAGCAGTTTTGGTGAAGAGTTAGAACCCGTCCCACATTTCCAGCAGTTTGGGAGCTGAATCATTGAACTTAAAGGGGCAGAGCAGAAACAAAGTCAAGAACAGGCAGAAGGTCATACACAGGAGAAATCAACACACGTAACCAAATATCTGCTGTACAAAGGAACGGCGATCTGCCCCGGGGATGGAGACTGATGAGGCTTAAGTACACGTCCGGAAATGTACAGCCAACTAATCCCAAAGTGCGAGGCACCTGTGTGAAATTGGCCCCCCACCCAACGCAAAATGTCGGCAAAATAGTCTCAATCTTTTGTGCCCCATTTGTGCCATAAAAATTTTCGTTTGTGCTGCTTTGGTTTTGGAGATATTAAAAGAATATTTATAGGTCATTCTGAGGTCACTCAGCCCCCCCACATGCTCCAAATTCACCACAAATGGGCTCAATCGTTCATTCTTCGTTTGTGCTGGTTTGTGCCGATAAAAGCTTCATTTTTGCTGCTTCCATTTATAAAATAGACATTGAATTATAGGCACAAATCTCCTAGGTGCGAGCATCCTTTTAGAGTTGAATTGCCGAAGACTTTTTCAAGATAAATCATATAATTTGTTCAATAAACAATTCTCTTTTCTTCATTCACTGGTCTCTCATGATTGAACTTTTCATTTATTTTCAAGGAGAATAATCTGTTACACTTCACTGCCACCACTAGGTGTAAGTGGCCCTTCTGTTCATGATGCTCTTGTGGAAATTAGTGTTAACATAGGAAAAGTCAATATAGTTACTAAATCAAAATTATGGCCAGTGTAAGTTCAATGTTTTAACACTGTCAGTTACAATATTATTAGTTAGCTTCAATTATAATGGTACAACATTAAAGAGCTAAGATTGTCAACATTTACTGAACAGAAAACTCATTGCTAATACTAATATGGCTAATGTAACCATGAAATGCTAATTACAGCTGCCCATGGTACCCATGTTAGATTTTTGAATACGTTGTGCATCTAGGGGTCAACATTACCCCTACATGTATTCTGGCCAATACAGTCATACATGAAAAGTTTATACTGTGCATGACATTTTTTGAGTCAGGATTATTTCAGGGGGTAATTATGTTTTGCTTATGCCAGATGCCCAAGCAACCAGCAGTGGACAGGGATTCAATTTTCACAGTCCTCTGTTCATCAAAAGAGGCCATAGTCCAAAATGACAACATAGCTACTCCTAATCAGAGCATCTGGACAGAGCTTAGTGAGCAGCTAGAAAAGATCACTGCAAAGGCTCTATATACTTTTGTTAAATTGAAAAGACACAACATTTGGACTGTTTTATGGTTTATTTATGAAGCAAGTGGCAGTAGTGATGACACTGATTTTTGAGCCAGGGTGCCTTTCACCCC